>NC_136979.1:42434965-42449965 GCF_032717465.1 Coenobita brevimanus
GAAATGTGTCTTTTTCAGAACCCTTCCGATGGGGTACAGGTATCTTGAGAGCAATTACGGTTAAAATTACACGAATCTTCCCTTTTCAAAAAGGTATTATCTTTAAAGGATGAGGGTAAACTGGTTCAATTTTTTCGTTTTAGTGTCTTTTCATTACTCCTTTCAGTTTTCATGCCAATATATATCTGAACATGAAATCTGAAGTGCGGAATTTGAAGTATATTCCGTACATTAAATACTCATAAATTATTTTTCCTGTTTACTCCTATATTCGTGTTTCTATGCATATTTAGTAGTAATTATTTGCAAATCTGGGCAGCTTCGAAAATATTCAGGGGGAATTCTTTCGCCCAACCGTGAAATGCCTTCCCGTACGCTTATGAGAGAGAGAGAGAGAGAGAGAGAGAGAGAGAGAGAGAGAGAGAGAGAGAGAGAGAGGTTTAATAAGTTGATGCAAGCTTGTTATCATTTATGGGTGTTCATCAAGGGGTGCTGGTGATTCCATTTTGGCTCAAGTTATTTAATGGTGATTGTTTCGTACAGAGGAACTTAAATAAAGACATTCATTAAATACCTCAAATTACCTGCTTCCCCTGTTACATCTGTGATATCAAATTAGCTTAAAGACACTAATTAATTACCTGAGAACATCTGCTTCTCGTTGCACCTGTGATATCGAATTAGCTTAAAGACACTAATTAATTACCTAAGAACACCTGCTCTCCCCGTTACACCTGTGATATCCAACTGAACCATCGAGAAAGTAGTAATAAGTCTGTTAATCATTTCATGGTAGGTATAAATCTACTGTTCTTTGGATGGTTATTCCAATCGACTGCGTTTACCTGAGTGTGTCATAGGTGCGTTAGTGTTATTATTGGTACCCTTAACTCTCTCATGGTCGGAACAACTCAAGCGTTCTCTTTCAAGTAACGTCATGCTAGGAATAAGTCGCAGGAGCCTGAGAGAATTAAGGAATTGAATTATATGAACTTTTAAAGAATTTCAGTTGGAAATGAGGCGGTGTCAAAACTTCAAAGACTTCTAGCCTCTCTCTCTCTCTCTCTCTCTCTCTCTCTCTCTTAAGCCGGGGTGAATTAGCATCTCAGGGTTTAATCGAGCGAGTTTTGAACCCTCACACCGCGAAAATTTCCTGAAGCTGAAGCAAATCGTCTTGAGGTAACATGATTGAAAAGGACATGACGCATCTCCAGAGGGCGGAAGGAATAAGGGCAGCAGGTGAGATGACGAGACATATTTGTGAGGAGTATTAAAAATGTTATATTCTTTTTTTTACACTAACTTGGCCTGAAATTTCGTCCTTTTGCAGCTTCTCTCACGTAGGTCAGGCAAGGAAAAGGACATCACTAGGAATCTACATTGTTTCCATAGCACTTCTTCGTGACTAGCATCATATTTCAATGTTAATCTATTGTTACAGCTCAGCATTCAAGACGGAGAGGTGGTAATTTTAGGTCAGGTTAGAGTAAAGGGAGTATTCTTCATAAATTAGGTGAACTGAGGAGTGTGGGTGGGAGGAAGGGGATGGGGTCAAACACACACTCAGGCTCTAAATTTAAACCAGGAACATCACATCACCAATGACACCATTAATACCATTTATGTCAATACCCAACACCTCTAGACTACTACATAACACCAGCCAACACCACATCAGTCAAACAACACATAAACATCACTTTACAACACCACCGCTACACCAAACCACACTACCGCTTAACTCACACCACAAAAACACCAAATTATCACCACCACAACACAAAAACAGCAAACAACACAGATACACAACCACACAGCACCACTGCTACACCAAACCACACTACCGCTTAACTCACACCACAAAAATACCAAATTACCACCACCACAACACAAAAACACCAATCAAACAACACAGGTACACAACCACACAGCACCACTGCTACACCAAACCACACCACCGCTTAAACTCCACAACATTACCATCAACATCACCACACCAGCCACACCGATGCACAAACATACCACCACCACATTTCAGATTCTTAAAAGAGGAGGCAGGTTATCTAATCTGAGTTGCATATTATGGAGACAGTGTTGATGAAGGCAAGTGTGTGAAGAAAGCGAAGAAAATAATAATCATGGTAACATTCTGTACTGTGGTGAGGGAAGGTGTGGGGTGGGCGGATGTTTGGTGGGGTGACGGGAAGTGTGTACGGAGGGAGGGGTGTATGGGGGAAGGGGAAGTGTGTATGGAGGGAGGGATGTATGGGGGAAGGGAAAATGTGTATGGAGGGAGGGATGTATGGGGGAAAGGGAAGTGTGTATGGAAGGAGGGGTGTATGGGGGAAGTGTGTATGGAGGGGGAGGGAAAGAGGTGGTGATGGAAGAAGGGAATAACTATACTCAGCTTTTTTTCATCTGACGGAACTGATCTATTTCCCTAACTTGAAAGGCAAGTCGTGGTTGCAAGAAATTCAGTAAGCCTTATTTATGAGGCGTGAGTGAATCTCTTTAGTTACTAGTCAAATCCACCCTCCCAAAACCTAGACATCAACAATACTGAACTACATAAGGTTAGGGATTTCTGTCGGATTGAAAAAAAAAGATTATAGGCTCCCTTTGCTAAACAGGGAATAACTAAAATATTTCATTCTAGGTAATACCAGATTAATTTATTCACCTGATGGAGAACGCCTTGCTTGACATAGACTACTCTCTCTCTCTCTCTCTCTCAATAAACACTGCTTTGCTCTTACCTACAATCACCCTCACACATGGTCCCACACAAACAATGGTTCCGTGCACGTACAACACAGCATATGTTATTATGTGAAATATTTTATCCCTCACGTTTCATTACCTGCCTTACATGAGTCTACACAGTGGCTGCTTTCGATTCCTTTCATAATTACATCTCTCTCTCTCTCTCTCTCTCTCTCTCTCTCTCTCACACACACACACACACACACAACGCCCTCTCCTGCCCTCCACAGAGAGACACATCTATTAAAAAAAAAAACACGCTGCACAACCAAACACATAAATACAAACGTGTTCAGAGCCTCTCGTGTTTTTCAGATGTCAGTGTTACGGCCTTTGTTTTATTGTGTGTGTGTGTGTGTGTGTGTGTGTGTGTGTGTGTGTGTGTGTGTGTGTGTGTGTGTGTGTGTGTTTAACGTGTGTACTGCATGCATATTTTGTGTGTCTTTTTGTGTGTGTGTGTTTTTTTTCTGCTCAGAGTCTATTCATGTGGGTAAATATTGAACATGATTTGTGTGTGTGTGTGTGTGTGTGTGTGTGTGTGTGTGTGTGTGTGTGTTTTTTAATCTCTCTCTCTCTCTCTCTCTCTCTCGTCTACCTTACTCTTTCTCTCCCGTTTTATATATTTTCCATTCCTCCTTCCCTCCCTCCCTCCTTCTCTCCTCACTTCCCTCCATTTCTATTCCTCTCTTTCTCTCTCTATATTTACTAATCTTAACCTCTCCCTTCTACCCTCTTTCCATCTCTCCTTACTTCCTTCTTGCCCTTCTTCCTCTCTCTCCGTATTCACATTTTCTTCCTTTCTATCCGTTTACCTTCGCATATTCTTTCCCCATCGCTATCCATTCCTCCCTCCCTCCCTTCATTTTCCTTTCCCTCCTTGTCTCCTTCCTCCCTTCCTTCTTTATATATCTTTCCTTCCCTTCCTCCTTCCTTCTGTCACTCCTCCCTTCTTCAATTCCTTTCCTTCTCTCTCTCTCTCTCTCTCTCTCTCTCTCTCTCTCTCTCTCATCCTTTAGTCCCACACTTCTGAAAACTCCCTCCTCCTCCATCCCTCCACCTCCTCCTCCAACTTCCTCACATCCGATATTCCTTCTCTCTCCTGCTTTTTCCATTCTTCTCCTTCCTAATTCACGCAGACCTCCTCTCTCTCTCTCTCATTTTCATTCCTTCCTTCTTCTCTTCTTTCCTTCACCACATCCGTCCCTCTTTCTTTCTATGTTTTTTCCTTTCTTCCTTCCTTCCTCCCTCCCTCCCTCCTTCCTTCCTTTCTTCCTTCCTTCCTTCCTCCCTTCTTCCTTCCTTCCTTCCATTATTCCTTCCCTCCTTCCCTTCCCTCGGCCATCACATCAATTTATAGGGAAAAGCACTCGGGGCCCCCTCACTCGATGTTGGTAGTTGTGGTAGTTGTGGTAGTGGTGGTAGGAGGAATGGTGGTAGTTGTGGTAGTTAGTTGTTTTTATGAGACTGGGTGTACAAGTTTTGGAAGTCGTGGTAGTTGTGGTAGGAGGAATGGTGGTAGTTGTGGTAGTTAGTTGTTTTTATGAGAGTGGATGTAGAAGTTTTGGAAGAGGTGGTAGTTGTGGTAGGAGAGAGGGTAGTTGCTGTGGTAGGAGAGAGGGTAGTAGTTGTGGTAGGAGAGAGGGTAGTAGTTGTGGCAGTGGTGGTAGATGGGAAGGTGGTAGTTGTATTCTATGAGTGGGTAGGGTTGATATGGAAGGAGTGGTACATGTGGTGGTGGTAAATATAATGATGGTTATGGCAGTGGTGGTTGATGAGGTAGTGGTGGTAATAGTGGTAACAGTGATGTTGGTGGCAATGACAGCAACAATATTGGTAGTTGTGGTAACACCGATAATGACAGTTGTGGCAGTGCTGGTGGTAATTATGGCATCAGTGAGTTTGGTAGTTGTGGTAGTTGCAATGTTGGTAGTTGTGGTAGTGGCAATGTTGGTGGCTGTGGTAGTAGCAATGTTGGTAGTTGTGGTAGTGGCAATGTTGGTAGTTGTGGTAGTGGCAATGTCGGTAGTTGTGGTAGCGGCAATGTTGGTAGTTGTGGTAGCGGCAATGTTGGTAGTTGTGGTAGCGGCAATGTTGGTAGTTGTGGTAGCGGCAATGTTGGTAGTTGTGGTAGTGGCAATGTTGGTAGCTGTGGTAGTGGCAATGTTGGTAGTTGTGGTAGCGGCAATGTTGGTAGTTCTGGTAGTAGCAATACTGGTAGTTGTGATAGTGGCAACGCTGGTAGTTATGGTAACTACAATGTTGGTGGGTAAGATAGTGGCAATGTTAGAAGACGCAGTAGTAGTAATGTTCGTAATTGTGGTAGCTGCAATGTTGGTAGTTGTGGTAGTTGCAATGTAGGTAGCTGTGGTAGTGGCAATATTGGTAGTTGTGGTAGGAAGGGAGATATTGATCTTAGCAGTGACATAATTCTTTGAGGAGACCTTGACAAACCCTACCACGCTACCACTACCACAGCTATCAATAACCACTGCCACCTCCACCACCAAAACTACCACTACCACCACCACCACCACCACCACCAAAACTACCACTACTGCCACTACCACCACCACCACCACCACCAAAACTACCACTACTGCCACAACCACAACCAACACCACCAAAACTACCATTATTGCCACTACCACAACCACCACCACCACCAAAACTACCACTAACGTCATACCATAACTCTAACCACCATCAAAATTATCACTACTGCCACTACCACAACTACCACCACCACCAACAGTACTGCTACTCCCACAACTACTACTATACGACCACACCTACCACAATTACCACAACAGTTAATCGCAACTACCACTACCACTTCCTACCACCCCATCACAATGGTCACACAACTTACATTAACATAGAAGAGGGTACTGAAGCGTAAAAAAAGAAATCGCTAAGGAGGAAGTGCTACGTCTACATAGGCAGTACCGGTATAGCAGGACTCAAATTATCTTCTACTTCTTGTTACTACCTACCTACCTACCTACTCTACAAGTAGCATCGGCCATTATGTGTGTGATGATCTCTCCAACTCTTCTTTTCGATCTTTTTTTTACTTCTCGGCAAAACACTCTCCAAAATTTTACTTCGTCCTCTTTCTCCCTTCTTATCCACTCGCACGGAGCTGTTGCTGTCACTCTCTCTGACAAACATCACCTCTATCTTAGATTTCTGAATGATTACGGTGGTTTCCCCATTTCCTTCACGTTCTAACTTTTTCATGACTTTTCTATAAAATATTCCAGGTACAGAAGGACGTCTACAAGTGAACAAGTTAGACAAAATAGGTTTCAACTACACAAAGTTTTATCTTTCTTCCTACCGTATAGCTCCATGCCTTAAACTCCGAAGGGGTGGCCACAAATGAATCGCCTCCATGTCAACCTGTCCTCCGGTATCAGGTTGCCCTCTCTCTAAATTTCATTCATGCTACTGCCAGCCGATTTCCATACTGACATCATGCCCATACACAGAGTCTTTCCTATTTGCATGTCATCTATTTTCCTGCTTGATGGACTTCACTCTTATTTAGTCTGTAAAAAAGAAGGGTTGCAGTTTTCGGTCCTTCAACAATAGACAGATTCCATTGTTTTCCTGTAATTTCAAAATATTTCTGCGTATCAGGAGCAGGGAAAATGTTAAAGCCTCTGTCATTCCATAATCTTCTCGCTGGCCAATGTGGTGAATGTGGTAGCTGTTGTGATGGTGGTGGTGGTGGTGGTGGTGATGGTAAAGGTGATGGTGGTGCCTAACATATTGTTTTCCTATACAGAGAACATCTTCTGGAATTGACCCTGGTGGTAGTCGTGGTAGTGTCGATGGTGATGGTGGTAGTGGTGGTAGTGATGGTGGTAGTGGAGGCGTTACTGATGTGCTTTGGTACGTGGTGGTAGTGGTGATGCTGATGATGGTAATGATAGCTGTAAAGGTAGTAGTACTGTTGGCAGTGCGGTGATAGTGGTGGTACTGATGGTAGTGGTGGTGGTAGTATTAATGGCAGTGGTGGCGGTGATGGTGGTAGTACTGATGGTAGTGATGGTGGTATTAATGGTAGTAGTGGTAGTGGTACTGGTGGTGGGAACTGCAGTAGTGGTGGTGGTGGTTGTGGAAGTAGTGGTGGTGGTGGTGGTGGTGGTGGTGGTGGTGGTGGTGGTGGTGGCGGTGGTGATGGTGTTAGTGTTGACGTTACGTGATCCCTCTCTCCCTAACACTTTTAGCCAGTGTTGTGTTTCAGTATACACACACACACACACACACACACACCAATTGCAAATCTATATACCTCTACACACACACACAGACACACATACACGCACAAACACACGTACACACACACAAACATACACACTAATATAATTAACAAATCTACCCCTATACACTGACACACACATACACAAACACATACACGTACACACTAACACCAACAACAAATCTACCTACCTACACACACACACACACACACACACACGTGAATAAAGTACGGCCATGCAATACAAAGTCCCCTATCGGATGATAACCATTCATATGTACTGTGTATACAATGTGGGTATGAAAGCAATACGTATGCACTGTGAACACAATACGGGTATGTAAAGACCTTGACTTCGGGAGTAGATGGCTGGGTGTTCCGCGCGACACACCGTCATGGTATCAAACAACTGTGTGAAGTTATATCAAAAGCTATCCATGCATGTGGGAGGTACAGAGCAGACAGGAAATTGTGGAGGGACTAACAGACCTACTGGCGTTCTTACTGACGGACCCGCGCAAACCTATAGTCCGTGACCGATCTGACTGGTAGAGGACTAAAACACACACACACACACACACACACACACACACACACACACACACACACACACACACAGAAATGGAGTGATGGATGTGAGGAAGAGGAGGAGAAGTAAGGGTAAGGAGAGAGAGAGAGAGAGAGAGAGAGAATTATTCCATTTCCACTTCCTACTATATCTACTTACTAGTCCTCAACTCACCAAGTTACCTGCTGTAACTACCCACCTACCTACTGACCTATCCAGATACCTTACAATCTACTTATCTACCTACCCACCTACCTAACTACCCGTCAGCCTTTCTACCTGCCAGCCTACCTACCTACCTTCCCTCGAGCTATCAATACTCCCCGTACATATATTTTCTCTCCCTCCCCTCCTTCCATCTTCTCTCCCTCCCCTACCTCCACCGTCTCTCCCTCCCTCCCTCCATCCATCCATCCATCCTCCCTCCCTCCTCGCCTTCAGGCTTCCCTTCCTCTCTTCCTTTATCTTTCTTCTTTGTTTTCTTTCCTTCTTTCATTCCCTCGTTCCTTACCTGCCTCTCTCTCTCTCTCTCTCTCTCTCTCTCTCTCTCTCACCACTCCTCCTTCTTCCTTTTCTCTCACAGCAAGCTTCTCATCTCTCTCTCTCTCTCTCTCTCTGCTAATTCGGGTAATAAGGCTTTGTCAGTGCCTATTTCTAAATGACGGACCGACTACATGACGCAGAGAGAGAGAGAGAGAGAGAGAGAATGTGGGTAAAACAGAGGCAACGCTACGCTGTTGCAACCCTTCACCTGACCATGCACATATCCCAACACCTAACCAAGCACACAATGGTCCTTAACCTCCCCCCCCCCACACCGGTGTAACACAGAGATATTAAAACTTGAAAATTTAAGTTGTTTATCCATGGCAATAATGCAGTTATGAGCAAATCTGATGAAATTATGACTCCTGCTTTTTTCATTTAGCCGGCCATGTTTTAAGATTACGTAACGGGTACAGTTATAAAACTCATCCATCATTAGATATTCATATTACCATTTACATGTACAATTTCTGCCTCCTAGGTGTAATAGCTGCAAAGTTTTAATACAGAAATGCATTGGGCCCTTGAGATTCATTGCGCAGGTCGCACTGACATCTGAGAATTATTTTTTTTTCGTTTTTTTCAAAAAATAAAAATTCGTTAAGACAAAGCAATCAACCTATTAAAAGGCACCAGTTCATTATAAGACACATAACGACGTGAAATTTCATGGCTCTATAAAGAATACTTCCAGAGTTCTGGCCCGGAAACAAAATCTCTACACCACCTACTGTTGTTGATCCCAGTGACAACAATACCCTCCCGTCACTTCGTCAGGCGGAGGGTAAAAAAACAAACAAGCAACATACAACAAGCTTCAATGGTATAACAAAGAAACAGCTCAAACAATGTGACTCAGGAATAAATTCTACACAGCTAAAAATCAAGCAACAATCCACATGCTGTAAAATCATACAACGATGCTATAAGTAAAAAAAAAAAAAAAAAAAAAATCGTCACGTAAAAAGATAGTACAAACTACATACTGCACAAAAAAAGCAACGAGAACCCGGAAACATTCTTTGGTTACATAAATAACTGACATTTTAAATCAAGTCTGGTACTGGTGCATTAACTGGTCAAAACGGGATACTACCACATGATAATTACGAAATAACAAATCCCCTGAATACGTTTTCAAGTCAGTATTCACCACCGAGAGTTAATAAATGAGCAACACGACTCATATTAATCGCCATAACAGATTACCCGGCATCACCGTCACACAACAGGATGTAATAAAACGCCTGAGCGATATCAACACCGTCAAAAGTCATGACCCGGACAGATTTTGCCCTAAAATTCTCAAACAAGTTAACGATAACATTTCTAATAATCTAACTTACTTTTTAAATATATCATTGCGTGAAGGAAAGGTCCCACAAGATTGAAATTTTATAGATGTCTCCAATTTTTTAGAAAGGTGACCGAAAGCTGCCAGAAAACTAATAAACCAATGAGCTTAACTTCCGTGGTATATAAGCTGCTGGAAACCATTATTAGGGACAAGACAGCAGACTACCAACAGATGCACATCACGGATTTCGAAGGAACAGGTTGTGCCCCATAAATTTACTCAAGTGTTATAATAAACAATTTCACCCCCATGACACAGCTAAATCTTTGGATAAAGTATACTGTACCTAGATTTTCGGAAAGCTTTTGATACGGTACCCCATGACAAACTGTGGCTTAAAGTTATAGCAATGGGAATCACAGGGAACACGTATTCATGGCTGAACAGTTGGTTGCATGAGGGGAAACAGAGAGTATTAGTTAATAGGGAGTCTTCTCCATGGGTGCCTGTAGGGAGTGGTGTACCCCATCAACGACACAGATGTAGGAAAAAATAACTTTATATAAAAATTCGCGGCCGACACCAATATAGGTAATACCACATTAACAGAAAATGATAGAACATTATTGTATGAAGATCTGAATAAAATAGATGAGTGGTCATCAGACCGGAAGATGCAATTTAATTACAATAAATGTTAAAGACACGTCGGCATTCACAATAAAAATATAAATATACAATGACAGGACACACACACACACACACACACACACACACACACACACACACACACACACACAAAAGGCGAGTAATAGCATTAATGATCAGGGATTGACAGTATCATGAGATTTAAAATTCTTCCAACAATGTAATGAAGCAGCCAAAAAGCCAACACAATGCTGCTATTCATTTAAAGCGGCTTTATTTTCAAAAGTGGAAACACTGTTATTCCGTAATATAAAAGTCTGGTACGCCCTCACACGGAATATGCGGTTCAGTTTTCGGCGCCACACCTTAGCAAAGACAGCTTAATTAGAATCAGAACAATGTAGGCCAACTGAACCGACTCATTCAATCTGTAATATACCCTATGAGGACAGACTGAAACATATTGATCTGTACTCTTTATCCAAACGTGACTGAGGGGGAATTTTATACGGTGGTTCAAAACAGTTAAGGGCTTCAATAATCTAAATTTAGATCTTCACATCTGCCCCGGAAATGCCACACACGGGCATAACTTTCAACTCTCAGAACACAGAGTTAGTCATGACGTTGCCAAATATTTCATTACTAGCGATGCCATCATTGAATGGAACATGGTCCCAGAAACTGTTGTGGAAAGCATAACCATAAATATGTTCAAGAGTAGATTAGTTAATTACTTGTCAGCAACCGGCGTTATCTAAGTAAAATTCAGGGTTCAAAGGAGACTCATCCTGGAGGCTTGACTGTCAATTCCTCCGCACTTGGTATTCATAGTACCACGTGAACAAGAAACCATACTTAAGAGGATTCGTGTTTTTTTAACAACCAAAAAGAATAAATATGGAAAAGAATTAGAGGGGCACTAAATGGAGCGCATCTCACCGACAAGGGCAACGTAATTTCCAAACCATTCTTCATGATGGATTAGGTTTTCTCATCGCTGATTAGGATGTCACAAAAAACGTTTCCCGGATCCAGAATATGTAATACGATCAGGATCGGTCCCAAAAATTAATCGACTGTTCTATAGGACATGGGTTATCTACCCACCAAATTTGGTTGAACTGTCTCTTTTAGTTTTCGAGTAATCCTGCTAGCAGGCAAACAAACAAACGAACAGGGGTGAAAACATAGTCTCCTTGTCGAACAGAAAAAAGCATACACAAAGTACTATTTCACTTTTAGCAATTTCATATTAACACTACTATCCAGTTCGTGTGCTCCTGTGACTTAGGTTAAGCTTTACTCACAGTGTTAAGGCATGGACCACAAGGTCTGTGCACAGATGGGTAAGGGTTTGGCGGTAGGTGTTGACTGTTGTCCAGACCTGACCTGACCTATCACCTGCTAGGTGTGAGCAGCTGACCTCACCGACATAGCTACTCTAACTATTCCACACCGTTCTCCAAGCAGTTTATCAAGTTCGCCTTTATATATAACCATTAATGTGTGTGTATGTACAGCACGTGTATGCAAAATGTTGAAGCATAAAGATGTGCATTTACTATGCACAGTGTTAATCTAATGCGGTCAGGCCAGAAAGGCGATCAAGATGTTATGCTCTCATAGTAAAAAACAATTAAAAACAAATACAAGTATTGCTTAAGCTTATTATTATTATTATTATTATTATTATTATTATTTTTATCATCATTATTATTATTATTATCATCATCATCATATATGTGTATGCTTTCATTTATTTTCATTTCCATTCTGATATTACTTTCATCGTTCCTAAGAAATTTCCTTTAACTTTATTAGTCTTGCAAGGTGCTGCTTCTCATTTACTTATCCTATACGGCAAGTGCAGGAGGGTTTGGAGGGTGGGGGAGCGAGCCTTCTGCTGTGCTAACCTTGTCTCCTACTTCTATGACTTGGTTTAAGTTTTAGCATTAAGGCCGGACCACCTTGCAGGGACCGTAATGTCTGCATGGTCTTTGTATCTATGTAACTCACTCTCTCTCTCTCTCTCTCTCTCTCTCAACGACCTAAGCTGTGTAAGCGGCCAGGGTTATTAAAGAAGTTATTTTGAAGTTATTACCGAAGTTAGCGAGGTCATGTCATAAACTAATACAAGGGAAGGTCACGCTGATAAATACTGTAGTCCTTTCTCTTAAATTTGGCTCAGATGTTCGTCCTTTTTACAACAGTTTCTCGTGATTTCCGTCCCTTTGTGATTGTTTTTTGTGATTTTTGGCCTTCATGGACTATTTCTCGCTATTTTCATCATTTTGCAACAATATCTTGTGATTTTTCCTTCTGCAACAATTTCGTCCCTCTGAAATAATTTCTCGTGTTCCTTTGCAACAATTTCTTGCGATTTTCGTCCCTTTACAACAAATTCTCGTGACTTTCGTTCGTTTGCACAAATATCTTGCGGTTTTCGTCCTTCCTGTCGCTATTTTTCGTGATATTCGTCTTTTTTCGGAACTGCTTCTCGTGATATTCATTCTTTCGCGACAATATCGTGACATTCCCTTTTCCAAAAATTTCTCGTGATTTTCATTAATTTACTAAAACTTATCGTGATTTTCATTATTCTGCAACAAGTTCTCGCGATTTTCTTATTTTTGTAACAATTTTTCGTGATTCTCGTATTTTTGCAACATTTCCTCATTATTTTCTTTATTTTGCAACAATTTATTGTCATTTTCGTCTTTCTGATGCTTATTTCCGTAGCTCGACGGCAGAACAAGGCAGTACTGCGGCTCTACATCCTTTCCACAGCACTTCTTCGTGACTACCTCTCTGTCTTCGTGTATATGTCTTGTTGGAGGTCAGCATTCAAGGAGAGAAGTCCATTATAGACCAAGATATATAAAAAGAGTTTAACATCTGCCGTATAACTGATACTGACGCCTTATATTTTTTGACAGGCTCTGGACACAGATAAGTCAACCCGTTCCCTGAGGCCGGTCCTTGCTTTCTAATCTAGTAAGTGGTTGATAACTGATACTCGATACCTGCTCGATAACCGATATTACTTTTGCTTTGGGGTAAATACAATTAGTGTCATTCTACTTGTATAATGGAATCTTTTATATTACTTTCTGCACTGGTACACACACACACACACACACACACACACACACACACACACACACACACTTTCCTCCTGTACTCTTCTTTCCCTTCAATTTTTTTCCTGCCATTCTCTGTCTACATTCCGCCTTTTCCCTCTTCCTTTTCCTTGTTTTTTCCTACCTCCTCTGATACTTCCTCCTTCAAAGTTTCCCCCTCCCTTTCTGTTCCCCCCCCCTCTCTCTCTCTCTCCTCCTCCCTTTTCTCCCTAACTTCCTTTCTCTCCTCCCTTCTTTCACCTATCATCTATTTTTTTTTTTTTTTTAAGTCTCCCCTCCTCCTTTCTCTTCCTACTTTCTCCTTGTTCTGCTTGTTATTTCCCTCCCTCTCTCTCTCTCTCTCTCTCTCTAACTTTCCCTTTGCCCATCATCCCGTACAAACACACACACACACACAATCTACAACCACCTTTTCCTTCCCTCCCTCCATGCCACAAATTAAAAACTCCATTACACCACCCCAACTGGCACTCTTTAAAACTCCCTCCCTCGCCAACCAATCCTGTACCTGAATCCCACTCCACCCTAACGAGCCACTGCCCTCACCCATAACCTCGCCCCTCTCTACCAGGCACCGTATAGGGAATTATTTTTGATTGTTATGGTGCTGGGATGGGTTGTTTGAAGGTGTGTAGGTCGAAGGTAAGGGTAAATTGTTGGAGTGTATCATCGTCACTATACCCATCATCATCGTCACCATACCCATCACCATCATCACCTTCATCACCTTACAGACCCTTATTGGCTACTAGGGATGAGGCTTGATTTATGTGGAAAAACAGAGAATGCATAAAATCACTGCCATCATCACGACCTCTCTTCCCATTTAAAGATGGAGAGAGAGAGAGAGAGAGAGAGAGAGAGAGAGAGAGAGAGAGAAACTACCCAAGCATCAACAACTGATCCTCATGGAATCCTGCCTAACTGGCCAAAAATTGATACACAAGAGGACTGGAACGGCGTGGCGTGAGATCGGAACCCATAAAAAGGAATTACTAAGTGGGACTGAAACACTTAGAGGCAAAAGAATGCTATTAAATTACCTTACTGATTTCTCACTTTCGTCTGCCGGCTGCTATTCGTACGCTGAGAGGAATGGTATTTTTTTTTTTTTAATGTTTTTCTGCCCATAGGTGATTCTCAGTCCATCCATCTATCCAGCCATTCTTGTATCTATCTGTCTGTCTGTCTATTGCCTGACTTCGCATCCTGTCAGCGATCTCTTAGCATTTCTGTCCCAATTCAGTAACGAGGTCTCCATCCTCTCTTACATATCCCTAACTTCATCCCTCCTGTTCTAGGTCTTTCCAACTCCTCCTAACCACCTCACTCTCATTGAATCTCCTAGTCAGTCTCTCATTCTCCCTTCATTAGTCTACCACCTTACATTCCACCTCATTCTTGGTGTCTCGCTCCTCCTCCCAACCGCCTCACTCTCATAAGCACTCTCCTAGTCAGTCTCTCATTTCATATACCCAGTTTTCAGGTACCTGGTTAGGGAAACTGAACAGCACTTAATAAAAACGTGTTCCTGAAAGCATTAGTATACGAATTTCAAGGATTCAGGTGAGTGTTAGTGATTTCTTTTCCATGTCTTTCACTGCCTTCATGTATTTCAGAGGTCATTGTGACTGAGCATCATCACCATCACCATCATCGTCGCTGTTATAATCACCATCACTACCATCATCACTAAAATCATTATATACTAGAGATAATTATTTTCCAACACCATCATTTTCGCCATCATCATGATCAACGTCATCAT
>NC_136979.1:42459965-42484965 GCF_032717465.1 Coenobita brevimanus
AAATTAGAAATTGCCCTGGAGGAGATTACTAAATTTAATTGTCCTTATTTCGACTATTCCATATACAAATTAAATTCTTTTGGTAAAATTAAGTATTTCTGTTGTGTTTATCGTTCCCATAATGCCCCTTCAGAGCCGAGTTTATTTGACTCTGTCTTCACAACTAATGTCCTCAACATTAATACTGCATCAGAAATTATTATTCTGGGTGATTTTAATGTCCATAATGTCGAATGGCTCACTTATTCAGCCAGAACTGATGACTTTGGTCTTGAATGTGAGCTATTTGCAGACTCATTTAATCTCACCCAGTTAGTCAGTCAACCCACCCGTGTACCAGACAACCCCGATCAAAATCCTCACCTATTGGACTTGTTTCTAACAACCAATTCGGATCATTATAATGTCGAAGTAAAGTCCCCCCTCGGATCATTGTCTGATTCAAGCCACCAGTTTAACACCTACCACACCCTCCTGCTCTGAACCTGTCCTGATTTTTATTTGGCACTACGACAGGGCAGACTGGGAGGGACTCCATAATTTTTTCATGGATGTTCCCTGGACCTCCTTTTACTCCCAAGATGCAAATTCCACATTGGGCCACATACAGGATTTCATTAAAGTCGGTATGGAAACATTCATTCCCCATAGTAGTTACAGAAAAAGATGTAATTCTCCCAAATGGTTTGACCACAATTGTGCTAGAGTAACAGAACATAAAACAATAGCCTATAACACTTATACCAGGACCAAAACCAAAGAAGCCTTTAACTATTATAAAAATATCAGAAACCATGCCAAATCTATTACCAATCTTTCTAAATCAAACTTTCTACACAGACAGACTAACAAACTACTAAATAACCCGAATGATAACAAAATATTCTGGTCAACCCTTAATTCATTCAAAATTAACATCACTACCACCTCTTCCATTCCACCTTTACAGTCCCCCAATGGAAATCTAGTAAGTGACCCACGTGGAAATGCTAAACTTCTTGTTGACATTTTTTCAACAAACTCAACCCTAAATACAGAAAATCACAATATTCCTGTACTTGCTTTGATTCCCCTCAAATACCTCCTTTCATGATTCACACCAGATACGTACAAGCCGTATTACAGAATCTCTCAGTAGATAAAGCTACTGGTCCAGATGAAATTCCTTCAGTATACTTCAAAATTACTCCTCAGTGTTGGCTCCTGTATTGGCAAAATTTTTCTGCTTATGCATCCGTACCTCAAGTTTTCCAGCCTCTTGGAAAGAAGCAAATATCCATCCTGTTCCTAAAAAGGGGGCAACTTCTGATCCACCAAACTATAGACCAATTGCAATAACTTCCGTTCTCAGTAAAGTTTTTGAGACACTAATTAACAAACACATAATCAAGAAGCGTTGTGGTGTTGATGTGGATGTGATAGGAAGCGTTATGAGGAACACACTGAGGTGGTTTGGCCATGTGGAGAGGATGGAGGGTGAAAGACTGACGAAGAGAGTGTATGTGAGTGAGGTGGAGGGGGAGGCCGAGGATGAGATGGAGAGATGGGGTGGAGAGGTATATGAGAGAGGGGTGTGTGAGTTGGGAGCAGGGGAGTGAAATGGCGGGGGACAGGGCGACTTGGAGGCGATTTGTTTGTGGCCACCCCAAACGGGATTGAGGCGTCTGGCAATAGATAGATAGATAGATAATCAAGCATCTAGAAATCAATAACTTAATCAATGATCGGCAGAATAGATTTAGACAAGAACGTTCAACTGTAGACATTCTTTGCCTTCTTACCCATCATATTAACAAAACAATAGACCAACACGGTGAAACGCACACAAAAGCATTTGACAGAGTATGGCACCGGGCCTTATTGTCTAAGATGTCACACTATGACCTTCCATCACTGGTTCCTCTAATTTCTTCTTACCTTCATAATAGAAAAATAGGGTCATGATAGATGGAATTTATTCTCAGTTTCATTCCACAAATGCTGGCGTACTTCAGGGATCAGTTTTGGCGCCAACCCTCTTTCTCATTCATATAAATGACCTCCTATCTGTCATTCACAACACAATACACTCTTATGCTGATGACTCGACCCTTCATAGTTCTTCCACATTTAGTGCCTCTTTTACACAATTTGATATTATAAATTCCCAAATAAACACAGCAATTTCTCTGAACCAGGACCTTTCTAAAAATTAATCAACGGGGACAAACAAATCTGGTCTCATTTAATGCTCAGAAAACTAAATACATTAATTTCTCCAACAGAAAGAATCCCTCAGACTCTAACATAATTTTAAATGATGTCAATATTCCCATATCCACTACAATTGATATCCTACGTGTTACTCTAAACCCCAACCTAAGCTGGACAGCTTATGTTAAATCCCTTGCTAAAAGTGCTTCCACAAAATTGGGACTTATGTACAGAGTTCATGAGTTCTTCACTGACGAGCAGATGGCCACAATAAACTAAAGTCATGAGCGGTCTAAGATCGAATACTGTTCACCACTGTGGAGTGGATGTGGAGCGGTTGCACTGAGGCAGTTGGACAAAATTCAAAATAAAGCCATTAGATTAATCAATAATCCTGCCATTACGCAGGACCTTCCTCCATTATCAGTACGTAGAAATGTCGCTTCTTTAGCATTATTTTATCGATATTTTTACCGTAAGTGCTCTGACGAACTAGCTTCAGTTGTGCCTCCCCTTCACATTTTCTCTCGAAATACTCGGGCAGCTGGGAGCGCCCATGAACTCACACTCTCTCCCCCGCAATGCAGAACCTCTGCTTATCAAAATTCATTTATCCCCAGAACTACTACTCTCTGGATTTCACTTCCTGGGAGTTGTTTCCCACAAACATTTAATCCACTTCAATTTAAATCCAGTTGTTATAAATATTTTATGAATGGAGGATGCCTTTAGGCACATGGACTTATTTTTTTTTCCTTTGTTTTTCCTTCCTCCATTCATTATCTAATAAAGAAAAATGTCAGTAAAGGTAAATAGATCAAGGTTAAGGTTAGTGTGATCAGTTTGTTTTGGCAATTACTGGCGTTTGAATACAAGCCTGGACACACACACACACACACACACACACACACACACACACACACACACACATTCCTTTACATACGTTCACACACAACAATACTTATGACTTGACATCTAACACTGACAAACACATAACATTCTCTCTCTCTCTCTCTCTCTCTCTCTCTCTCTCTCTCTCTCTCTCTCTCTTTTAAGTATTACGTCAATAATGACGTTCATTACGGTTTAAAACTTTGAGACATATGACTTCCTTTCCCACCTCTCTCTCTCTCTCTCTTTCCCTCTCTCTCTCGCTCTTAAATATTACGTCAATAATGACGTTCGATAGTTTAAAATATTGACATGACTTCATTCCCAACCACCCCCCCTCTCTCTCTCTCTCTCCCACCTGTGTCCTAGTTACCTTTGTGTGCTAATTAACTGGGGGCACGCATGATTCGCACCTGTCTTACTAAGGTAATGAGGGAGGAAGGTGAAGGAAGGACTGAGGGAAGTACTGACGTAAGGAAGGAAGAAAGGAAGGAAACACAGAAGGAAGTAGGAAGGATGACGAGAAGAAGGATGAGAGGAAAGACGGAGGGAAGGAAGAAGGGTAAGTTAGAATGACCAGTGGAGAGAAGTAAAATGGAAGAAAAGAAAAGTAAAAGAAGGAAAAATGAAAAAAAGGAAGGAAATGAAAAGGAAGGAAGGATGCAAGGAAGGATGGTAGGAAGGAAGGAAGGAAGAATGCACGGAAGGATGGAAGGATGGATGCAAGGACGGATGGAAGGAAAGAATTAAGCCTGGAAAATGAGAAGAAAGGGTGAAAGATGGAAAGCTATCAATGGCTAAAAGGAATATGATGAAATACATAATGGATGGAAGAAAAAAATGAAGGAAATTGGAATGAAGGAAGAAATGCAAGACTGGGCAGCTGTTACATAAGGAAGGAAGGAAGGAGCACACACACACACACACACACACACACACACACACACACACACACACACACACACACACACACACAAACCCTAGCTCTTCCTTTTCTCCTTCCTCTCTTTTTCATTACCCTTCCCCCCCCCCTCTCTCTCTCTCTCTCTCTCTCTCTCTCTCTTTCTCTTTACGACTGCGTTTAGAGAGAGTGGAAAAAGTTTGTATTAAAATGAAGGTAAATCACAGAAGGTAGCGAGGGAAGTGCCGGGCCATTATGCAAGACAGGGAACGTGAGCTGGGTTTAGACCGCAGAGAGATGGGAGAAGGGGGAGAAGGGAGGATGAAAGGAGAAAAGGGAGCAAGGTGAGAAAGAGAGTGGGATGGAGAGGAAGGTTTGGAGAGAGATAAAGGTAGAGAACAGGAGGCGTGGGAAGGAGGGAAGAGGGTAGAGGACATGGAGAGGGAGAGGGACAGGGAGATGGAGGAGAGGGTGCCAGCGAGGGAGAGGGAGAAGGAACAGGGGAAAAAGATGGAGGAGAAGGGAGAAAGGTAGGAAGAAGGAAGGAACGATGAAAGGAATGAGAAGGGGATGACAGGATATGGGAGAGGGAGAGAAAGGGGAAAGGAGTAAGGAGAGAAAAAGGGAGAGGGGAGAGGGAGGGAGGGAGGGAGAAGGAAGAGCTTTGAGGGAGATGGAAAGGGAAGAAGAAAAGGGAGAGAAAAGAGAAGGAATTGGTGATGATGGAGGACAAGAGACAGGAGAATGTAGGGAAAAAGGACGAAGACAGAGGAAATGGAGAAGAGAAACGAAACGAGGGGAAAATGGGACAGAAGTGGGATGAAAAAGGGATGAGGAAGGAGGAGGAGGGGAGAGGGGCTGGGGAAGAGGAGGAGGAAGGAGGAAAAATAAAATATGAACTGAGGGAAGAGAAGACAGGAATGAGGACAGGGAAGGGAAGAGGGAAGGGAAGAGGGAAGCGAAGATGGGAGAGGAAAGAGAGCAGCGAGGGGAAGGGGAAAGGGAAAGAGAAAGGGAAGGACAAGGGGAAGGGGAAGGAGAAGGAAGGGAGAGGGACGTGAGGGAGAGGGAGAGGGGAGAGGAGGGAGATGATGAGACAGAGAAAATATGCGGTAAGGGGAGACAGGTGTGAGGGGAAGGAGGATAGGAGGGGAAAGGGAAGAAGTGAAGGGGAGGGGAAAGGAAGAGAGGGAAAAGGAAGAGAGAGAGAGAACTTAGAATAAATGTCGATCGACTGCACAAGAACCATTAAAGCATAGAAGACGTTTTTTTTCTATGTCCAAATCTTCCCTTTGAATATAAACCAGTCGATGTTACGGCAAGGTCCCTAACTGTACATTCAGGTGAACAAGGACGAGAGGAATGAGGGGGATATGGGGAATGGGAGGGGAAAACGGACGAGGAGGGGACGGGTGAAGGGGAAGGGTGAGAGAGAGAGAGAGAGAGAGAGAGAGAGAGAGAGAGAGAGACTAACAGAAAAGAGGGGAGAGGGGGAGAGACGAAAGGAAAGGAAGGGGATGGGGGGCGGGGAGAGGAGGGAAGGAATGCATAATATGAGGTGAGGAAGAGACGATTAGAGGAAATATGAATGAGGGGAGATGTGGGGGAGGGTAGAACGAGAACAGAAAACAAGGGGAGGGGAGGGGAGGGGAGGGGCTGGGAGGGGAGGGGAGGGGAGGGCATCCATTGGAAATATCTGATGAGGAAGAGAAGATAAGAGAACATGAAGCGAGGGGAGGGGGAGAGGGAGGGAGAGGCAGAGGGGAGAGGGAGGGAGAGGCGGAGGGGAGAGGGAGGGAGAGGCGGAGGGGAGAGGGAGGGAGAGGCGGAGGGGAGAGGGAGGGAGAGGTGGAGGGGAGAGGAGAGGAGGCGAGGGGGAAAAAGTCGAGAGGAAAAGGGAGGGGAGAGGAAAGGGAGGGGGAGGGGAGGTAAATGAGGAGGGGAGGAAGGAATGACAGGATACAAGGTAACAAGAGATAAATGAAATGATGGGATGAGGGAGGGATGGGTAGAGGGATGCAGACGGAAGGGGAGGATCACGAGAGAGAAGGGGGAAAGGGAACAGAGAAGAGGGAAGAGGGGAAAGGGAAATGGATAAAATGGGACGTGATGGAAAGGAAAAGAAAAGGTGGGAGAGGGGAATGAGACAGTTAAGGAAAGGGAAGAAAGAGGATGGGTGAGGGGAAAAGGGAATGGACTCGACGAGGAGGGGAGGGGAGGGGAGGGAATGTATGAAGGATAGGAAGATATAGAATGAGAGGAGGAGGAGGAGGAGGAGGAGGAATGTAATAACCATCCTCTTCCCTCTAATGCTCCCTTTTCCCTCCTCCTTCCCGCTCCCTCGTCTCCTTCTCCCTCCCCTTCCCTTCCTCTTCATTTCTCCTTCTCTCATTCTTCTCATCTTCCTTTCTCCCTCTCTCCTCCTCTCCCTCCTCGTTCACCTCCTCCTCCTTCCCTGTAGCCGTGAGATACAAAATTTAAGAGTATGGATGGAAGATCAATACAGCGGGGAGGAATTTTGTAATCTCCCTCTCTCAATGTATATTACATTCATCTGCTTTTAACAACTGTCCCCGCCTCGAAGGGGTTCAAGGGCGGGTACTGTTTTCACTCGATTTGTTTGTTTGTCTGTCTGTAAACAAATTTATGCGAAAACTACTTGTGCGATTTTGACTAATAGTACAGGGATGATGGGCTATGACCTTCTGATCATCTGATTAAATTTTGGGCCAAATTGGGTGAAGTCCCAGGCTGTAGGCCCAAAAAATGTAACAAAACGGGGACGGATAAAAATCGTTTTCTCGCCATAACTCCCTTCAAATTCGCCATGTCGAGATGAAACGAAAACCAAAAGGTGCATCTTTAAAATCTGCATCCAATAACAGGCCACACTACATCAAAGGGGTCATGCTCCAGCTAGCGGTAAGGGGGTCATTGTCAGGTGGGTCGAGCCTAAAATTTCAGATGGACATAAGATCGTCAATTATCACCTGATTCACTCCAAATTTGATATGTGACATCTCTTACTAGATATCATGTTGTGTTTATGTCAGCACTAAAATGACTGCCCGGGACGGGTTTGCTCTACCTCGGCACCGCTTCTTGTATTCTCTCCTTTGATCTCTCTCTCTCTCTCTCTCTCTCTCTCATTCATGTGCTTTTATTTTCTCTCCTTTTGATCTGCTTGGGCTCTCTCTCTCTCTCTCTCTCTCTCTCTCTCTCTCTCTTACACACATTCATCTGCTTTTATTTTCTCTCCTTTGATCTGCATGACATCTCTCTCTCTCTCTCTCTCTCTCTCTCTCTCTCACACACACACACACACATTCATCTGCTTTTATTTTCTCTCCTTTGATCTGCCTGACATTCTCTCTCTCTCTCTCTCTCTCTCTCTCTCCCTCTCTCTCGCACACATTCATCTGCTTTTATTTTCTCTCCTTTGATCTGCCTGACATTTCTCTCTCTCTCTCTCTCTCTCTCTCTCTCTCACATTCATCTGCGTTTATTGTCTCTCCTTTGATCTGCCTGACATTTCTCTCTCTCTCTCTCTCTCTCTCTCTCTCTCTCTCTCTCTCTCTCTCTCTCTCTCTCGCACACATTCATCTGCTTTTATTTTCTCTCCTTTGATGTGCCTGACCTCTCTCTCTCTCTCTCTCTCTCTCTCTCTCTCTCTCTATGTCTGTTTATCTGACTATCTATCTATGCATCGCTCAGCTTATCTACCTACCTACCTATCTGTCTATCTATTTTTCTATCTATCTCCTTTATCTACTTCAACTCGTCTGATCCTCTCTCTCTCTCTCTCTCTCTCTCTCTCTCTCTCGCTCTCTCTCTCTCTCTCTCTCTCTCTCTCTCTCTCTCTCTCTCTCATTTCATCACAATCCCTCACCACTTCCAACGCTCCTCTCTCTCTTGCTTTAATCCCAGCCTCCTCTTGTCTCTCTCTTTTATCTCCCCTCTCTCTATTTCCTCCTTTCTTCCCCTCGTTATCTCTCTTCGTCCCTCCCTTGAGAGCTGCAGGCAAAGGAGAGAGAGAGAGAGAGAGAGAGAGAGAGAGAGGGGGGGGGTATACTGACAGACAGGCTGGTACAGACTGATAGCAGAGACAAAAATACAGATAGACATACAATCAGACACAGATGAATAGACAGACAAACTGAAAGACTGACTGATATAAATACTGATAAAGACAGACAGACAGACAGACTGAAAGACACACACACACACACACACACATATATATATATATATATATATATATATATATATATATATATATATATATATATATATATATATATATATATAAAACATCATCATAACATCATCAGCCGTTGAGGTCCACTGCAGGACCGGCTTATCCCTACCGAAGCAGGGACGATACAGCCAATGTATCTCTACCCAGTGGCTTAGGCTGTCTGGTAGAGACTGTATGTAGGGTGAAAAGTGCTTGTGAGTGTGATTGTAGTGTTGGAATGGCTTTGGATGTGTTTGTAGTCTGTGAACCAAGTATAATCGGCCCGCCTTAAGCCGACTGGGTGCAAGCATACTATAATAGTATGCGACACTGGTTCAACCACAGCACCCCTCGTGTCCGCCAAAGTAGCAAGTGGCTTGGTGAACGCTTCCCAAAGTTTGTACAACTCTGGCGGGAGGCGAACCCGCGCTCACCAGCGTGCGAAACGCACACTCTACCACTGTACCACAGAGGCTCCATATATATATATATATATATATATATATATATATATATATATATATATTGATAAATAGATAGATAGATGGACAGACAGAAAGATATACAGATACAGAGAGAGAGAGAGAGAGAGAGAGAGAGAGAGAGAGAGAGAGAGAGAGAGAATTAATATAACAGGTAAAAATAAACACTCACTCATAAAGTAACCAAAATACAGCATCAAAAACCGAACCACCTTGAGGAGACCGTTAGACATGTGTGGTCTGTGTATCTATGTAACTCAATTTTCAGCCAGCACCTTTACGCCAACACGCAAGACGCCTTATTGATAAAAATACTATTACACCTGATCACACAAGATGCCAATATACGTAGGCTAATATTATCCCTAATGTAGAGCAGGTAACACGAATCTTCTCATCCTTCGTCTCCTCCTCCGCCTACTCCTTCGTTCCCTCCTCCTCCTCCCCTTCTCATTCTCCTCTTCTTGCATTCTCCTTCTCCTTCTCCCCCTTTTCCTCCTCCTCCTCCATTTTTTTCTCAATTTCTTCTTCTTCTTGTCCTCCTCTTCCTCCTCCTCGTCCTCCTCGTCCTCATCCCCATCTTTTACTTCCATTCTTTCATTTCTTTCTTTTCTTCTTCTTTTAGCAGTATTTTTTTTTTTCTTAGTCAAGGCACTCGTGGAAGTAATATGCAGTAAATCAGGCAAAATGGCTCAAAGGGCATTTCATAAGTGTAACCTGTGGTAAGCAAAATATCTCTCTATCTATTGCCAGACACCTCAATCCCGTAAGGGGTGGCCACAAACAAATCGCCTCCATGAAAGACAGACAGTATTAACAGACAATTTATGAGTGGAAGACGCGGAAGTGACCAGCCATTTCGCCTCCCGGTCTGCTGCTGGACTCTGTTTTAATTTGGTGTAAAATTGCAGTCTATCAATAAAATGCACAACTGAAACAGGACATCAACAGCAATTATAATGCTAGTCACGAAGAAGTGCTACAGAAAGGATGCAGAGCCGTAGTATTGTCTTGTTATTAATACAATATGGTGTTAGTCACGAAGCAGTGCTATGGAAAGGATGTAAAGCCGTAGTACTGTCATATTAATACTACAATATGGTGCTAGCCACGAAGAAGTGCTGTGGAAAGGATGCAGAGCTGTAGTATTGTCTTATTCTGCCACTGGGCTTCGAAACATACACTGGAAATGGACAAAACTCTCCGCCAGGCTAAGGTGGACGACATGTAACCCACACATTTTTAACATCCTAAATTTTCACAAAATGTAGGAGTCACAGGAATTTTATGATATTTAGGTTCGATGGCTTAGTAAAACACACACACACACACACACACACACACACACACACACACACACACACACACACACACACACAACGTCGAAACCATTACAGAAAATACATCAAACATAGGGTACAATCAGTGACAAAAGTTGGCTCACAATTCCACTGCGTCTATTTCATAATCAGGGCATGTCCGTCGCTTTCCTTCCTGCCGAATCATATCAAAGAGAATTATTTGTGGACACAGAAACACCACAAGCCTCTCTTAGCTTTGAAATATTAGCAAGCGGAGGAAGGTGAGAAACGAGTGAAATAATAGGCTAACTTTTGTCTCCGGCTGTCAAACCACCAATTTCCTCGAAATATACTCTGTCCATAAGGGATTAACAGTAGAATATGATGCTAGTCACGAAGAAGTTCTACGAGAGGGGTGATGAGCCGTAGCACTGTCCTATTCCGTCACCGGGCTACGGAAAATACAGCAAAGTTACAAAACTATGAAAATCTCCGCCTCGTTAAAATAAATCTCGCGTAGGTAACTGCTGAGAAATAAATACAAATGGTAACATAAGCCTTTTCATTTTAATTAAATTGTTTTCAGAATAACACATCCCGTAGGCTTGATCATTTTTAAAACAACCTGTACGCTTTCAAAAATAAACAGATAGGTTTGTTTTACTCAAAGTTCGTCCGTTTCATTATTTCGAGTTACATGTGATTTTTATTTTTTTTGTAGCACTCACAGCTTACAGAGGAAATAGTAACAATAATGTATAAAAATAGAACACACTTTTCATCACAAAAGATGTATCCTTACTCTTCGTTGCATTTATCTATATAACTGTCTATTTTTGTCTTTTTATTTTCCCAGCACTACCCGATATGATATTGTAAGTAAAACGTAAAAGCTTTTCTTCCCATTTACATTTATTTCTGAACACTTATCTACAGGTAATTTATTTTAAAGAGGCTGAGATTTTCATACCTTTGCCGCTACTGTTCTTCCTTTAGTCCACTGACGGAAGAAGACGGTACTGCGGCTCATTATCCCTCCCGTAGCACTTCTTCGTGACTAGCACCATATTCTATAGTTCATCCCTTGCTACAGGTCAATATTCCTAACCTAAGTAAAGTGAACAGCGTATAGGTGAAGCGAATGGGTGGTTCTGACGGCCGGAGACAAAAGTTAGCTTAATATTTCAGCTCTTCTGCCTGCCACCTTCCTCTGCTGGCCAATATTCCTAACCTGAGAGAGGCTTGGGATGTTGCACCGCCCACAAATCATTCTCTTTGATGTGATGCGTCAAGAGGGGAGGTGACGGACATGCCCTCAGTGTGAAGCAGACGCAGTGGAATTGTTGGCCATCTTTTCTCACTGGCTGTAGTGTGTGCTTAATATTTTATTTTCTGTAACTGTTTTGACTCTCGCCGTCTATCGATCTATCTGTCATCTATCTATTTGTCTACCGAACTATCTATCCACCTACCTACCTACCTACCTGTCTACTTATCAATCTATCTATATCAACGTCGTGTACGGGCCGGAAGCACTCACATATCTCCAGCAATACACTTTATTCTCGTTTTCTCAAGACAATTTTCTTCAGGCTGAGATTGACTTTACGAACTGGAGGGATTTGATACTGCCTTCATTAACCCCTTCAACACGAGTGGATTTCCCTCAGCTGAAAAAAAAATCGTCTGGAGGAAAAAAAAAATGAAAATAATATGAGTAAAAGACTGCAGATGTCTGAGAGGATTTAACCCTGATGACGTCATTTACCCTTGATGACGTAATTTACCCTCGATGACGTCATTCTTCAGTCTTGCTACAACTGGATGATTTTATTTGAGAGGGAGAGAGAGAGAGAGAGAGAGAGAGAGAGAGATGAAGTGGAGAGGAAAGGAGAGAGGATACTGAAGGAAATGAGGTGTGTGTGTGTGTGTGTGTGTGTGTGTGTGTGTGTGTGTGTGTGTGTGTGTGTGTGTGTGTGTGTGTGTGTGTGTGTGTGTGTGTGTGTGTGTGTGTGTGTGTGTGTGTGTGATGTACGTTCAACATTTAAGTATGCCTATGTATGTGTGCAAGTATATATGTATGTATGTATGTATGTATGTAGCCTATGTACGAGTCTGCCTAGGTACAGCTGTGTGCATCTATGTATATATGCAGGTACCAGTATTCACCCTACGTACGGATGTATACATGTACGTGCATGTATGTATGTTCGTAGGTATGTATGTGGTTAAGGGAAGCCAAATACAGGAGTAAAAGCCCTGATAAAGAAGAGAAAAACGGACAGGGACAAAGAGAGGCTGGCAGAGGGGAGAGACGGAAGGGTGGGCAGAGAAAACAGAGGAGAAAGGGGAGAGAGGGAAGAGAGAAGGATAAAGGACGAGATAGAGAGAGAGAGAGAGAGAGAGAGAGAGAATGGGAAAGGCGTCTACATACTGAAGCGATTAAAGAAAATAAAACTGGCTGCAACAACAAATCTATCTATTTAATATCCATTTACATCAATCTATTATCTATCCATCTATCTACCTATCTACCTACGGCCAGACGGCTGAAATCTCGGAAGGGGTGGCCACAAGCAAATCGCCTCCATGTCACCCTGTCCTCCCCCATCAGGCTGTCCTGTCTCCAGCTAACACCCCTGTCCCTCATGCACCTCTCCACCCCATCCCTTCACCCATCCTCCGTCTCCCCCTTCATCATACGCACATACAATCTCCTAGTCAGTCTCTCATTCTCCACTCTCCAAGTCAGTCTCTCAATCTCCACTCTCTCCACATGGCCAAAAAATCTCAAGAGTATTGTTCCCAGTGCTTTTACAATAAATAAATAAATAATAAATACACGTTTTATTCATCTGATCTAATCAAAACAATTCCCAATCCAGCAATTTTTTTACGTGAGTGAGATTGGTTGTGTGTGTGTGTGTGTGTGTGTGTGTGTGTGTGTGTGTGTGTGTGTGTGTGTGTGTGTGTGTGTGTGTGTGTGTGTGTGTGTGTGAAAGCGAGTAAACTGAAAGTGTGAATGTGAAAGTAAGCAAGTGTGAGTGACAGAATGAGTATGAATGTAAGAGTGGGTGAGTTTGAATGAGTGGAGGAAAAAAAAAATCAGAAGTGTAGTGAGTGGGTGAGTGTGAGGACGTGATAGTGTGAAGCATCATCCAGCTGAACGGCTCAGGGACGGCCTAAAAACTGCCCAGTATAGATTTTCTTTTCTAGTTAACTTTAAAAATTCCGGCAATGTTATCCCTCTAGAGCACACACAAAAACAATAGTTACAGTAAGATGGAAGTTTTTTTACAGAGCATTTGTCACATAGATATAGAGATGTGTGTGTGTGTGTATATGTATATATATATATATATATATATATATATATATATATATATATATATATATATATATATATTCTATACACACACACACACACACACACACACACAACTAGAGAGAGAGAGAGAGAGAGAGAGGAATGAATATGCATGGATAATATTACTTCCATCACGCCCCACCACAGGGCATGCCGGCTTGATGAAGGACGATGTAAAGGAAGGAAGGAAGGAAGGAAGGAAGGACGGAAGGAGGGAAGGAAGGAGGGAAGGAAGGAGGGAAGGAAGGAATGGAGAAAAAATTATTGAAAAAATGAATGGCAAAGCAAATAAAAACTTGAATACACTCAGCCAGCTCATACCTCCTCCAGTGCCGGATCCGCGTACGGATCTGCCCCAAAATTTAATCAGTTCTTTCTTGGCCCGTGGCCCACGCTTCCACAAAATTTCATTGTCATTCACTGAGAACTTCTGGAGATATTGTGCAGTAGGATCCGGAACCGGATCCGGACCCGCCCCAAAATTTAATCAATTCTTTCTTGGCCCATGGCCCACCCTTCCACAGAATTTCGTTGAAATTCAGAGAGAACTTTTGGAGATATCACCTGGACAAAAAACAAACACAAACGTTGGTGAATACATTATCCCCGAAGGAGGACAGGTAAGACACAGAAATTGATAAATGAAAAATGAGATCAAGAAGAAGGAATGATACGATAAAGCGTGAGAGAAAAAGCGAAAGGCAAAAGAGAGAAAAAGAGAGTCAGAGAAAGACGGAAGAGAGGAAGGGCAGATAAAGACACTAAGAAGGGAAAACGACATAATAAAAGAGGGGAGAGGAAGATTAGAGGAAGAGGGAGGAAGCAAGATTGGGGAGAATAAGGAAGATATGACGGAAGGAAGGAAGGACGAAAACGAGAGGGAAATCTGAGAAAGCGGGAGGAAGGAGTGGACACCTGAAGAGGGTACGAGAAGAAAGGAAGGAAGGAAGGAGGGAAGGAAGAAAGGAAGGAAGGAAAGAAAGACGGAAACATGGATGGAAGGAAGGAAACAAGGATGAACGAAAGAAGGAAAGAAGAATGGATGGAAGGAAGGAAGCAAGCATGGAAGGAAGAGGGAAGGATGGTTGGAAGGAATGATTAAAGGAAAGAAAGATGGAAGAGGAGACGAAGAGGAAAGATGAGAAGGAGGATGGAAGGAGGGAAGAAAAATAGATGATGATAGAGGGGAAAGGATGATTACAAAAATGTCGGAGAGAGAAAGAGAGAGAGAGAGAGAGAGGCTGAGAACAGCGATTTATAACCAGTCTTTCGCCTTTAATAATGTCACCTTTGTGACAAGAGGCTAACACACACACACACACACACACACACACACACACACACACACACACACACACACCTTCACATTCACATAAAGTAACATACATCCACGATGCCCACAAAAGCTAACACACATGCAGGTGTAAATTCTTATGTACGGATAAACACACACACACACACACACACACACACACACACACACACACACACACACACACAAATGCACGTACCGCACACATTCATTCTCTCTCTCTCTCTCTCTCTCTCTCTCTCTCTCGCATTCATCCCTTATGGAGATACGTAGTCAAAGGTCAACCTCATTCAATCCTCATTTCACCTTGACCTAAGATTGCCATCTCTCCATCTAGATTTATTTGTAACACTAGACTAGCACTAATTATGATACTAAAAACGATGAAGTACAATGGAAAAGATCTACAGCCACAGCATCATCTCATTCCAACACTGAGCTACGTTAAATAAGCCGCAAAAGAACGATTATCTGAGCCAAGTTTGAGTGAAAGAACCATGGCGACCAGAACTGCCAACCCCACCCTCACTGCGCTCTAACAAATGACTACACCATGTTCCCCATCACCCCTACAGTTTCCGCTTTTCCTTTCTTCTTCACTGGAGGGTAATACTTCATGGCTGACTTTATTCAATTTACTTCGGGAGGTCTTTTAGAGGGAAAACAAAATCGTCTGGCATTATCAAGAGTATAACAGTTAAGTCATCCCTAGAAGATTTTGGAATAATAAATTTTGTTTTTCTGCTATCTTATTTCCTCCTCCTCCTTCTCTTCTTTTCCTCCTCCTCCACCCCTTTTCTTCTTCTTCTTCTTCTTCTTAATATTACTCTTCCTCCTCCTCCTCCTGTTATCCATATCCTCTTCTTCCTCCTTCTTCCTCTGTTTTATCAACCTCCCTCTTTTCTCTCATACTCCCTCCCTCTTATTTCCACCCACTATTCATTACCATAGCGTCTTCATTCCCCTCTTCCTCCTCTTCTCTTCTTCTTCTTTCACCTCTGCATTCTCTTCTCACGCCCTTTCACTCCTATTATTCTTATTTTCTTCCTTCTTTTATCGCTTTCTCCTTTTTCTTCGTCCTCCTTGCACTCTTATTTTCTCTATCCCCCCCCCCTCTCTCTCTGAATTCCGGCCTCTTCCAATAAACATCTTCAGAGAGAGAGAGAGAGAGAGAGAGAGAATACAGATGAGAATAACAGTTCGATCCAGACTGACGGATGAAATGAGTTACACAGCTACCTATCCACAGTCCACCCAGACCTCAGTGCGTGGTAGGGTCTAAAATTCAACCCCTCCAGACGATTTTATTCAGCTTGGGAGTGGCTTTACCAACTGGAGGGGTTAGATGCAGGCTTCACTAACCCCTTCACACTGCTTGGGTGCTCTTTTTAGGCGAATAAAATCGTCTGGTAGTGGTAAGAATTATAACAAAATACGTGGTTGGACTGAAGAGGTTGAAGAGAAAAGTACAATACTGTAAAGGATGTAAACAGACTGATAAAAGGTGACAAAGAAAAAAAACTGATAGATGGATAGATAGATAGACAGATAGACAGACAAATTCAGACAGACAGATATATATAGACAAAAAGATTGACAGATTTGATAGAAGACAAACAGATAACAGATGATTTGATACTGAAAGACCAGGCGAAATATACAGACGGACAGACAGATAGATAGACAGGCAAACAGACAGATAGACAGATGGTGACAGATACATAGACAGACAGGTAGACAGACTGAAATATACAGAGATAAATAAACAACAGATGATTAGATACGGAAAAACTGGGAGACTCTGAGAAATATAACTAATACGGAGAGACAGAAAGATTATACAACAAACATAACTTAGATCAGTGGTGTCAAACTCAATCCTTCCCAAGGGCAACACTTCGGTTCCGCTGATCGTCTGAGCGCCAAGTCTAGCTACCTAAACTATAATACATAATACGGTAAAGCCTCAGCCTAGTCAAACGTTTGGAGAAGTTCGGTACGCCTTCTAACCCTCGCAGCAGGACTGGCTTCTGCTTCAAGTTACTGACAATATTTAAATAAAAGTTTCGTGACATATTTGCTCAACAATTAATCAAATGGTATTTTTTGTCAATCAAATTATCAATAAGTACTTACTAACAGCGCTGTATTATTTCTCATTTTTTCCTCAGGTCATCGCGGGACACTTTTTCTCTTCGAGGACCACATGTGGCCCGCGGGCCACCAGTCTGACACCTCTGACTTAGATACATATAGCCTACAGAGAGAGAAAAACTAGCATCAACATTTCCTACAGTTTGTCTCTCATATAATATCTCCTTAAGAGCTATAAACGAGATCAGTTTTCTCTTGTACACGTATAACGGACTAGAAGGCACGTTCGAATCACTGAGCTCTAAAATATGGAGGGGCTAACTCCGCTGCAAGCGTGTGACTTACGGGCACCGTCTTGAAACACCCGCACTCGTTCCCTCCACCATAGTAATGCAACAGAAACACTGTTCTTAGCTTGCTGTCTCTGTTTCCCTGCTGCTTTTATATATTCATATGTATCATAATACTATATATACATACATACATATACTGTATAAAGATATAGATAGATAGATAGATTAAGATTTTTTTTCTCTGCATAGCTCTACGCATTATATGATACATAAAGCCATGAGTATGAATAAAACAACGTCACAGGTTGCCGCAGTGAAAAACTTACTTTTTTGTTTTGTTACGGAACAGAGAAAGATAATGTACACTTTAAGTGAGAATGCTAAAAATCACTACTGTCCCGTAAAGTTCCAGGTTCAAAACAAAAGAGTTAGGTAAAATTACAAGTTAAAGTTTAATGCACAAACTAACAATAAAACATTCAGGACTCATAAGGATAATGTAATGGCAAATAAACAGGTTAAATATATGGTTAACTGCAATAGCCTCTATTAACACGAAATTAGCAAGAGTAAATTTATCTAAGTCAGCCCTGATAAAATGAGATACCAGACAATACTCAGTGAATGCCAGATAAATTATTACAGATACAAACTATTATCAAAAATGACTGACATACAACCCAACATTTATTAAAAACCTCACTAGGCCCAAGAATCAACCCTATGCTACACAATACAAGAAAAAAAATACAACAACAGTTATACTCAAATTACACACAGCTGCTAGATGTTTGGAGATTTCTGGAGCACTCACAATAATAATATCTGTACACGGGAGGACAGAGATGTGAACAAAATGAGGAGCAGATCTAAGTGGCCATGATGCAGAGATTGAGCTCATTATATAGCGGCCAGCAGAGCCTGATACAACTTGTAATAAGGACGCGCAAATGAAGCGATGGGGACAAACGGTCGACAATCCCGCACTGAATAACAGAAAGGACGACTTACTCTACTATAACGGTAGAAGGGGGGGACTGAGGCAGAACACGCTCGTGATCAAACATGCAGCATACTGTGCGTTAAAATTACACAAAGGATGATGAAATCATAGGCTATGTAACACCTCCCCACAAAGGAAAAAGAAATTTACAAAGGAAATTTCTTATAACTCTAAAACAATCTGTACATAGCATTACAGAACATGCAAATGTCTTTCCTAATGTTACAAAACATGAGATCTCCCTAGCACGTTCAGTCATAGGTACTTGCCAGTATCCCTTTAACAAATCAAACTTACTTATGTACCTAGCCTTTCCGATCTTGTCTATGCAATCTTCCACGCGAGGGAGAGGGTAAGTGTCTGTTTTGGTTATCTGATTAACACGTCTGTAGTCGATGCAAAGCCTCTGTGACCCACCTGGCTTAGGGACTAGAGTGACAGTAGAACTCCACTCGCTCTGACAGGGCTCAATCATCTTGTGGTCCAACAGGTAGCCAAGCTCCTTCTGGATGAGAGGAACTTTCACTGGGTTCACACGGTAAGGAGGCAGTTTAATTGGCTTTGCGTCTCCAACATCGACATCATGCATCAACACAGTGGTTCTTCCTGGAGTAGCACGGAACACTTGCGGGTACTCCTGCGGTAATGCCGAAAACTCCTGCCTTTCCTTGGGAGGCAGATGAGAAAGCTTAGTCTGGAGATCATTCATGATATCAGGATTCTTCCCCAAACTATCACTCAGGCTCATACTGCATGGGAGAGCTTCACTTGCAGACTCGGGTGGAACAGCTACAGTGCAGACTGGATTATTTTCGTCCCGCCTGTGATATAACTTTAGCATGTTGATGTGACATAGTTGCTTGCTCTTTCTACGATCTGGTGTGGCGATGACATAGTTGACATCACTGAGTTTCTTCTCCACGAAATAAGGGCCACTAAACTTGGCTTGAAGAGGTTGCCCATGAACTGGTAGCAGAATCAAAACCTTATCTCCTGGCTGAAAGTGGCGTAACCTGGACTTCTTATCATACCAAGTCTTCATCTTCTCCTGAGCAGCTCCTAAATTCTCTCTCGCCAGCTGTAAAGCAGTGGACAGCCGTTCTTTGAACTTCATCACATACTCCAGCAGGTTGACGTCATCTTCCTCCGACAGCCAGCATTCCTTGAGTAACTTAAGGGGTCCTCTTACTTCATGGCCAAACAGTAGTTCAAAAGGTGAGAAGCCCAGTGATTCATTTGGAGATTCTCTTGCGGCAAACACAACGAATGGAAGACCTTTATCCCAGTCTTTCTGATGTTCCAAACAGTATTTCTTGAGCATCGATTTGAGTGTTTGATGATATCTCTCCAACGCTCCTTGGGTCTGGGGATGGTAAGCTGAAGACGTGATCTGGGTGATGCCCAACTCTTTCAGAGACTGCTTGAAAACGTTTGACATGAAATTACTTTCCCGGTCTGACTGTACCTCCTTGGGCAGACCAAACTTGGTGAAGAACCCTAGCATTTCCTTAACCACGTTCTTTGCTGAGATATTTCTAAGTGGAATGGCTTCAGGATAACGAGTAGCCATATCAATCATGGTCAACACATAAGAAAATCCTGAAGAAGTCTTAGGAAGAGGGCCCACAATATCCACCAACACACGGGTGAAAAGGCGCCTCAAAAGGAGGAATGGGAACTAGAGGTGCAACCTTTTCGGTCTGATTACACTTCCCCACAACTTGACAGGTGTGACAAGACTTACAATACCAGGAAACATCCCTGAAGATACCTGGCCAGTAGAAGTGTTTCAAAATGCGTGCCACAGTCTTCCTCACTCCAAGGTGTCCTGCCAAACTGGAATCATGAGCCACTCTAATGATATCCTGCCTACAAACATGAGGGATGACAACTTGATGTACAACCTCCCATTCACAGTCGGCTGATGCTGTTGGGGGTCTCCACTTCCTCATAAGTACTCCTGACTTTACATAATAACAAGTAGAAGCACCAGCTGACTCTTCCTCACTGCAAGCAGAGTTAGCTAGACCTTTCAACTTAGGGTCAGCAACCTGCAACTCAACCAACTCTTGACGAGACAAATTATCAACACTACGGGGTACTGCCTCATCTGGTGAGTGGTCCAAATTAGCAAGAAAAGTGTCAGCTAGGATAACATCATCATCATCATTATCCTCTAAATCACCAGTAACTTTAGACTTAGCCCTAGTGACAGCACATGCAGGGAACACATCAGGGACATCACAATCCTGGGACGCAGCCACTGGCTCACTAGACAACTGAGGAGCTGGACACACTTGACTTCCACCAATATCATTTCCAAGTAAGAAAGTTACACCTGACATTGGGAGTGTCTCAACCAACCCAACCATAACGGAACCATTAACAAAACCAGACTCTAAATTCACTCTGCACAGAGGGACAGAGAAGTAATTATTCCCTACACCTTGTAAGATTACAGTTTCATCAGAGGAATTAACATTAGAGCCTAGAACACTGGTCAGCATAAAAGGGATTGGCAAGCACCTGTATCACGATATATTTTAACTGATTTCCTGTCATTACTGTCCAGAGGACTGACAAAACCATCAGACAGGAAATTAGCACATGAACTCTTGAGAGTGTCACCCACGTTACTGCTCAAAAGAGGAGCTCCATCATGAGAATTTAAGTTACCCCTCAAAGCAGGTTCAGTTAACTCAGTTAAAGAATTCTGGGAACTCTCAAGAGTGGACACTAGACCAATTGACTGAATATTTAAAGACTCCTTTCTGTTCACATCACGCTGTCTCCTGAAACATCTCTCCGTAGTATGACCAAGCTTACTACAATAAGTACATTTACTTTTCTGAAATCTAGAGGTGAAGCTGGTATTTACTTCCTGAGAAACATCATCTTTATTCTCTTTCCTGTTACCTGTACTCTGAGTAGAGGCAACGTACTTACTCTCAGCTTTCCCTTTTTCTCTAGAATATCTCTTGTGAGTGAGAACATACTCATCAGCTAAAACTGCAGCATCAGACAAATTATCTATTCTTTTCTCATCAAGATATAGGCTTACATCTTTATAAATACACCTTTTGAAATCCTCCAGCAAAATCATCTGCTTAAATTTACCAAAATCAGAATCCACATTCTTAGAATTTAACCACTGCTCTAACAGATCTTCTTTGATTTTTGCATACTCAACATGGGATTGCTTATCTTGCTTGTAAGTTGTCCTAAATTTTACTCTATAAGCTTCAGGAACAAGCTCATAGGCCTTAAGAATCAAGCTCTTAACTACATCATAATTATCAGACTGATCCTGAGGCAAAGATGCATAAGTTACTTGAGCTTTACCGGTGAGAACAGTTTGAAGGAGTACTGTCCAATACTCCTTAGGCCAATTAAAACCTGTAGCTACCCTCTCAAACAACTGAAAATACTTTGTTAAATCAGATTCATTAAAAGGAGGGACAAGTTTAACATTTTTAGCCACATCAAAATCACCAGAGCTAGATGATCCAGTTCCACCTTGTTTCATGCGATACTCATGGTCTGCCTGAATCCTGGCAAGTTCAACTTGTGCCTGAGCCTGTATCTGTGCCTCCTGAATCCGAACCTGAGATTCCGCCTCCTTAGCCTGAGACTCAGCCTCCTTAGCACGTGCTTGAAATTCAGCCTCCTGAATACGAGCCTGAGACTCCGCCTGCTTAGCATTTGCCTGAAATTCAGCTTCTTTAGCACGAGCCTCCTGCAGAGCTAGCTGTAACTTAGCTAATTCAATCTGCGTTTGCTCATTTGGAGGAGTTACATTAAACAAGCTTTTATTAATCATGCCAACAATTTGATCTTTAGAATGATGAGAGCGAACAGCAATTCCCAATTGTTGAGCAACAAGCTTAAGTTCATTCTTTGTTCTGTTTTCTATATCACACACTGTTTGCACATTTGACAAAAAATCTTTGGCTTCATCAAGTGTAGTAATAGTAGCCATCATGAATATATCACAGTCACAAAATATCAAACAATATCCTTATGATAATATCCTGAATATCCTGATGAGAGGTCGCCAAATTTATGTTACGGAACAGAGAAAGATAATGTTCACTTTAAGTGAGAATGCTAAAAATCACTACTGTCCCGTAAAGTTCCAGGTTCAAAACAAAAGAGTTAGGTAAAATTACAAGTTAAAGTTTAATGCACAAACTAACAATAAAACATTCAGGACTCATAAGGATAATGTAATGGCAAATAAACAGGTTAAATATATGGTTAACTGCAATAGCCTCTATTAACACGAAATTAGCAAGAGTAAATTTATCTAAGTCAGCCCTGATAAAATGAGATACCAGACAATACTCAGTGAATGCCAGATAAATTATTACAGATACAAACTATTATCAAAAATGACTGACATACAACCCAACATTTATTAAAAACCTCACTAGGCCCAAGAATCAACCCTATGCTACACAATACAAGAAAAAAAATACAACAACAGTTATACTCAAATTACACACAGCTGCTAGATGTTTGGAGATTTCTGGAGCACTCACAATAATAATATCTGTACACGGGAGGACAGAGATGTGAACAAAATGAGGAGCAGATCTAAGTGGCCATGATGCAGAGATTGAGCTCATTATATAGCGGCCAGCAGAGCCTGATACAACTTGTAATAAGGACGCGCAAATGAAGCGATGGGGACAAACGGTCGACAATCCCGCACTGAATAACAGAAAGGACGACTTACTCTACTATAACGGTAGAAGGGGGGGGACTGAGGCAGAACACGCTCGTGATCAAACATGCAGCATACTGTGCGTTAAAATTACACAAAGGATGATGAAATCATAGGCTATGTAACAGTTTATTTACTTATTTATTTATTTTTTGGTTCTCTTTGTAACCTCCTTAACCAAATGTCTGTTATATTATGATAGTAGAGATAAAATTCAAAATAGATGGAAAGAGTATATGATTATATGAAAATAACGTATTTCGCCAACATAAAGTATATAAACACATTACATACTGCAAAAAATTCATTATCTACACAGTACTACTTATACACTGTGGTAAGTGGGGGCACGCACCATCCACTCACTTGATGTACTGCTGCTCTTAGGTGTCTGCCCTTTCCTCTCCTCCCTCCTTCTTTCCTTCCATCCTCTTCTGTCTTCCTTTCCTTCATCATTTCCTCGTCCTTCTGCCTACGGGTGACTTAACACTCCCTCTTCTGTCTTTCTTTCCTTCATTCTTTCCTCTTCCTTCTGCCTGTGGGTGACTCTACATTGAGTGACAAGCCAAATGGTTTCCTGTACACAAAGAAACCATTTACTACGCTGGGTGGTAATCATATAACCAAATTATGGCGCCTGGTGGTTTAGCGGGTAATTACGGCGCTCCAATCGGATTGAGCCGGTGAAGGTTTATATCCAAGGGGTGGTTGGGGTTTATTGCTCACGTAATACCACTCAGAGATGAGTGAGGCTGGTCACTCTCATCTTAAATGTCAGGATCAACTTGCCTAGCCCCGGGCTCCTACGCTCCTCATGGGGCAACGTAGGATTGGATGATGGATAGATGGACTACTTATACATATTTTCATGTAAACATACTTCCATAATTATTTCTTAATGATTTTTAAATATAATCAACCTAGCCAGCTGCTTCCTTGCTTTAGTACCAATAGCTTCCTCTGTGATAAAATTCACAATGTGATGTACTCTAATAATACTGTAGCACTGCGATACCAGTTTCATTAATTTGTGAACATGATTGTCCTCAATGAAGGTGTCAAACATATAAGCGTTTAGACAATTAAATATTTTCTGATTACTAATATTGTGCGAGATGTTGTGTAACACAGCTCTGGAAATAACTAATGGCGCAGGCTGATATTTTACGATTTTTTTCTTTTGCTAAATTTGAAAGCATTTCTCAGTTTCATGACAGATTTTAAGTACATCTCACTTGCACTGAGAAGGCCTTCCTTGTTTCTCTTGTCAATAAAAGTGTTCAAATAACTAGAGCCTCTAGATGTTGATACCAGTGTTTCTTGAGAAAGAAGAATCTTGTTTTTCTCGGCCATTAAACATAACCAGTAATCTTGTAGAATTAGCAACAAGATATATTTCTTTCCTGTGAAACGTAATGCCATGTCTCTTCGATGAATTCCTGCGCCCATTTTTGTATCCGTAAGCTGCGCAGTGGACTATGGAACTATATTCTCCGGACTCATTGGCTGATTTCATAAACATGGCTGCCACTACACCTGCGCCGCCCTAGCTGCGGACACATAAACTACGCGGCGCTACCCACGAGAAAGCCCCTCCATTTTACAGAGCTCAGTGGTTCGAATCCAACTCTCCTAACAGAACACGTGCCCCAAACGCAGAAATGTATGCAAAGGAATAATAAGAATAATAAGCTCTCTCTCTCTCTCTCTCTCTCTCTCTCATACCACAAACGCGGTAATATGTATGAAAGAACAGCGTTTAGGTCCAATATATCGACGCTCTGGTGTTTCCGTGCCCGTCTTTTTTGCATCATTTTAATTATGGAATCAATTTAATGCCCAGAAAATCAGAGAGAGGGGACTGTCGAACTGGTAAGCCAAGGTATAAGTTTCAATGTAATCAGCGCAGAATAAAGGTCGTGAGGTTAGGGCAACGAACACAAGAAGAACAAGAACACCAACACCACCTCAATAAATAATAAAAACAACATTAATACTAATAATACTAATAACAACAACAACAATAATAATAATAATAATAATAATAATAATAATAGTAGTAGTAGTAGTAGTAGTAGTAGCAGTTAAATAAAAGTTGATCATAGAAAAAAAAATCCATAAATAAAAAAATAAAATGAAACTAAAACACATTTAGTTGTAAAATAAAACTTGATTATAGAAAAAACAAGTGGTGCCAGGC
>NC_136979.1:42489965-42497465 GCF_032717465.1 Coenobita brevimanus
CACACACACACACACAGATACCTGACACAAAGACATACAAATATTGGCCATACAGCAGTTCAGGTTTCACACGCACTGTCCATACTACAAAACATAGCTTTTCCGGATCGTGCCTGGCCAGTATGGGGAAGGATTATCTCAGCCTAACACTCTCCCTCTGTGACGAACCGGTATTAGAGCTAACCTCGTACGGTTTGATACAAATACAATTTTCTCCCTTTTCCACCCTCATTATTGGTAGGAACTAGATATTGATGATGATGATGATGATGATGATGATGGTGATGAAGAGGATGAGGAGGAGGACAAAGGAGGAGTTTGGTGTGGTGGTGATGATGATGAGGAGGAGATGGGAGTTTGGTGTGATGACGACGATGTTGCCGAGTTTCAAGTTAACATTTAGTGCAGTAACCCCACTTCCTCGTCTTCCATTTTTTTCTTTGCTACCACATTCACGTTTTCTGTCTCACTGCCTACCTCTGAGCTCTATAATATGGAGGGACTATCTCCGCAGCGTGCATGTGACTAGCCTACATCTTGAAACACCCGCACTCGTCGCCTCCACCACAGTAATGCAATTGGAACACTGTTCTTAGCTTGTTGTCTCTGTTTCCCTGCTGCATCTATGTGTAAATATGTATCACAGTACAATCATATATATATAGATTTTTTTTTTTTTACCTAGCTCTGCGATTTATATGATTCATTTAGCCAAGAGTATATAAGCAACGTCACAGGTTGCTGAAGTGAAGAACATACCTGAACTGAATTGATACATTTTTTGTTGTAAAGGTTGTATTTTCTCATTATGTCTGTTTAACTACAAAAAAGATAAGCGGGGTGCATAAACAATGCTGCCAATACACCTGCGTCACCCTGGCGGAGGACACAAAAACTACGCGGCGCAACCCATGGGGAAGCAGCTCAGAGGTAACTATACCTACGTCGCTTCGTTTTTGTCTATTTTTCACTTAGCAGAGAGAGAGAGTGGGGGGGGGGGAAGCTTAGACGAGGAACGAGGAGTGGAAAAAGAATGAGGGGAGGTGATGGGGAAGAGCAAGGGGAAGGGAGGGGAGGGGGAAGGAAGTACGGAGGCTGAAGAAGACAGAGTTGAATGGGGTGGGGGGTGGGGAGAAACTGAAAAGAGGGGAGGAGGGGAGAGAGGGAGGTGATTAATGAAGGTACAAGCAGTATTTTCCTGCCTTGAAGGAGTGAGAGAAAGAGAAATGAGTTTTTGTGTGTGTGTGTGTGTGTGTGTGTGTGTGTGTGTGTGTGTGTGTGTGTGTGTGAGAGAGAGAGAGAGAGAGAGAGAGAGAGAGAGAGAGAGAGAGAGAGAGGTGATTAGGGGAGTGAGATAATGAGCAAATTTGAGGGGTAAATGAAAGTTTGGAAAGTTGAAGTTGCCTATAAGTATGAGGCAAGTTTTAGGGTTTTATGATGATGATGATGATGATGACGACAATAACAGTTGGAGTTGAAAATATCGATGATGATGATGATGATGATGATGTAATAGACGGAGATGATGGTGATACACAATTATTATTATTATTATTATTATTATTATTATTATTCATTGTTGTTATTTCAAAGTAAATATTCAAGAAATTTTATAGCACAAGACTTTAAAAATTAGAGTACGTAATAGAGAGAGAGAGAGAGAGAGAGAGAATCTGAGTACCACCACATTCACGCCTACTCCCCACCTTTCCCATAACAAGATATTCCCTTTCCGCCAAGTCATTCTCCTGTCTCTCTCCCAACAATTTTAGTCTCGTCGGAGGGGGAGGTGGGCAGGGAGAGAGTTATATACAAGTTTTCATGTTATTTTCTCGTGCATTAGTAGCGAAGAATTGTTTATTTTTGCTTGGTTTCAAGATTGGATCATTTCGTACTGTTAGTAAGGTAAGTAAGGTTCGTATATTTACTGAAACTGTCTTAATTTACTCTTTCTCTCTCTCTCTCTCTCTCTCTCTCTCTCTCTCTCTCTCTCTCTCTCTCTCTCTCTCGTTTCCCTTCATTTGTCTTCTCCCTCACCTGCAACAACCGATCCTCACCTGCCTCCCTTCCCCCACCCCCACCTCCTCTCTCTCTCTCTCTCACTCTCTCTCTCTCTCTCTCTCTCTCTCTCTCTCTCATGCCAATCAGCCTCCCTTGGTTTATTCTGGACTCCCGACCGCTTCATTTTCCAGCCCAGTCACAGAATTTTCGAAAAAAAAGAAGTTGAATGAATTATATCTGGAATTATCGGCGGCAGGGACTGGATTATTGCCTGGTCGCTGGAAATTTTGGAATCCAGGAAAATTATGGATTGCTGGAAATTTATGGAATGTTGGAGCTGGAAAATATGGATGTAGGAAACTGTTTTTTAAAATTTTTGGATTTTTGTTGAACCCCTGCAAATTATGGAGGATCTGAAATGATTGCTCTGGAAAAATATGCATTCGTCAAAAATATTGAAAACTGAAATAAATATATGCGAGTTTTGGAATCTTGGAAAATTATGGAAAATATATGGCATTTATTATTATTATTATTATTATATTTTTCTCTTTTTATCGTCTATAATAAGAAGAAAAGGATGAGAATTTTGGAATTTGGAAAATATGGAATCCTTGAAAAAACACACACACACACACACACACACGCCGCCATACCCATCAATCATCCAGTCCTTTATTGAACCAAGAGGACCATAGGGGCCCGGGGCTAGGCTACAAGTCCCAATATTTACGTGGCCATCAGAATTTAAAAAGTAAAAACTCTAAATTACTGAAGAAAATAATACTAGGCGAAATACAGGTACCTGAGAGTAGGGGGACGAGGCTAGGCTGGTGTCTGGTGGCCTTAGAAGGATCGAATACTGTATAAGCCTCCTGGGTACTTGAACCTGTGCGTAGGGCCTGACCAGAACAACGACGGGCACCGCAGACCACTAGACCACCAGTGACGCGAAAACCTGAAAAAGTAGTAGTAGTAGTAGCAGTAGTAGTACCAGTGATGATGATCATGATGATGAAATATATATTATGAGAAGAGAGGGAGTAAAAAAAAAAAATAATATTGACCTGGTAAAAAGAGATGAAATACTATGGGAAAACGGCAAAAAAAAAAAAAAAAAAAAGTACTGAAAAGGTAAGAAAATACATGAAATATTATGGTAAACGTGGGAATAAAACATGAAAGCTACAATAAGTGTGGTAAGAAGACATGAAATATTATGGAAACAAGAAACTGAAAAAAAAAAAAAAGCTAATTATTCTGGAAACGTCAAAAAAATTCGTCACTCTCGCTGCGCTTAACATTTTGAAAGAGCGAAGAATTTTGACACACTACAGAATTTCCTTTTCAATATCCGTATTATTATATCTAGTATCTGACTCACGAAATTTAAAATGATATAAACTAAGTTACTGGCTACTCCAAAACCCAAAACCATACATATAATTTTCCTCTTACGACGTTCCTTCATTTTAACTTGGCCTTTTTTTCTTTTTTTTTAATAGCCTATTTCTAGTAATTATTGTCAGAATACTTCGGCTCTACAATACATCATTTGCATGGCACTTCTTCGTGACTAGCATAATATTCCTGGATTTACTTTCTCTTTATACCTCAGAATGCGAGATGGAGAGAAGGCAAATAACATCCTTTCCACAGCACTTCTTCGTGACTAGCATAATATTCTGGTGTTAATCTCTCTCTCCCTTTATGCTTCAGAATGTGAGATGGGGAGACTGCATATAACATCCTTTCCGTAGCACTTCTTCGTGACTAACGGCATTCCCTGGTGTTATTCTCTTGTTATAGCTCAGCATGCACGTGGTGGGACTACAATAACATCCTTTCCACAGCACTCCTTCGTGACTAGCACCATATTCTAGCGTTAATCTCTAACCATAGCTCAGAGTCCAAGAGGGAGAACTGGCAATTTTACACCGGGTTAAAGTGAACAGAGTATATGTGATTCATGGAAAAAAAAAAAAGTTAGGATACCGGTACTCTCTCTTTCTCTCTCTCTCTCTCTCTCTCTCTCTCTCTCTCTCTCTTACCACAAACGCGGAAATATATATATGAAAGAATAGCGTTTAGGTCCAATATATCGAAGCTCTGGGTAATGGTATTTGTTTTGTTGGCTAGAGAATAACTTCCGCGACAAGAAAGCTACCACAACAACCACAACTACCACAACAAACAACCACAACTTATACTACCATCAGCACCACAATGACAGCTACCACAACAACCAATACGTACACTATCACTACAACAACAGCTACCACAAAGGCAACATTAATACTACCACCATCACCACAACCACAGCTACACAACGGCAATATTAATACCACCATCACCACAACCACTGCTACCACAACGGCAATATTAATACCGTACTACCACCATCACCACAACCACAGCTACCACAACAACCATTATTAGTAGTATCACCAGAACTACACCTACCAACACGACCACACCTACCACTACAACCACTACCAGAACCATCAATACTGCCATCACCATAATAACTACCAACACTGCCACAACTACCACCAGCACACCTATAACTTCCGCATACCACCACCACAACTACCACAACTACAACACACGTCACCACTACCACCGCAACGACCACCACTACCAGTACCTTGTATCATGCATCTTAGGCGCCTTCCGCACGACTGAACTGGGAGGAAAGTCCGATACACACGCACTACCTTGGCAACCCCCAGCTCAATACCAGTACACCCAAAATATACCAGTACCACCACCACCAGTCCAATACCAGTAGCCAAAATATACCAGTACCACCACCACCAGTCCAATACCAGTACAGCCAAAATATACTAGTACTACCACCACCAGTCCAATACCAGTACAGCCAAAATATACTAGTACCACCACCACCAGTCCAATACCAGTAGCCAAAATATACCAGTACCACCACCAGTCCAATACCAGTACAGCCAAAATATACTAGTACCACCACCACCAGTCCAATACCAGTCCACTACTAGTACACTACCAGCCATACCGGTACCACAACTGCCAGTCATAACCACTACCAGCACCACCACATTCACAACCATTTAACCACAAACACTGCCACAACTACCATCATCACCACCACAACCACTATCAATCGACTGGCACCAAAACTACCACCATTACAACTACCACGGCCACAACAACTACCACCACAACCACAAGTCACTCTGTAAATCAACCATAACTGCAACAACTACCACCACCACCACCACCACAATAACCGCTACCCCCACCACAAATAACCCCACCACCACAACTACCACAAGTACCAGCACTACCACCATCCTACCTACCTTTCGTATATATTGACTCAGGCCGACCAATTGGAGCAGAAAATTTGGTCGTCTCGCCGAGTCTCACGGGGTGCGAGATTAAGCGAGTTTTTGAGTATTTTTGATAGCGCACGAAAGGCGGTGGAGGGGGGAGGCAGAAGAAGAGAGGAATGGGAGAAGAGGAGGAGGAGGAGGAGGAAGAAGAGAGGAGGGAACGGAAGGAGAAGTGAAAATAATGGATTCTTTGTGTGTAAGCATATCTCTCTCTCTCTCTCTCTCCCTCTCTGAACACTCAATTGCACCTCCCTCACTTCCTCTTCCGCCTTCCCCCCCCCCTCTCTCTCTAAAACTTCATTTTACGTCTCCACTTCCTCCTTCCGTCTCTCTCTCTCTCTCTCTCTCTCTCTCTCTCTCTCTCTCCTGAAAATGTTGACATATGCGTTCGCCGTTCGCGTGTCCTCGGGAAGTATTAGTTGTGTGCGTGTGTGTGCTTGTGTGCGTATGTGAGTATTTGTATCCATGTATGTATATATGTGTGTGTACGTGTATGTATGTGGGTGTGGGTATTTCTGTGTACGTTCACAGTAAATGCGCATGTTTATACTTGGATGAGTGTATATGTATGAAATTTTGCATGTTTGTATATATGTATGTATTTGTGTATGTATGTATGTATTTATGTATGTATGCATTTAAGTATGTATGTATGTATGTACGTACCTGTCTCCATAATCGTCCCTTTCACTGAGTTTAAAATCAAGGAGGTCATAGGCAGGGGGAAAGACTGACCATGGGCGGAAAGTGTGTGTGTGTGTGTGTGTGTGTGTGTGTGTGTGTGTGTGTGTGTGTGTGTGTGTGTGTGTGTGTGTGTGTGTGTGTGTGTGTGTGTGTGTGTGTGCCGTACGAAAAAATAACACGTTCCTATACTCACTCCCAGCTATAAAAAAAAAAAAAAAAAAAAATCTTAGTTGGAACGGTGCTAGAGTTATCCCGACCATCAGAGGGTTAATGGCACCAGAAGTACCACTCAGGCTCCTATGATCCACTCTCACCTGAAGAAAATCGTCTGTTTTCGGGTGTGACAAAAATGCTAAGAGTTATCCCGAAAATATGGGAGTTGAAAAAAAGAAACTAAAAAATGCATTTACTGTATATATAAACGAATAAATCCTTCTGTCTCAGTTTTTTTTTTTTTTTTTTTATTAATGAAAGAAAAAATCGCGTCGTTATTATATTTCTAAATTTTTTCTTAGGATTTAAAAATTTAATTAATTTCGTACTTTTTGGTTCTAAAAGTTGGGGTTCTCTTTTCCTCTCTCTCTCTCTCTTTCTCTCTCTCTCTCTCTCTCTCTCTAACATGAAGCCATTGTGTCGTGTTCCCGATAAGGCGACTTTTCTGTTCCACCACGAATGTCCGATAAATCCTGCCTCACACCCCCCTGCCTAACTCCTTCCTGCCTCACTCCTTCTCCTGCTCACCCCCACCCCCCTCTCCCTTTCTGCTGTACAATGACACATCCTTGCCTCCCCTCCCCCTTTCCTCACCCCCTCCTGACTTACACTTCTTCTTCCTGCCTCGCTCCTCCCCCTTCCTCACTCCTCCCTCTCTTCCCCCCTGACATCCTCGTCTCCCTCCCCCCCTGTCCTTCTGCCTCACCCACCCACCCTGCATCCACGCCACTTTCTACTTCTTCCTCAACCTCCCTTGGCTCCTAATTCCCCCTCCTCCTCCTGCCTTACCCTTCCCTCTTCTCCTACCTTACCTCTCTCTTGCCTAATTTTGTCTTCTGCATCCCTCCCTGCCTTACCCTGCCGTGCTCTGACATAATTCCCTGCCTTTTTTTTGTCTCCCCCTGCCTTCTCCTACCTTACTCTCACCCTGCCCCATTCCCGTCCTACCTCTGTCTACCCCTTTACCCTGCCTTACTCCCAGAACGTCCTTGCTTCCCCCTTGCCTTCTTCCTGCCTTATTCCTGCCTCACCTTACACACCTTTGCTTTTCCACACATCCTCCCTACACCCTTCCTACCCATGCCCCGCCTTCCCTTCTTTTGTCTTACTCTGACACAAACTGCTTTCCTCCCTACGTTTTCTCCCTCTCACCCTGGCTTCTCCCTGCCTCCCCCTGCCTTATTGTGAAACATCTCTCCTTTCCCTACCTCACCTGCCTCTCTCTGCT
>NC_136979.1:42499965-42519965 GCF_032717465.1 Coenobita brevimanus
GACAGTACAGTAGGTAACGATAGCAGTGCAGATAGTCGTGATTGGGAACTATTACACTATCAGGCCATTCAGATAACGTAGATAAAATAGAGAATAAAATGGACCTGTGCTTGTCTTGCAGAATTATTATTTATTTATTTATTTATTTGGCGTTTATTATTCTCTTCTCTTCAATTATTATTATTATTATTATTATTATTATTATTATTATTATTATTATCAGCTGCTGTTGTGGAAGGGAAGCAGCAATTAAAATTCAAGTGTAATCCCTCCTCCCTCCCCCCAGCTCAAACCCCAGGGAAATCAAACAACGTTGAAATTTCACAAACAAACCTGCAATCAATTTCTTGTCCTAACCGATTTTTTTTTTTTACAGGAAAGACTGGGAAAGATTGGTGTAAATTTTTCCTGTTGTCTTAACTGACGTATTGTTTTTGCAGGAAAGACTGGGAAAGATTTGTGCAAAATCATCCCATACAGTACCGGTAGCTAATTTATTAATTTATTTATTTAGGGAGGACAAGGTAAGGTGTGTATAAAATATTTTCGCTATGTTGTGCGATTTCTTTTTTGTAGGAAAGACGAGGAAATGAGACTGCACAATTTTCCTGTATAGTATCTGAGTTTTTTTTTATGCAGGAGGAAGGAAGGACAGGGGGTACAGAATCCTCCTATATTTCTCGTACTTCCTGCTGAAATAAACAACGACAAATAAATAAATAAATAAATACAAGAACAAATAAATCCTAGCTACGAGAAGACAGTGATCGTAACTCTTCCTGTAAATTCCCGCCCTGATCTGTTAACTCCATATTTCACAGGCGACAGGAAACAGAGACACCAAGCGGAGAGTGGCAGAACTACACTTTATCCACTTCAACTCGGCCTACAACTGCCCTCTCTCCTTCGAAATGAACGAAAATCTTGGCCGGGTAAAGGTTGGGGAACGACAAAAGATGTTTTATTATGGTACAAAAAAAATGGAAAACTTCTCCCGCTGTCACAGGCTTAGCTATTGTGAATACCGGTATTTAATTCCTGTTTTCTGTAGGTTTCAGACCAAAGCCACTATTTTCTTCTCCCTAACGTTACAAGGTTTTACGTCAGCAAGGGAAAATTCCCTCTCTCTCTCTCTCTCTCTCTCTCTCTCTCTCTCTCGGGTTGGACCAGCTATACAGCTAAAACAGCAATTTTTTTTTTTTTTTCAGATTACAAATACACAGATCGTGACACAGCCTTATACAGATATAGTCATTCGTATATATACATGTATACATAAAGAACCATCATGTCTATCTATAGCCAGACGCCATAATCCCGTAAAGAGTGGCCATTTGCCTTTGAGCTAGTTGTTTTATGGGGAGGGTCACTAACCCTCTGCCAACCCACATGCTAACACGTAGAAAACACGTTTGGGTTGGTTAATGGCTACCATCCAGCGCAGTAATTTATTTCCTGGCTTACAAGAATCCATTAGGCCTGTCAATGTAAAGCCATCAGAAAGAGTAAAAAAAAAAAGAGTACAGGAAAGAGGGCAGAAATAGGAAGAGAAGAGGTCAGACAGAAAAAGAATGGCAAAGGTGACGGAACTATATCATGTGAGTGGATGATGGTCGCCACCACCTACCATTTGAAGCATAGACAGATACCGGTATTTACAAAAGGCAGACCGGTATATACAAAAGGCAGAGATATAAACAGAGAAACAAAAGACACAGAGATCTAAACATAGACAGGCACATAGACATATTGTACACACAACCAAATAGGCAGAGACAAAGAAACAGACAAACACAGGCAGACTCATTATGCAGACATACACAAAGACGGGCAAACACACAGGAACACACAAAGGACAAAGAAAAACAAATACATTCACATATACAGACGCGCACACTAACAGACACGCAAGTCTATTCCGTTCTTTAAAATATATTGGACGAAACATATTTTGCTGCAGGAGAGAGAGAGAGAGAGAGAGAGAGAGAGAGAGAGAGAGAGAGAGAGATTTGTACAATACAAAAATACAAATGCATTAACACTGTACTCAGTTATTCACACGCACACACTCCACCTCTTCACCGTACACACACTGAAACGACATTATAGCCGCAAAACTCACGGCTGCAGCCACTCACATGAGCACTTACACACATTCCCGCACGTTCACACTCACGCACACGCACATAAAAGACCTATTTTTGCTCCGTAAACTGGTGAGGAGGGAAATTTTCTGTAGCGATGGCCAAAGTTATTTATACAAGCCATTACCAGGACTACTTTATGTGGCGGAGCGAGTGGGATTGGCGCCTAACTTGCCATGCCTTTATTTATTCCGCCTGTTATGCATTTTCTCAGCACTTTTGCATATACTTTTCCTACACAAGGATATTGTTTTGTAACAGCCGATAGTTGTCCGTATTATTCATGGATAGTCTTCTTAGTTATTTATTGTACTTTTACGATTATTGGCGCGCTTTCATTGGTTTGTTTTGGTTGTGACGCGGCCATGTATTCCTCCGCGCGAAAGATGGCCGCTGGCCTCCTCCAAAAAGGAATACAGTACCAAAACGGATTTGGCAATGGAATTTCCGCTTGTGTTACGACTTCGGCTCGCCCGTCTGTCATTTCCCTCCCAAAATTTTCGCCGAACTTGCAATTTTTCTCGCTTTTTTGTGTTTCTCTCTCTCTCTCTCTCTCTTCCTTTATTGAATTATATTTCTCCCCTGTTCGGTTCTTTTATGCATCTCTATCATCCGTCTGGTTTTTGGATATTCAACCCTTTCTCATCCTTCCGCTTCCTTTCTTTCTCTCTCTCTCTCTCTCTCTCTCTCTCTCTCTCTCTCATAATTCCTTCCCATTACCGCGTTCGCCATGGATCCGTGTATTCTCTTTGCGGTCTCCTCCTCTCCCTGCCTTTTCCTCTCTCCTCTCCTCCCTTCTTCTCCCCCTCCCCCTCTCCCCTCTCGTCCCTCCTCTTCTCTCCCTTCCCCTCTCCTCTCTCCAATTTCCCCTTCTTCATTTACTGCTCTTCCGTGTAACTCTCTCAACCAATTCTTTTTACACCTAAATCCCCCTCCTCGTCTCTATCTCTCCCCCTTTCCTTTTCCCTCCCCCTTTCCTCTTCCTCTTCTTCCGCTTCCATTTCTCCTACCAAACCCTCTTCTCCCCTCCCTCCTCAAAATCCTCATCTTGCCTCTCATCCTTCCCCTTCATGCCCTTAATTGCCCCTCCCTTCCTCTTCCCCCTCTCTTCCCTCCCCTCTCTCACTCTTCAAAATCTCCTTCCCCCCTCCCCCATTCCTGTCCTTAATTGCCCTCTTCCTTCCTCCCTTCCCCTCTCCCTATCCCCTCCTTTATTCCTCCTCCCCCTTCCCCTCCCCCTCCCATTATTTTCTGTTTGCTTTTCATTACACTCACTTGGACCGATCGGGATGGGTGGAATTAGCTGCTATCCATGAGACGTACGGCCTACGAGAGAGAGAGAGAGAGAGAGAGAGAGAGAGAGAGAGAGAGAGAGAATGATAAAGAGGGAAAGAAGAAAGACTATGATAGAACAAGACAGGCAGGGAGGGAGGAAGAGAAATATGCAGGGAACAAGAGAGAAAGAGGGGAGAGGAAGAGAGGAAAGAGGAGGGAGGAAAATGAGAAAAGGGAGGTCAAAGAGGAAGGACGAGAGAGGAAAGGATGGAGGAAGAGAGGGGAGGGAGGCAAGAAGAGCAAAGGGAAAATGGAAAAGGAGGATGAAAAGGGGAAAGGAAAGGATGAGAAGAAAAATGGAGGTGTGGTGAAAAAAAATGTGTTTGAGGTAGAGGGGAAGACCAGTATGGGAATAAAAATGCAGAGAGAGAGAGAGAGAGAGAGAGAGAGAGAGAGAATGCAATGGGGGAAGAGGGCAAGAGTGGGGGAGGCAGAGGAAGGAAAGGAGGAAAATAATGTCAGAGGGAATTATGGAGAAAAATAAAAAGGGAGAGGGAGAGAGGGAATAAAGAGAGGGAGGTAGAGAGAAGGAGGAAAAAATGTGAGAGGAAAGCGGGCAGAGAAAAATGTGATGGGAGAGAGACAGGGAATAAAAACAGAGGAAGGGAAGGAAGAGAGAGAGAGAGAGAGAGAGAGAGAAGGAGAGAGGAAGAGAAAGCGTGAGAGGGAAGCGGGAAGGGAAAAATGTGAATGGAGAGAGAGAGAGAGAGAGAGAGAGAGAGAGAGAGAGAGAGAGAGAGAGAGAGAGGATAGGGGAGAAGAGTGTAATATGAGAGTGATAGAAGGGTGTGTGTCTGTGGTTGATGCGATGAGCAATATGGAGGTAAAGTGGGAGGAGGTAGGGAGAGATGGAGGAAGAAAGAGGAAGATAATGAAGGATGAATAGAGAGGAAGTACTGCAGGTATGGAGAGATGAAGGGAATGGAAGGAGGTAGGGAGAGATGGGGGGAGGAAGGAAGGTAGGGAGGGATGCAGGGAGAAAGGAAGGTTGGGAAAGATGGAGGGAGAGGAGTATGAAGGAATGGAGGGAGAGGAGAAAGTAGGGAAGGATAGGGGAGAGGAAGGTAGGAAGGAGGGATGGGGGGGAGAGAGACAATATAAAGTGAAAGAAACAGACATTTGGGAGCCGAATGCTCTTCGCCCGCCAATATATGTTGATGGCTAAGGCACAAGCTACCTACATACTAAATTTGAAGACGAGCTATTTTAGCAACAGATACTTAGCCTACATACAAAGTCACACGCCGACAAAAACTACGTCGCCTCGCCTTACTAAATACGGGGGGGTGGGGGGTGGGGGGGGGGGGTAAAAATTCGCAAACTCTACGGAATTTAGTCACCGCATTTCACAAATAGCCAATCCATATTAAAAAATATATGGCAGCTGGCATTCGATTTTTTTTTAAATCAAAACCTCACCAAAAGTATTACGCTTCTGCACATTCACATAGTTGCTATTTCCTGAAGTTTTGGTGAAAATTCGCCCACAACTTTTTGAGATATTTTGGCAACAAATACATAAGCACACAGACACAAAGACAAAAACTATATCGCATCGCCTTGCTAAGGGCGGGCGATAGGTATTGATGGCATGTGGAAATATTGGAATTAGGAGAGGGAGAGGGAGGGAAACAGGAGGGGAGAGAAAAGAGATGGAAGAAGAAGGCGGAAGAGACACAAGGGGAGAAAAGAGGAAGGAGAGAATTAAATAAATAAAAAATACAGGAACGGAAGAAGGTAGGAGGGACGAGGAGGAGGGGGACAGGGACGGAAGAAAAAGGAGGGAGGGAGGGAGGAAAGTAAAAGAAAAAAAAACATGAAAAAGGAGGGACGAAGGAATAAGGACACAGAAAGGTAAGAGAGGTATGAAAGGAGTAAGGAAAGTGAGACAAAGAGAGAAAAAGAAGGCTGGAGAGAGAGAGAGAGAGAGAGAGAGAGAGAGAGAGAGAGAGAGAGAGAGAGAGAGAGAATGGGAGGGAAGGAGTCATGGAGAGAAGAGAAATGAGGAAAGGAAGCATGGGAGGATGAATATGGAGAGGAAGGAAGGGAGACAAAAAATGTTGGTCTCTGAGGCAGAGGAAACGACCAATAAGGGGATAAACATGGAGGGAGAGAGAGAGAGAGAGAGAGAGAGAGAGAGAGAGAGAGAGAGAGAGAGAGAGAGAGAGAGAGAGAGGCAAAAGAAAATGGAAATAAAGAAGAAAACGTGGGACAGAAAGGACGGGATAAAAAATGAAGACGAAAGAAAAAATTAAAAAGGAATGGACAACAAAGGAAGAAAGAAAGAAAGAAAGAAAGGAAGGGGATGACTAAGGAAAAAGGAGGAAGGAAAGGAGAGATGAAGGAAGGAAAAACATTGAAGAGATAGAAAGAGAAAGAAGAGACAAGAGGCAAGGAAAGAGAAGAGAGTGATGAAAGACGAGAAAGAGACAGAGAGAGGAAGAAAGAAAAGGCGAGAAGGATATAAAAAAAAGGGGGAGAGAAAGGGGAGGAAGGAGAGAAAAAGAGAATGGGAGAGAGAACCGGGAGGAGGGAGAGAAAATGCAAGTGGGGAGAAAGGGGTAGGAGAGAAAAAAGGAAAGGGAGGACAAAAAGGGGAGGAAGAGAAAAAGAGAATAGGGGAGAGAAAGGGGTGGAAGGAGAGAAAAAAGTGAGGAAGAGAATGGGAAGGAAAGAGAAAAAGAGAGAATCGGGAGAGAGAGAAACAGAGAGAGAGAGATGGAATGAGAAAGAAGGATTGAAAGAGTGAGGGGGAGAGGAAGGAGAGAAAAAGAATGAGGGAGGAGAGGACTGAGAGAAAAAGGGAGAGGGAGGGGAAAAAAGAAAGTAGGTGAGAGAAAGGGGAGGAAGATGAGAAAAAGGGAGGGGGAGAGGAAGGAGAGAAAAGGGAGAGGGTGGAGAAAAAGGAGAGGAAGGAGAGAAAAAGATGGTAGGGGAGAGAAAGGGGAGGAAGGAAGGAGGAAGAGAGTAAGAGGGAAGAGAAATAATGGAGGAAGGAAGGGGCTTGGAAAATCAGGTAATCTGCTACAATCGTATACAGAGAGAGAGAGAGAGAGAGAGAGAGAGAGAGAGAGAGAGAGAGAGAGAGAGAGAGAGAATATGATCGCGTACATGGCGCGACCAATAAGGAAGCAAACAAGGAGGGGGAGAGGGAGGGAGGGGAGGAAGAATGGAGAGAGAGGGAGAAGGAGAAGCGAGAAGGGAGGGATAGAGGGGCGAGAGAGAGAGAGAGAGAGAGAGAGAGAGAGAGAGAGGCAGGGAAGGAGGAAAGGAGAAAGAGAAGCACGATGGGAGGGAGAGATGAAGAGATAGAAAGGAAGGGAAGGCGGAAAAGAAAGTCGCGAATAACAGGATGAAAAAAAAATGAAAGGAGATGAATAAAACGAGGGAGAGAGAGAGAGAGAGAGAGAGAGAGAGAGAGAGAGAGAGAGAACGAAAATGGGAGCGAGGGAGGAAGGAAGCGATGTGACAGAGGGGAGGAGGAAGGGAGAGAGAGAGAACGGAGGAGGAAAGGAAGAATTTAAGTAGGAAAGAGGATGGACGGAAAGGCGGGAAGGTTGGAAAAAAAATAGAAATATGGACGGAGGGAGGGAGATAAGATTCGAGGGAGGGAGGGAGGAGGAGAGGGTGAAAAAAGAGAGATAGGGAAGGAGGGACTGAGGAAGAAGGAGAGAAAAATAGAGGTGGAGGGAGAAAGGGAGGTACGGGGGAAGACGGGAAGAATAAAGGAACAAGGAAGACATGGAGAAAAAAATATAAAAGGGAAAGTGAAACAAGAAGAGGGACAGAAAGAACGAGGTACGAGTAGGGAAGACGAAGACAGATACATAGAGCTACCTAGCTGGCTAAATAGACAGACAGATAGAAAGAGATATAAACTGACAGACAGACAGACACAGATAAACTGACAGACAGACAGACAGACAGACAGACAAATACACAGCTCACACACACACACACACACACACACACACACACACACACACACACACACACACACAACGACGGATAAATGGACTGATGAAGACACACAGCTGGGGATAGACGGGTGACAGATCATAGATAAATAGACTGACAGGTACCAGTACCGGTAGATATATATTTAAGACACAGGCACAACTAGAGGGGCACTCAGTGAAGAGCCTCTCTCCGAATAGGGCAACGTATTTTCCAAACCACTCTTCATGACGGGTTAGGGTTTCTGATCACTGATTAGGGTTTCGCAAAAAAATGATTTCCGGATCCAGAATCTGTAATATGGTCCGGATCGGTCTCTAAAGTTAATCGATTGTTCCCTGGGACAAGGCTACCTACCCTACAAATCTGGTCCAAATCTCTCTAAGTTTTTAAGTAATCCTGCTAACAGACAAACAAACAAACAAACGGGCTTGAAAACATACTCTCCTTGTCGAAGAGAAAGATACAAAATATATCTTTACATACAGGAGATAAATAGACAGACAGACAGACAGACAGGCTGACAAACAGACAGACAGCCATACAGACACTTTTACCAAAATGCATAACGTATAGTAATAAAAAGTAAGAAAAATTAATAGGAATAAACATAAAATCAGACTTCCACACCACCCTACCGACTTGACATTAAAGAATCGCTTGGCCAAATATTTACACTGGAAGCTCCGTTAAGTGTGTTTACCTGAGTCTATTAGCCAGGTGACAGGTTACATTTCTCTAGGCTAGGTAAAATTCTCCTAAAATTCGTTCTCTCTCTCTCTCTCTCTCTCTCTCTCTCTCTCTCTCTCTCCATTTGTCTATGTCAGCTTATGTAATATATCTGTCTACCTATCTATCCATCTATCTATGTGTAGCTACGTCAATCTGTCTATTGATCTATACCTCATGCTATCTGTTTGTACGTATGTATGTAGATCTGTCAGTCGGTCAAGTTCAAGCTATTATGAAAAAAAAAAATGATATAATGAAAATAGTACATGGATATATATAAATTATTTGATATAAAACCGATATAAATCCAACATATATATATATATATATATATATATATATATATATATATATATATATATATATATAAAATGTATAATAGAGAGAGAGGGAGGGTGCCAATCAGTGAAAGAAAGATAAAAAAAGTGAGAGTTATGGCTCCTTGGAGACACCGCTCACGACACACTGACCTTAATCTCTCTCTCTCTCTCTCTCTCTCTCTCTCTCTCTCTCTCTCTCTCTCTCTCTCTTTCTCTCTCTCTCATCTTCATTTAATTTTTTAGTAATCTTGTGTAACTGACATTAATCTCTCTCTCTCTCTCTCTCTCTCTCTCTCTCTCACACACACACACACACACACACACACACACACACACACACACACACACACACACACACACACCTCCCCTCCCCCATCAAACACGTCCAACCTCACCCTCACCCCTTCCCCTCCTAGCTTACCCACTCCATGTATTTCTTCCATTTTTCACTCCTCCTCTCCCTCTCCTTCTCCCTCCCTCTCCCCTCCCTCCACTACATGTATCTTGCCATTGGTCATACCTGCGGAGGGTCAAGTATCAGGTCAAAGTTGCTAAATCCTTAAAATACTTACAAGAAACGTAAGTGCAAATTACTGAATATATTTGAGGTTGGGATATGTTAAAAAGGTAAGACTGCTCTGGAGGTATGAACTACAGGAGAAAGGAAGCAATGTACAGTCTTACCTACCGTATCAATTCATATCTACCTATTTATCAGTTTATCTATCTGCTTATCTATCAAAACGGTAAGGGTTAATGTCATATTATCCTCTTCGATGTGCAAACGGCCCAAGGTAAAATTAAAGTGACTGATTATATTTGACGGCAGATGATAAGTGTGCTCCCCCTGTTGGTATTACGAGGGAAAAAACCTGCATCCACATTCAGGGGATCAAAAATTTATACATGCAGACATACCACTGTATTATACCGCATTACCAATCAATCCATCACATATATACCGCATTATCAAGCAATCCGTCAATTTATCTATCTACCGAGAATGACAAAAATATATTCATTACAGGAAAAACTGTCTATCTACTGCATCTATGTATCTATAACCAGACGCCCCAATCCCGTAAAGAGTGACCACAAACAAATCGCCTCCATGTCGCCTTGTCTCCTGCGATTTCACTGCCCTCCCCCAACTTGGACCCCCCTCTCATATACCTCTTTACTCCATCCCTCCGTCTCATCCTCAGTCTCCCCCTCCCTCTCCCCCCCTCTACCTCACTCACATACTGTACACTCTCCTAGTTTCTCACTCCCCATCTCCACATGGCCAAACCACCTCAGTGTATAGTTCTTATCGCATTCTATTACATCCAGATCCACACCACAACACTTCTTCACTTCCTCATTTGTATCTCTCTCCATATAACTCCACATGCTCCTTTCAAATAAATGTTAACTCATTTCCAGTGCTCTCACTCCTGACTTGTGTCCTTCCGGCAAGGTCCAAGATTCGGGTCCATACGGTAGAGTGGGGATCACAATACTTATTATGCACCGACTTTTTTTACACGAAGAAAAAAAAATACACGGAGAGGACGACTAAGCAAATGACTGCTTTTTGGTTGAGAGAGAGAGAGAGAGAGAGAGAGAGAGAGACACACACACACACACACACACACACACACACACACACACACACACACACACACACACAGAATATATACAGTAGTCAGTATTGAAAAAAATAAAAAACAATAACAAGGCGAGGAAAACTAAAAACTAACTGCTTTTTTGTCTCTCTCTAATTCTCTCTTTTTTCTTCCTTTCATCTCTCTTTTCTCCAATTCCCTTTTCTTTTTCCTCTTTTTTATACTGCATCTCTCTTTCCCCGCCCTCTCTTTTTTGCAACATTTTTTACCAGCCCCAGGTATCTTAATTCATCTCTCTCTCTCTCTCTCTCTCTCTCTCTCTCTCTCTCTCTGCGCGTCTGGCAATTGAACAATTTCAATTTCAGGCAATTCTGGGTGAAGTTCAGAGCATTTGGAGACTGATATAAAGACAGACTGACAGACAGACTGATACATAGATAGACAGATAGATGGATAGGAAGATAGACAGACAGAATTGACTCCTCCGTCCACCTCCTTTCGACTTCACGGCCAGCCATTACTTATTTAGTTATTTATTTTTATTTATTTTCTGGTGCTTTCCTTATCATTCACTCAGATTCACTTCCTCACCATCCAGTCCTTCCCCTGTCCCCCACCTTCCTTCTGAGTGGATCATACACCCTATAAGATTTTACTGTTTCTTGAACTCGGCCGAAGAAGAGAACTTGGGTATTATTATGGTTTCTGACGGTCTCTGTCTCTGTCTCTCTCTCTCTCAATCAACCAATTAATCTATATTTATATGTCTATCTATCTATCTATTCGTCAAGAGACTGACGAAGGACCAATAAAACTGGTATTATTCATTCTCTCTCTCTCTCTCTCTCTCTCTCTCTCTCTCTCTCTCTCTCTCTCTCTCCCCACTGCACCTTCTAACATACGTATCGCTGCAGGTTTATTAATTTCTTCATTAATGTGTAAATTAATTACTGGAGAAATGCACCTGAAAGTGACGGGGAGGTGCAAATATTCTTACATATATGTAGCCTATGTGTGTGTGTGTGTGTGTGTGTGTGTGTGTGTGTGTGTGTGTGTGTAACAACGTATCCACACGTATGTATGTAGGTATGTATATAGGCACGTATGTATGTATCTATATATGTATGAATGAATTTGAGTAATTATAGTCTTATGTAGGTACATTATATGTACTCAAAAAAACGAATGTAAAAATACACTATGTTTTATGTATATATGTATGTGTGTGTATGTATGTGTATGTACGTATGTGTCTATGTGTGTGTATGTATGCCCTTAATCAACTTAATCAGCTTCCTTTCACGCCACCCAACTCATCCATTAGGTGACAAGTGACCAAATTACTCACCACATCTAATTTACTTAAGTCCCCGCCGCCATGGAGAAGCAGCCCTCAAAGAAAACGGAATGCCACCACCACTACCTGCAAATTGATTCCGAATGTTGTTAAGTTTTATTTATGGCCAGTTTGTATATTTTTATTTCATTACTATTTTTTCTTATGGCCAGTTTGTATATTTTTATTTCATTACAATTTTTTATTTCATTTTGTATCTCTTGTTAACTTTTATCGTCACTTTTGTTAACTATAATTATATTCATTTATTTCCGTATCCCCCACATCCTCCACCCTCCCAGCTTCTCGTTCTTCCCCTCGTCTCTCCTCTCCTCCACTACGTTCAACCTTCCCCTCTTCTTTACCCTAATTCCTACCTCCCATTCCCATGCTTCCCCTAACCCCCCACCCCTTTCCCCACGTTCACCCTTTTTATCTCTTATCTCTCTCTCTTCTCCCCTCCCTTTCCCTACCCGTTCTCTACCCTACCCATTTTCACTCCCTCTTCTCTTCCTCCCAGTCTCTCTCCCTCTACTTCCCCTTCCACTTTGCTGACTCCCTTCCTCTCCCCTCCCCAATCTCACTCTCCCTCTATTTCACCTCCCCCATCTCTCCTTCCCCTCTGTCCCTCTTCTCTCCCCTCCCCTCCTCTCCCCTCACCCCGCTCTTCCATTCAACCTCACCCCTACTACCTCGTATTTACCCTTCCGCATTCTTCCACTTTCATATCTCTTTTTCTCCACCAATTTTCCACTCCCCTCCTGTCCCTCCCCCTTCTCCCTTCTTCCCCTCACCTCTCACCGCCTTCCTCTCCTTCACCTGCCTCCCACCTTACATCCTCCTCCCCTTCACCTCTTCCTCCACCCTCGCTCAGGCAGTCCCCCCCCCCTTTTTCTCTCTCTTCTTCCCCCGTCTTCTTCCCCCTCCGACCCGCGGCACTTCCACCTCTCCCCCTCTCTCTTTTCCCCCCCGTCTCCCCTCCTCCTTCTCTCCCTCCTCTCTCTTTCCCCCCCTTTCTCTCTCCCCTCCTCCTCCTCTCTCCTTCCTCTCTCTCTACCCCTAACCACAGCGGGTCTCTATTGTCCGCCAGTCTTACCTCCACGAAATTTACGCTGATTAACTTTTTTTTTTTTTTGCGTATTGCAGGAGTCTGGCAACCCCACACCGTGTTTGGGCAATATTTCACATCCTGCAAGGACAATATCACGCGCGCTATTGTTATTTTACCGCGAAAATATTGAGAAAAAGAACAGGAGACGCTATTATTCAAACGTTTTTGGCAGTTTGGGTGATGGGTTAGAAAACGGGCTCGCTGATAGGCTGTGGGGTAACGTTAAGCAACAATATTATATTCTGGTATTATAAAATGGGCGAATTTCCTTCTTACTTGCCGCTCCTACGTCTACAAGATTACTATTTCGAACACCGCTCACCTCCCAGCCTTATCGAATTCTCGGGAAAAGTGAAATTAAGCGCAAAATAATGGAAGAGGAAGGCGGGGTGGTGTAGGCTGGTGTCCGCGCGGGCTTTCCTAAACCTGCCTACATTTTACCGAACTCTGCTGGAAAAAACAAAGAGAAAGCCGTGGGGGGCGGAGGGCAGACTCAATGCATCCTGCTTTTTTTTTTTTTTTTTTAATCCCCTTTCTGTATCTGTTTTTGGGTGAATGAGCTGCTCGGGAGAAAGATTCATTTTACTGTGAGGGCTCGTTTTCTTTAGCTTTTTGTTATTTTCCGGGTAACTCTTTCAAATCGATGACATTTTTCATCATTCTCGCTTTTCGATTTTTTTTTTTCCAATTTAGGGGAACGTATTTCGACCTAGAGGGGATAGATACAGCCTTCATTAACCCCTTCAGAATTGGACGTCTTTCCGAAATAGTATCAAATCGTCCAGAGGTAGCAAAACAAAAACAAAAAAAATGTAAAAAAGACGTCAGCATATTGAAAGGGTTGGCAGGGATGAAGCTATTGAAACTGTGTGTGTGTGTGTGTGTGTGTGTGTGTGTGTGTGTGTGTGTGTGTGTGTGTGTGTGTGTGTGTGAAAGCAAACCCCGAATTTCCTCCAGTCATTTATGGGACACCTGTGAGAATAACGCGTGCTTAGCTCACATCTCCCTTTAGCTCCACACTATTTGGAATCTTTCAGTCCGCTGGTTTTCACAGAAGCTGGAGGGAGTGAGATTAAGGTTAAATTGCAACGTAGTGAATGTAATAATGGGGGCTTCCTAATGCCTTGAGAAAGAGGGTCGATAATTATAAGCCGCCTGGTGAGTATAAGGCGTGCTTAGCCTGTGTGTCCACTTGGAGGTTGGATTTCATGAAGGCTGCTTTTAACCTCAGGAGTCTCAGGGGTCTCTCGTACGCCAAATAAAATCGTCTGATGGAATAAACGCTCTTCCACTTTCTTCCACTTCATTCTTAGTCCACCATTCCACCCCAGTCCACCACCATCCTCCCTACTGAACACCCGGCGTCATCAGAGAGTGGCACGCTTGTTAACTGCCATCACCACACAAACAACTCTCTCTCTCAACTCTCACAACTTTCGATCCTCACCTTCTTCGCCTCAGGATTATCTCTTCAATCTTCCATCTGTGTACCAAGGATGGCCCCCAAACATTTGCATATCACCACTTGGGCGCTAATGCTAACCGTCTATACTTGATACCGTACCATACACAACATACATATAGACAAGCGTATATACTGCACATGACTGGGTACAAGTGAGAGAATTAATGCATGTGTATTAATGTGAAGAAAAAATAATTGTGAAGAAAAAATCAGTATAAACACCCCTGCCTACTCCACTATTCATATACATCATACACACATACTCTTTCTTTGACACAAAAACCTTGAACTCTGACAAATAAAAAATGAACGCCCTGAGTTAAAAATGGCGCCTCAAAAAATACATAAATAATAAAACAAAACTGACAAAAAGCTGCCAGGAAAAACGAAGACTAAAAAGAAATATACGATAGAGGTGTTGAAGGTCGAGGGGAGGGGAGGGGAGTGGGAGGGGAAGCAATGGATGAAGGAGAGGGTTAGAGGAAATACTGAGGGAGGGAGGGGGGGCAGAGAAAAGGGGGTGGGGAGAGGAATGAGTAAAGGGATCGGGGAGGGGGAAGGAGTAAAAATGGAGTACAAAGGAAAGCAAACAGCAACAAACCTGTTCGTCCTTTCACGGCTGTTTGGTATAGGGAGGATTATTACTGTTAAAAGCATTCTATCAGTTAGACTTGGAGGGGAAGGGAGGGGAGAACTTAGGGAGGGAGAATGAGGGGAATGGATAGAGGAAAGGGTGGAAGGGGAAGGGACGAGATGGGGAGGGTAAGGAAATTTGAGGGAGAGAGGATGAACAGGGAGAGAAGATGGGAAAGGGAGGAGAGGAAAGGAAGTATCAGGTATCACTACCTTTTATTTCCTGTACGAGAGAGAGAGAGAGAGAGAGAGAGAGAGAGAGAGAGAGAGAGAGACCTACAATATTCAACCCCTTCAGCACGATGACGCCTCCCATAATTCTTGCTACCATCAATTTCCTTCAGTTCCTGAGACCTCGTACTGAAGGGGTTGGGGTTAGGTGCTTAGTTATTGCAGAGGGGGAGATTTTGCTCTCTCTCTCTCTCTCTCTCTCTCTCTCTCTCTCTCTCTCTCGTTTCAAGGAAACCTCGTACTGAAAGGGTTAGGGGTTGATGCTTAGTAACACTAGAGGGGCGGAATTTTTTTTTTTTCTCTCTTATACAACCCCTTCAGTTCGATAAATCCCTCCTAAGTAGAATTGTCTGTAAGTAGCAAGAATAAAATATACCCCATCGGACTGAGCAGGTAAGGTACAACAATTAAGTACAACCATATTCCATATTAAAATATGGTGCAAAGCCAACCTGTCATATGGAATTCATTTTAAGCACAATTAAGCACACAATTACAACAACAACACTTACCATAATGCGACTGTAATACTTAAAGAAACAATTTTTTGTTACAAAGTGAAACAGAGGCAACACAGATACATTTTTAAGTACAATGTAAAGCAAGGATATGTGTACTTACCAACAACAGTACAGTGGCTACGGTGTCGTGTGGTGCCTCTGCAGTACCTTGTGCACAATACTTTTCGGGAGTACCTGACCTCCTTCAAAGTAGCACTGTAGTTCTTTCAAGTAGTTGCAGCCTTTTAAGTAACTGTACTTGATTATCTTGAGTCATTTTAATTAGTAACCTATCATTTCTAACAGCGGTAGTCGTAACCACTACTTGTTTACACATGCCAAGCTTCGTGCGTGTGGCACACTGTAGTCTGGTAGTCTCCTTAAACGGCCACCGATGATACCTTACACAGCACTGTCATTCATTTCACCATCTCATTCCAGTCCTTCCGCACTTTTTCAACACTGTAGTTATTATCGGCACCAACGTCATTCCCCTGAGAGTCATTTCACTCCATTTAATCAGCTGCGTCGTCTCTTTAAACGCCGTCAGTAAACAATGGCGTCGTGATGTCTTTACCACCTCCGCCGCCGAACTTGCTACCACGTGCACACTTTCAGTCCACCCTAAGCCGTATTAGTCATTTTCATTTCTGTCTGTTCAAGTATAACTCTAGTTATTATTTCAGCACTTTTTTGTAATAGCAGCTCATACAGTGACGAGATTCCTTGACGAGCGAACTTGACCATACCACACCCGCCAAAGACAAAAGTTAAACTGATGGTTGACGTCACGGGATGCTGACTCCTCAATGCAGCGGTGCCATGTCTTTCGCAATCACTTCCAAAACAGTCAAAAAAAATACATTTAACTTTTTCCAAACATCAATAGTAAAAGAAAAAAAAAATTAATGCACACACATGTGCGAGAAAATGAAACAAGGCTTGAAAATGAAAAAAAAAAAGATCCAGTATGTGCATTTCCATTACGTTTGGCATACTAATGCTGCGCATGCGCAGACTGGCACTCATGGAATACTTAGAAACTGTTTCTGTTTTCATTATCCTTTAAAATATACTCTTTCTCCGCCCTCATGCACCAGAAATGTTGCACTAAATAATATATCCAACCAGTACTTCTAAACACTCCCAATAACGTACGAATACTTTGAAATTACATGAATACAAATTGCCTCTGTCTGGTACCCAGACTTCTGAGGATGCGAAGATGCTAGGAAACATTTTATTATTATCACACAGGAAAATAAAACCGTTTACACTATTCTTATGCTTAACTGTGAGTCCTACATAACAGGTGCATGAGGGCGGAGAAAGGCAGGGTTTTGAATGCCGAAATGAGAAATGAAGTTCAGAATTGGAAAGACATTAAACGGACAAAACTATCTCCCTTAGTTCCTGCTTCTCCACTCATCTTTCCTCCACCACCACCTCTTCCTCCTCCTCCTCCTCCTCCCTCTCTCTCTCTCTCTCTCTCTCTCTCTCATTTTCTTAACTTTCCTTCCCCCTCCTCTCTCCCCATCATCTCTCTCTCATTTTCTTAACTTTCCTTCCCCCTCCTCTCTCCCCATCACGTCTCTCTCCTCTTATCTCTTTCACTCTTATCCTCTCCCCAACCTCCTCTCATTCCTCACCATCTTCCTCAGTTTCTTTTCCCTTTCAGTCCTTCCATTCCCATTCTCCCTGCCCCCCCCCCCACATTCATTAATTCCCTTCCCTCTCCTTTCCAGGTTTCTCCCTTCCCCCTCCCCATTCCATCCCCATCTCCTTCCTTTGCTCTCCCTTCCCTCCAGCGTTTCCCAGCTTCTCCCCTCCCCTCCCTTGCTCTCCCTTCCCCTCCCCCTGCCCTCCTTTCCCCGTCCCCTCCCCTACCCTTCTTTCCCCTCTCCCCTCCCCTCCCCTCCCTTAGTCATCCTCAAATTCCCCTTTCCTCCTCCTATTACCTCTCTCTCTCTCTCTCTCTCTCTCTCTCTCTCTCTCTCTCTCTCTCTCTCTCTCTCTCTCTCTCTCAGGCCATCTCCCCCCTTCGCCTCTCAATCTCCCCGCTTCCCCTCATTCCCCTCTTTATACTTCAACCCCCTCATTATTTTCTCCCTTCCCCCCTTTTACCTAGGCTTCTCCCTCACTCTGTCTCTCCCTCTTCGTCCTCTCCCTCCTTCCCCCTCTCCATTTCATCCTCCATTAGCCCCCTTCCCCCTGTCCACTCTTCCTCTCCCCTTCCATCAGAATTCTCCGCATTCCCCTCTCCTTCACCCCTGTCCCTCATTTTCCCTCCAAGATCATCCTCCCCCCTCACCCCTCTCTCCCTCTCCCCTCCAATTTCCATTCCTCGTTGCCATCCTCTCCCCCTCTCCTCTCTTTTTCTCCTCCCCTTCCTTCCTCTCCCCCATTCCCCATCCCCTCTCCCTTCTCATGCCCTTCCCCCCCTCCCATTCCCCGTTACCTATTCCCTCTTCCCATCCCTCCCACTTTCCCCCTCTCCCCTCTCCCTCCCTCTCCCCCTCTCCCCTTTCTCCTTCCCCCTCTCCCCCTCCCCTTCCCCTCCCCCTCCCACCACGCTCTTTGTTTCGATCACTTTTTCCAGACGAGAAATTTTTGAGTTCCGAACCAAATATATTTCATTTTATCTTTTTTTTTTTTCGACCCGAGTTTTTTATTTATTTCGCCATTGGTTGCCCGTCTCTCTGCTCGCCAGTGTGTGTGTGTGTGTGTGTGTGTGTGTGTGTGTGTGTGTGTGTGTGTGTGTGTGTGTGTGTGTGTGTGTGTGTGTGTGTGTATCTTTTGCAATGGTGTGGTTGCAAGTGACCTGTATGTATGTATGTGTGTGTGTGTGTGTGTGTGTGTGTGTGTGTGTTTTGCAATGGTGTAGTTATAAATGACCTGTGTGTGTGTGTGTGTGTGAGTGACCTTTTACTGTACTGATAATTGTTAATTTTTTGTTTGGTTTCTGTGTTGTGTGCCTAAACAAGTACGTTTCCAAATACAGTAAAAATTAACTGGGTTCTGTGTTTTTCTTTATATTTTGTGTTCCTTGCGTTTGTGTGTGTGTTTTTTTTAGCAAAATTAGTTCCATTTATATCTTGTCCGTGCGATATCAACCAGAATTGTTTTTACAACTGATATTAAATTCATCCCAGGTGACAATCTCTTCTTTACATCCTTTATATTCCCCTTGATTTATTAATGCAGGCTTATGGTCACCTATTTTTCATTTCACCTTCCTTCACTATTTTACATTTTTCATTCTTATTTTACATTTATAGTTATTTATGTCCCTGTCAGTTCTTTTGTTACTGTTGACGGCTGATTCCTAATTCATTTTTACCTGGTGCAATGTTTACACCTTTATATCCTCACTATTTTTCTGGAGTAATTTTTAAAGGGGCTTGTCAGGTGTCCATCTTACCCGTCGTTCACCTGGGAAATTAGTGAATGATTACCTGTCTGGCTTGGAGAGGGAGGGGGGAAATGAGGAGGTAATAGAGTATGGATGATGCTGATGATGATGGTTGTGGTGGTGGTAGTGAAAATATGTATATATATTTTTTAAGGTGGTCTGGCCTCACATTAAAAGACAGACGTACTAGAAAAACCTATGTGAGAGTGAGAGAGAGAGAGAGAGAGAGAGAGAGAGTAGCCTGTCTTCTTTAAAAAATCTGCTTCCAAGAGATTAAGTGTGCTAAGCCGACTCCGTGCCTTCTTTTCCCCTGCACAGTTGTTGACTTTATACAAGGGTTTTATTCGACCCTGCGTAGCGTACAACTCTCATGTGTGGGGACGCTCCCCACATACAGCTCTTCTCAATAGGGTGGAGTCAAAAGCTTTTTGTCTCGTCAACTCTCCTTCTCTTACTGGATCCCTTCAACCTCTGTCTCTTCACTGCACTGTTGCATCTTTATCTCTCTTCTATCGCTACTTCAATGGTCACTGCTCCTCCACACTCTCTGCTTGCATCCCTCCACCTCTACTACAGGGGCGTAGAACGCGAAGAGCAACAAACTCTCATCCCTTTGCTGTCCAACTCTCTAATGCAAGAGTTAACCGTTACTCTCTGTCCTTCATTTATGCAACAGGTCAACTCTGGAACCGTCTCCCTCTGTCTGTATTTCCTACGTCCTATGATCAACAGTCTGCCAAACGCAGTGTGTCCAGGCATCTCGAAATTAACGGATCTTGAATCTGGCTCTTTTGTATTGTTTTCTTTTTTTTTCTTGGAAGGAACGGTTTGCGGGCTTCTGGCCTTTGGTTCCTTCTTCCTTGCATAAAAAAAGGCATTATTAAAGTTAGAATATGAACGCAAAACAAACTGAAAGCAAATAGACAGGAAACCAAAACTACAAAAGAAGAGAAAGAAAGACAAGACAGATAATGGGAAGAATAAGAAAAGAAAGTGTTCAAATGGGAGTGAGACGTGAGAGAATAGAGAATATGAAAGAGAGTGAGTTAGCAAGTGGATGAGAGTTGTGAGAGAAGAGAGAAAGTGAGCGAATGCGTGAGACAGAGAGGGAGAGAGAGGGAGAGAGGTGGGCAGTAACTTCTCTCTGTAACCGAATTTCAAAACAATTTCATCAGTTGCGACCAAAAGGTGTGTGTGTGTGTGTGTGTGTGTGTGTG
>NC_136979.1:42522465-42592465 GCF_032717465.1 Coenobita brevimanus
CACCCCACGGGATGCATAGGGCCTCAATGAACTCTCTCCACCAATATTTGTCTCTTGCCATCTCCTTCAGGTCCCACCAACACTCCTCTCCTGTTTCTTTTTTCATTGTCCTCAACCAGGTTTTCCTCGGCCAACCTCTACCTCTTCTTCCTCTAGCAATCCACTCTGGCACATCCTGTATTAAACAACCTTCTTTTCTATATATGTGCCCCAGCCACTTCCAGCGAGACAGTCTCATATATTCATTAACTGGTTCCACTCTCGTAATATCCCTTACTCTTTCATTTGTAACTCTGTCTTGCCACTTAACCCCAAGAATCCTTCTCAGTATTTTATTCTCAAATCCTAATACTTTCTGATCTGTTGCAATTGTACTGTACCATGACTCATGCCCGTAAATTAAAATTGGTCTAACCATGGACTTGTAAATTTTCACTTTAGTATGTACCGAAAGCATATTATTATTCCAAACAGATTTCAACATTCCAACAGCTCGCCAAGCCTGTCTAATCGTCTCCTCAATTTCATTGTTTAATGATCCATTAGATGATACAATCGTTCCCAGATATTTAAAGTTTTCTACATTCTTCACCACATTATTCCCAATTACACAATCGATTTGGTTCTCCACGTTCATATTAATAATTTCAGTCTTTCCACAATTTATTACCAATCCCACTTTTTCTCCTTCCTCCACCAGACAATCGAGCACCCTCTGCATCTCGTAAATACTTCCGCAAATCAGTACAATATCATCAGCATAGTCCAAATCCATCAGCTTCTTATTTTCTGTCCAGTTAATTCCTGCACCTGTTCTCCTTACAACCTTTTTCATAACATAATCCATAACCAAAACAAACAACAATGGCGAAAGAACTCCTTGAATCACTCCTGACCTAACTTGAAATGGATCACTCAAAGAACCACCCACCATTACCTTACAAAAAGTACCTTCATGCAGGCTTCTAATAATATTTACAAACTTTTCTGGTATACCATAGAATCTCATAATTTTCAACATAGCTCCACGTGAAACACTATCAAATGCCTTTTCAAAATCCACAAAACACATGTTAAGTGGCATTTTCATCTCATTAGCTTGTTGCATTAGATGCCTTACAATAAAAATCTGATCATTACAACCTCGACCCTTTCTAAATCCCGCTTGTTCTTCTCTTAAAATTTTATCAATTACTGGCTCTATTCTGTTCAACAAGATTTTGGAAAAGACTTTTGCAACTACAGGTGTCAAAGTTATCCCCCTCCAATTGCCACACACACTTAAATCTCCCTTTTTTGGTATTTTTATAATCACTCCATTTTTCCACTCTTCTGGAATTCCACCATTATCCCAAGCCACATTAAAAAGTTTCAAAAGCGCATTCATCAACTCGTCATTTTCCACCTTAAGCATTTCAGGGAATATTCCATCCTCACCTGGAGCCTTAAGATTCTTTAACTCCTTTATAGATTTTGCTACCTCTTCCAAAGTTATATCCCCTGTTTCTATCTGCAAATCTCTCTCGGCTGGGAAAATGTCCTCTTCAGCTGGGATTGGTCTATTTAGAACAGATTCAAAGTGCTCTTTCCATCTTCCTTTTATATCCAAATCTTTAGTCATCAAATTACCATTTCTATCTCGTACAGGTATTTCCTTCCTTCTCCTTTCAGTCCCAGTTAACTCCTTTATGGCCTGATACGCTACTCTTGTGCTCTGACCGTCATTTTTACTTAATTTAATTTCTGTCTCTGTCGCCTTTTCATCATATAGTCTCCTCTTATCACGTCTAACGAGTCTTTTTACTTCAGAATGTAAACTCCAGCACTTTGCTCTAAGTACTTCAACTACCTGGCCATCAACATGTTGTTCTTCACTTCTTAACTTAGCCTCTTTCCTTTTCTGAATGACATTCCATGTTTCATCTGACATCCACTTTTTCCTTCTTGCTTTTCCCTTTTTCTTAATAGTAACCTTAGCACTCTCATGCAAAACCTCTTTTACCTCTCTCCACATTTGATTAATATCATTGTCTTCAGATTCCATCAAAGTCTGCAGGACTAGAAACCTGTTTCTACATTCGCACCGAAACTTTTCCCTCGTGCTGTCATCACTTCTCAGCTCATGAAAATCATAATTATTACCTCCTGTACAATTACCATTAACGTTTCTCTTAAGTTTTATTTTAATCTTTGACACAACAAGTTGATGATCACTACCTATATCTGCCCCCCTCCTTACGCAAACATCTTGCAAATAACTTCTATGCCTTCTGCTAATTGCAATGTGGTCAATCTGGTTACAATATTTACCACATGGTGAAATCCAAGTAGTCTTATGTATTTTTCTATGCTCAAAGATAGTTCCACCAATGATAAGGTCATTTGCCAAACTAAAGCTTGCAAGTCGCACTCCATTTTCGTTTCTTATACCAACACCCTCCTTACCCATACAATCTTCAAAGCCATCCATACTACTGCCAACAATCGCATTAAAATCACCAATGCAAACTAACACATCATGTCTTGCCACTCTATTCACTACATCCTGTAGCTTCTCATAAAAGTCATCCTTCATTTCATCAGCAGCCTCATTTGTCGGAGCGTACCCTACAACCATACTGATATTACCATGATCAGATTTTAAGCGAGCATAAAGCAAGCGCTCATTAATTAGTTCAAACTCACATAGTGCCTTGCAAGCATCTCTACTCAGCAGTAAGCCTACTCCTTGGTAATGATTTCCATCACTCCTACCAGAAACCAACATAGTAATACCATCTTCCAAATTCATTTTATCAACTCCAAGCAACCTCGTTTCTGTAAGAGCACAAATATCCATCTTGTATTCCTTGAACACTGAAATAAGTTCTTCCATTTTACCAGCCTGATTGAGAGTTCGAACATTCCAGTTTCCTATTCTTAAGGTTCTTTTTGGATTTATGAACTTATTTCTACACCGTGGGATTCTTAGCACCCCCTGCCCACTTAAGGGCTGCACGGAACTGAGGGCCATTGCTTCGTCGCCAGAGTTCATCAAGATTTCTTAGGCAGTAAAATTTTTTTACCCTGGAGCCAATGCCAGTGACTCGCAGGAACCAGACAGTGGAGAGAGGAAATTAACTAAATGAAAGTAAAATGCAGAGGGTTTGGACAGACAAAGTACAAGGGAAAGAAAGAGAGCAAAAAGAATGTAGATAAAAGTGTCCCTTTTAGTCGCCTCTTACGACAAGCAGGGAATACTGGGGAAGTATTCTATCCCCCCTTCCCCAGGGGGGGAATTCTTGTTTCTTTTATTATTTATCCTGCCATCCCACTATAAACATCCGACTGCAAACATTTCCAGTATTAATCTAGTACCAGTAATTATTAATCTCGAACTTACAGTCTACGAAATTGTATAATAATAATAATAATAATAATAATAATAATAATAACAGTAAAATCTATATTAGCAATTAACAGACTTTTCGTTTTCCTTTAGACAGAATAACATGGGAAGTCTTAATTATAAGATCAATCTCTATTATTTCTATCGAACATTACAAAACGATAGCAAAGAAGCATCGCTTTGACAGTAAACATATATTATATACGCAGTAATGTAGACAGACACAGAGAACAGTGTGATATCAATTTTTTTTTTATTCGAGGAAGAAGGAACCAAAGGCCATGAGCCCGCAATAACAGTTCCCTCCAGGAGAAAAACAAAATACAAAAAAGAGCCAAATTCAAGATCCATTCATTTCGAGATGCCTGGACACACTGCATTTGAAAGACTGGAGATCACAGACAGCAGGAAATACAGACAGATTGAGACAGTTCCAGAGCTGACCTGTTGCATAAATGAAGGACTGGGAGTAACGGTTAACTCTTGCATTAGAGAGTTGGACAGAAAAGGGATGAGAGTTTGCTGCTAGACAGGTGCTACGCGTCCGTCGTAAAGGTGGAGGAATGCAAGCAGACAGTTCAGAGGAACAGTGACCATTGAAGTAGCGATAGAAAAGAGATCAAGATGCAACAGACAGACACATAGATAGATGAAGTGATAAACAGACACATGTGTGTTTGTGGGAAGAGGGGAGGGCGAAGACGTGGGGATGGGGAGAGACATGAGGTGGGGAGAGACATGAGGTGGGGAAGACCTGTTGAACATCCTCCAAAGCAGCCCTTACCACCTCACCACCGCCTCTCTTCCACCCGCTCCACCAAAACGACCACCACCATCCACTTCACCTCCACGCAGACAACACACCGTACTATGAGATTCTTTCAACCGATAGCTCAAGGTTTCTCAAAGGAAAAACAAAAAGTAAAGAAAAAAAAATTAAGAATGAGCGACTTCGGAGGTGGTGATTTGGGGGGTGGAGGGGACTTTGGGGGCGGAATGGACTTTGGGGGAGGGGGGGACATAGGTGGGGGTTTCGGGGACCTGGGGGGCGGGAGTCTTGGGGGGGGCTTCGGGGACCTGGGAGGAGGGGGAGACTTCGGGGATCTAGGAGGGGGGGACTTTGGGGGAGACTTCGGGGATCTGGGAGGGGGAGGGGATTTTGGTGACTTCGGTGGAGGGGATTTCGGTGGCGATGATTTGGGTGACTTCGGGGGTGGGGACTTTGGGGAGGGGGACTTCGGGGGTGGGGACTTTGGAGAGGGGGACTTCGGGGGTGGGGACTTCGGGGGAGACGACTACGGGGGTGGGGACTTCGGGGATGGGGATTTTGGGGGTGGGGACTTTGGGGAGGGGGACTTTGGGGGAGACGACTACGGGGGTGGAGACTTTGGGGGAGACGACTACGGGGGTGGGGACTTTGGGGGAGACGACTACGGGGGTGGAGACTTTGGGGGAGACGACTACGGGGGTGGGGACTTTGGGGGAGACGACTACGGGGGTGGGGACTTTGGGGGAGACGACTACGGGGGTGGAGGGGACGACTACGGAGATGGGGACTTTGGGGGAGACGACTACGGAGGTGGAGGGGACGACTACGGGGCCGGGGACGATTACGGGGGTGGAGGGGACGACTACGGGGCCGGGGACGATTACGGGGGTGGAGGGGACGACTACGGGGGTGGAGGGGACGACTACGGGGGTGGAGGGGACGACTACGGGGCCGGGGACGACTACGGGGGTGGAGGGGACGACTACGGGGGTGGGGGGGACGACTACGGGGGTGCAGGGGACGACTACGGGGGTGGGGGGGACGACTACGGGGGTGGAGGGGACGACTACGGGGCCGGGGACGATTACGGGGGTGGAGGGGACGACTACGGGGGTGGAGGGGACGACTACGGGGGTGGAGGGGACGACTACGGGGGTGGAGGGGACGACTACGGGGGTGGGGACGACGACTACGGGGGTGGAGGGGACGACTACGGGGGTGGGGGAGACGACTACGGGGGTGGGGGGGACGACTACGGGGGTGGGGGAGACGACTACGGAGGTGAGGGAGACGACTACGGGGGTGCGGGAGACGACTACGGGGGTGCGGGAGACGACTACGGGGGTGGGGGAGACGACTACGGGGGTGGGGGAGACGACTACGGAGGTGGGGGAGACGACTACGGAGGTGGGGGAGACGACTACGGGGGTGGGGGGGACGACTACGGGGGTGGAGGGGACGACTACGGGGGTGGAGGGGACGACTACGGGGGTGGAGGGGACGATTACGGGGGTGGAGGGGACGATTACGGGGGTGGAGGGGACGACTACGGAGGTGGGGGAGACGACTACGGGGGTGGGGGAGACGACTACGGGGGCGGGGGAGACGACTACGGGGGCGGAGGGGACGACTACGGCGTTGGGGGAGACGACTACGGGGGTGGGGGAGACGACTACGGGGGTGGGGGAGACGACTACGGGGGTGGGGGAGACGACTACGGGGGTGGGGGAGACGACTACGGGGGCGGAGGGGACGACTACGGGGGCGGAGGGGACGACTACGGGGGTGGGGGAGACGACTACGGGGGTGGAGGGGACGACTACGGGGGTGGGGGAGACGACTACGGGGGTGGGGGAGACGACTACGGGGGTGGGGGAGACGACTACGGGGGCGGGGGGGACGACTACGGGGGGGGGGGGGACGACTACGGGGGTGGAGGGGACGATTACGGGGGTGGAGGGGACGATTACGGGGGTGGAGGGGACGAATACGGGGGTGGAGGAGACGATTACTGCGGTGGAGGAGACGAAGACGGCGGTCGGGGAGACGCCTACGGGGGGGGGGGAGGCGCCGACGGCGGGGGGTCAGACGACTACGGGGGCGGAGGGGACGACTACGGGGTTGGGGGAGACGACTACGGGGGTGGGGGAGACGACTACGGGGGGGGGGGAGACGACTACGGGGGCGGAGGGGACGACTACGGGGGTGGAGGGGACGACTACGGGGCCGGGGACGATAACGGGGGTGGAGGGGACGACTACGGGGGTGGGGGAGACGACTACGGGGGATAAGGGGACGACTACGGGGGAGGGGTAGACGACTAAGGGGGCGGGGTGGACGACTACGGGGTTGGGGGAGACGACTACGGGGGCGGGGGAGACGACTACGGGGGTGGGTGGGGGAGACGACTACGGGGGTGGGGGGACGACTACGGGGGTGGGGGGGGACGACTAGGGTGGGGGGAACGACTACGGGGGTGGGGGGGACGACTACGGGGGTGGAGGGGACGACCACGGGGGTGGAGGGGACGACTACGGGGGAGGGGGCGACGACTACGGGGGTGGGGGAGACGACTACGGGGGCGGAGGGGACGACTACGGGGGCGGGGGGGACGACTACGGGGGCGGGGGGGACGACTACGGGGTAGGGGGAGACGACTACTGGGGTGGGGGAGACGACTACGGGGGTGGGGGGACGACTACGGGGGTGGGGGAGACGACTACGGGGGTGGGGGAGACGACTACGGGGGTGGGGGAGACGACTACGGGGGTGGGGGAGACGACTACGGGGGCGGAGGGGACGACTACGGGGGCGGAGGGGACGACGACTACGGGGCCGGGGACGACGACTACGGGGCCGGGGACGACGACTACGGGGGTGGAGGGGACGACTACGGGGGTGGGGGGGACGACTACGGGGGTGGGGGGGACGACTACGGGGGCGGGGGGGACGACTACGGGGGTGAAGGGGACGACTACGGGGGTGAAGGGGACGACTACGGGGATGGGGGGGACGACTACGGGGGTGGAGGGGACGACTACGGGGGTGGGGGGGACGACTACGGGGGTGGGGGGGACGACTACGGGGGTGCAGGTGACGACTATGGCGAGGGGGGAGGGGACGACTACGGCGAGGGGGGAGGGGACGACTACGGGGGTGGGGATGGAGGTGACTACGGCGAGGGGGGAGGGGACGACTACGGGGGTGGGGATGGAGGTGACTACGGGGGTGGGGAGGAGGTGACTACGGCGAGGGGGGAGGGGACGACTACGGGGGTGGGGAGGGAGGTGACTACGGCGAAGGGGAGGGGACGACTACGGGGGTGGGGAGGTAGATTACGACGGGGGGGGAGGGGACGACTACGGGGGTGGGGAGGGAGACGACTACGGGGGTGGGGAGGGAGACGACTACGGGGGGGGGGGGGACGCCTACGGGGGTGGGGAGGGAGACGACTACGGGGGTGGGGAGGGAGACGACTACGGCGAGGGGGGAGGGGACGACTACGGGGGTGGGGAGGGAGGTGACTACGGCGAGGGGGGAGGGGACGACTACGGCGGTGGGGAGGGAGGGGACTACGGCGAGGGGGAGGGTGGGGACTACGGCGAGGGGGAGGGTGGGGAGGGAGGGGACTACGGCGAGGGGGACGGTGGGGAGGGAGGGGACTACGGCGAGGGGGAGGGGGGGGAGGGAGGGGACTACGGCGAGGGGGAGGGTGGGGAAGGAGGGGACTACGGCGAGGGGGACGGTGGGGAGGGAGGGGACTACGGCGAGGGGGAGGGGGGGGAGGGAGGGGACTACGGCGATGGGGAGGGTGGGGAAGGAGGGGACTACGGCGAGGGGGAGGGTGGGGAGGGAGAGGACTACGGCGAGGGGGAGGGAGGGGATGCGGGTGGGGAGGGAGGGGAAGGGGAGGGAGGAGGAGAAGAAGGAGGGGGAGCTGAAGGGGAAGGGGAAGGGGAAAGGGAAGGGGAAGGGGAGGGAGGAGGAGAAGAAGGGGGCGGAGGTGAAGGGGAAGGGGAAGGGGAAGGGGAAGGGGAAGGGGAGAGGGAAGGGGAAGGGGAGAGGGAAGGGGAAGGGGAGAGGGAAGGGGAAGGGGAGAGGGAAGGGGAAGGGGAGAGGGAAGGGGAGAGGGAAGGGGAAGGGGAGAGGGAAGGGGAGAGGGAAGGGGAAGGGGAAGGGGAAGGGGAAAGGGAGAGGGAAGGGGAAGGGGAAGGGGAAGGGGAGAGGGAAGGGGAAGGGGAGGGCGAAAAGGAGGGAGAGGGCGAAAAGGAGGGAGAGGGCGAAAGGGAGGGGGATGGAGAGAAGGAGGGGGAGGGCGAAAAGGAGGGGGATGGAGAGGAGGGGGAGGGCGAAAAGGAGGGAGAGGGAGAGAAGGAGGGAGAGGGAGAGAAGGAGGGAGAGGGAGAGAAGGAGGGAGAGGGAGAGAAGGAGGGGGAGGGAGAGAAAGAGGGGGAGGGAGAGAAAGAAGGGGAGGGAGAGAAAGAAGGGGAGGGAGAGAAAGAGGGGGAGAGAGAGAAGGAGGGGAGGGAGAGAAAGAGGGGGAGAGAGAGAAGGAGGGGGAGGAAAAGAAGGAGGGGGAGGAAAAGAAGGAGGGGGAGGGAGAGAAAGAAGGGGAGGGAAAGGATAAAGTGGGAAAGGGAGAGAAGGAGGGAAAGGAGAAGGGGGGAAAAGAGAAAAAGGAAGAAGACAGGAAAGAAGGGGAGAAAAAAGAAGACAAAGGAAAGGATAAAGAAGGTGAAAAGAAAGGAGGGGAAGGAGGAGAGAAAAAAGGAGGGGCGGGGGAGCAAAAGAAAGGAGGAGCAGGAGGGCAAAAGAAAGGAGGAGCAGGAGGGCAAAAGAAAGGAGGGGCAGAAGGGCAAAAGAAAGGAGGAGGAGGGCAAAAGAAAGGAGGGGGCGGAATGCTGCAGAAGATGTTAGGGGGCGGAAAAGGTCTAATGGAAAAGATGGGAAGGGGAAGAGGTAGAGGGGGAGGGGGAGCAGGAAGAGGTAGAGGGGGAGGGGGAGCGGGAAAAAAGGGTGAATATAGGTATGGCGGAGGACCCGGAGAGAAGAAAAGACAGCAGCAAAAACGGATGAGGAAACAAAGGGATGTGGAAAAAGGTCAAATGAATAAGAAGCAAAGAAAAGAAGAAGAGAGGAGACAAAGGAAGGAAATGGACGAGGAGGAGAGAAAAAGGATAGAAGAGGAGAGAAAGATGCTTGAGATTGTTAGAAAACAAAAAGAGGGAAAGAAGGAAAAGGAAACGAAGAAGAGGGGAAAGGGGCAGGAAAAAGATACGAAGAAAGGAAAGGGTCAAAAAGAAAAAGATACAACGAAAGGAAAGGGTCAGGAAGAGGAAGGGAAGAGACCGAAGGATGCAGGAGTGCAAAGGAAACCGAGGCCGGCGAGGGAAGGGGAGGGGAAGGGGGCGAAGGATGGAGGAGCGCAGAAAGGGACGAAACCAGCGAAGGAGGGGGAGGGGAAGGGGACGAAGGATGGAGGAGCGCAGAAAGGGCCGAGACCCGCGAGGGACGAGGAGGAGCCGATGGGGGGGAAGGAGCCCGGAGCGCAGAAAGGGCCGAGATCAGTGAAGGAAGGGGAGGAAAGGAAGGGGGCAAAGGATGGAGGAACGCAGATAAGACCGAGACCAGCGAGGGAAGGGGAGGGGGCGAAGGATGGAGGAGCGCAGAAAGGGTCGGGACCGGCGAGGGAGGGGAAGGAAGGGAAGCGGGCGAAGGATGGAGGAGCGCAGAGGCGGCCGAGACCGGCGAGGGAGGGGGAGGAAGGGAAGGGGGCGAAGGATGGAGGAGCGCACAGGAGGCCGAGACTGGCAAGGAAGGGGAAGGAAGGGAAGAGGGCGAATGATGGAGGAGCTCAGAGGAGGCCGAGACCTGCGAGGGAGGGGAAGGAGGCGATGGGGGCGAAGGAACCAGGAGTGAAGAGGAGGCCGAGACCTGCGAGGGAGGGGAAGGAGGCGATGGGGGCGAAGGAACCAGGAGTGAAGAGGAGGCCGAGACCGGCGAGGGAGGGGAAGGAGGCGATGGGGGCGAAGGAACCAGGAGTGAAGAGGAGGCCGAGACCTGCGAGGGAGGGGAAGGAGGCGATGGGGGCGAAGGAACCAGGAGTGAAGAGGAGGCCGAGACCGGCGAGGGAGGGGAAGGAGGCGATGGGGGCGAAGGAACCAGGAGTGAAGAGGAGGCCGAGACCTGCGAGGGAGGGGAAGGAGGCGATGGGGGCGAAGGAACCAGGAGTGAAGAGGAGGCCGAGACCTGCGAGGGAGGGGAAGGAGGCGATGGGGGCGAAGGAACCAGGAGTGAAGAGGAGGCCGAGACCGGCGAGGGAGGGGGAGGAAGGGAAGGGGGCGAAGGATGGAGGAGCTCAGAGGAGGCTGAGACCTGCGAGGGAGGGGAGGGCGAAAAAGGATCGTGGAGCGATGCAGTCTAAAGGAGGGAAAAAAGAAAAATATAAAAAGGATCAGACAAATAGGATTTCGAGGTGGCTAACCATCTCCTATGCAATAGTATCCACCCTAGGCGGTGTCTCACTCCTGTTAACAGCATGGAGGTGAAAGAAAGGGGAGTGGACGTCCATCGTAGGATGTCCAGTCGACTGACGGTGATTCGCATGGTCCTCTGCCAACGGATATCCCGTCAACTAACGGCTATTCGCATGGTCGCCTGCCATCAGATGTCCCGTCGACTGACGGCTATTCGCATGGTCGTCTGCCATCGGATGTCCCATCAACTAATGGCTATTCGCACGGTCGTCTGCCATCGGATGTCCCGTCAACTAACGGCTATTCGCACGGTCGTCCGCCATCGGATGTCCCATCGACTGACGGCACATCCTCCACCAGATTTCTCGTCGACTGACGGCTATTGGCACAGACGTCCATCGTAGGATGTCCCGTCGACTGACGGCGATTCGCACGGTCGTCTGCCATCAGATGTCCCATCAACTGACTGCTATTCGCATGGTCGTCTGCCATCGGATGTCCCGTCAACTAACGGCTATTCGCATGGTCGTCTGCCATTGGATGTCCCGTCGACTGACGGCTATTCGCATGGTCGTCTGCCATCGGATGTCCCGTCAACTAACGGCTATTCGCATGGTCGTCTGCCATTGGATGTCCCATCGACTGACGGCACATCCTCCACCAGATTTCTCGATGACTAACGGCTATTGGCACAGACGTCCATCGTAGGATGTCCCGTCGACTGACGGCGATTCATAAGGTGGTTCGCCACCGGATGTCCCATCGACTGACGGCTATTCGCATGGTCGTCTGCCATCGTAGGATGTCCTGTCAACTGACAGCTATTTGCATGATCATCTGCCATCAGATATCCCATCGACTGACGGCTATTTGCATGGTCGTCCGCCATCGGATGTCTCGTCGACTGACGGCACATCCTCCACCAGATTTCTCGTCGACTGACGGCTATTAGCACAGACGTCCATCGTAGGATGTCCCGTCGACTGACGGCGATTCGCACGGACGTCTACCATCGGATGTCCCATTGACTAAAGGCTATTCGCATGGTCGTCTGCCATCGGATGTCCCGTCAACTGATGGCTATTCGCACGGTCATCCATCATAAGATATCCCATCGACTGACGGCTATTTGCATGGTCGTCCACCACCGAATGTCCTGTTGACTGACAGCTATTCGAACGGTCGTCCATCATAGGATGTCCCGTCGACTGGTGGCTATTCGCACGGTCGTACGCCACCAGCTGTTCGCACGGTCGTCGTCTGACGGCTATTCGTAAGGTGGTTCACCACCGGATGTCCCATCGACTGACGGCTATTGGCACGGACGTCCATCATAGGATGTCCCGTCGACTGAGAGCTATTCGCATGGTCGTCTGCCATCGGATGTCCCGTCGACTGACGGCACCTGTTCTCATATCAAATCCCAATATGTAACTGACACTATTATAAACTTCACTTCATCAAGTTTTCATTGCTCATTATATAAACAAAATTGTCAAAATATTACCAAATATATTTGTGTAGTTTATCGCTCTCCCAATGCTTCTTCAGAACGTAGTGTATTTGGTTTCATATCCACTCAGTTGAGTAACCTTAACCTTGCCCTTAGCACCGAAATTACCATTTTGGGTGATTTTAACATACATAATGTTGAATGGTTATTACATTCGGCCAGGACTGACGACGCTGGTCTAGAGTGCGAGCTGTTTGCAGAATCGTTTAATCTCACCCAGCTGGTAAAGCAACCAACCAGAATACCTGATAATCCTGACCATAATGTCCATCTCTTTGATTTATTCTTGACAAATAATCCAGATCATTACAGGATAGAGGTACTATCACCACTTGGATCCTCTGACCACAATCTCATCAAAGCCTTATTAGTTAACCCTCCCATACCTCCCAGTTCTGAACCTGTCAGGGTGACTCGATGGCACTTTGATAGGGCAAACTGAGATGGATTTAGAAATTATCTTGCTGACATTCCACAGCAGTCTTTCTTCTCTAGTGATCCCAATTCTACCCAGTCCCACATTTGCGACTTCATACTAGCTGGTATGGATTTATTCATACCAAGTCAACAGTTCACTAAAAGATCAAACTCTCCAACATGGTTTGATGGCAACTGTGCCAGAGCAACAGCCCAAAAGTCATTAGCATATAACTCTTACTTAAAATAAAAAACATCTGAATCACTCTCCCACTTTAAAATTGCTGGAAATCAAGCAAAAGCTGTATTAAATCTATCTAAATCAAACTTTCTTCAAAAGCAAGCATCAAAACTACTTAACAACCCTAATGACAAAAGAATATTCTGGTCAACTCTTAATTCTTTCAATAATAACTTTAACAAGTCATCTTCCATTCCCCCACTAAAATCTTCAGTTGGCAACATTACAAATGACCCACGTGGGAAAGTAGATATCCTTGCCAGTACATTTGCCAGAATCTCTACCATAGACGATACCAGTCTCTGTTCTAGCTAAATTATTCAGACTATGCATACGTACTTCTTTATTCCCAAATTCATGGAAAGAAGCCAATATTCACCCAATTCCGAAGAAAGGAAGTTCCTCTGACCCCTCTGATTACAGACCAATAGCTGTCACATCTTCTCTTGGTAAGGTATTAGAAACTTTAATTAATAAGCACATTGTTAAACATCTTGAATCCAACAACTTAATTAGTGATAGACAATATGGTTTTCGCCACGAAAGATCCACCACTGACATACTCAAGCTCCTAACTCATACCATCCATCAATCAACTGATCTACATGGAGAAACTCATGCAGTAGCTCTTGATATTTCTAAAGCTTGCGACAGAGTATGGCACTGTTCCCTGCTGTCCAAACTCCCTTGCTACGGACTAACGTCTTTTGTTCCTTTGATTTCTTCATATCTTAGTGACAGGAAAATAAGAGTAAAAGTAGATGATGTGACAGCTATTCGAACGGTCGTCCATCATAGGATGTCCCGTCGACTGGTGGCTATTCGCACGGTCGTACGCCACCAGCTGTTCGCACGGTCGTCGTCTGACGGCTATTCGTAAGGTGGTTCACCACCGGATGTCCCATCGACTGACGGCTATTGGCACGGACGTCCATCATAGGATGTCCCGTCGACTGAGAGCTATTCGCATGGTCGTCTGCCATCGGATGTCCCGTCGACTGACGGCACCTGTTCTCATATCAAATCCCAATATGTAACTGACACTATTATAAACTTCACTTCATCAAGTTTTCATTGCTCATTATATAAACAAAATTGTCAAAATATTACCAAATATATTTGTGTAGTTTATCGCTCTCCCAATGCTTCTTCGGAACGTAGTGTATTTGGTTTCATATCCACTCAGTTGAGTAACCTTAACCTTGCCCTTAGCACCGAAATTACCATTTTGGGTGATTTTAACATACATAATGTTGAATGGTTATTACATTCGGCCAGGACTGACGACGCTGGTCTAGAGTGCGAGCTGTTTGCAGAATCGTTTAATCTCACCCAGCTGGTAAAGCAACCAACCAGAATACCTGATAATCCTGACCATAATGTCCATCTCTTTGATTTATTCTTGACAAATAATCCAGATCATTACAGGATAGAGGTACTATCACCACTTGGATCCTCTGACCACAATCTCATCAAAGCCTTATTAGTTAACCCTCCCATACCTCCCAGTTCTGAACCTGTCAGGGTGACTCGATGGCACTTTGATAGGGCAAACTGAGATGGATTTAGAAATTATCTTGCTGACATTCCACAGCAGTCTTTCTTCTCTAGTGATCCCAATTCTACCCAGTCCCACATTTGCGACTTCATACTAGCTGGTATGGATTTATTCATACCAAGTCAACAGTTCACTAAAAGATCAAACTCTCCAACATGGTTTGATGGCAACTGTGCCAGAGCAACAGCCCAAAAGTCATTAGCATATAACTCTTACTTAAAATAAAAAAACATCTGAATCACTCTCCCACTTTAAAATTGCTGGAAATCAAGCAAAAGCTGTATTAAATCTATCTAAATCAAACTTTCTTCAAAAGCAAGCATCAAAACTACTTAACAACCCTAATGACAAAAGAATATTCTGGTCAACTCTTAATTCTTTCAATAATAACTTTAACAAGTCATCTTCCATTCCCCCACTAAAATCTTCAGTTGGCAACATTACAAATGACCCACGTGGGAAAGTAGATATCCTTGCCAGTACATTTGCCAGAATCTCTACGATAGACGATACCAGTCTCTGTTCTAGCTAAATTATTCAGACTATGCATACGTACTTCTTTATTCCCAAATTCATGGAAAGAAGCCAATATTCACCCAATTCCGAAGAAAGGAAGTTCCTCTGACCCCTCTGATTACAGACCAATAGCTGTCACATCTTCTCTTGGTAAGGTATTAGAAACTTTAATTAATAAGCACATTGTTAAACATCTTGAATCCAACAACTTAATTAGTGATAGACAATATGGTTTTCGCCACGAAAGATCCACCACTGACATACTCAAGCTCCTAACTCATACCATCCATCAATCAACTGATCTACATGGAGAAACTCATGCAGTAGCTCTTGATATTTCTAAAGCTTGCGACAGAGTATGGCACTGTTCCCTGCTGTCCAAACTCCCTTGCTACGGACTAACGTCTTTTGTTCCTTTGATTTCTTCATATCTTAGTGACAGGAAAATAAGAGTAAAAGTAGATGATGTATATTCCAATTTCCACTCAATTAACGGCAGCGTGCCGCAGGGATCAGTTCTGGTGCCAACCCTATTCCCGGTTCATATCAATGATCTCTTATCTGTCACCCACAATCCCATTCACTCATATGCAGATGACTCAACACTACATAGTTCATTCACACTCAGACCCCCATTTACAAAGTCCAATATCTCTACCTCTCAACTCAGTACAGCCATCTCCATAAATCAAGATCTATCTACGATCAGTGAAAGGAGACAAAACAACCTTGTCTCTTTTAATGCTAGTAAAACTAAATATATACAGTTTACTAATAGACAGATATTGCCAGATTCGTACATTACCTCCAGTGCTACTAATATTCCCATATCCAAAAGTATTGAAATTCTTGGCGTCTCACTTAACAATGCCCTCAGCTGGACCCCTAATGTCAGATCACTCGCTAAAACCGTCTCGAAGAAACTTGGATTACTGTACAGAGTCCGAAACTTCTTCGCTGATGAGCATTTAGTTCTAATTTATAAGAGTCATGTGCACTCTCAGCTTGAATATTGCTCACCCTTGTGGAATGGTTGTAGAGAGGTTGCATTAAAACAACTATACAAAATTCAGAACAAAGCTGTTGGAATAATTAACAACCCTGCCATTACAAATAAACTACCTTGCATTATTTTACAGATATTTTTTTGGCAAATGCTCAGACGAAGTTGCGTCCATGGTGCCACCTCTCCATGCCTTCCCTTGTGCTACACGGGCATCTGGTAGCGCTCATGACTGGAATGTCACTCAGCCATATTGCAAAACATCTGCCTATCAGAATTCTTTCATTCCTCGAACTGCATCTCTCTGGAACTCGCTTCCCCAGAGTTGTTTTCCTCCAATTTTTAACCCACAACTGTTCAAGTCTAACTGTTACAGATATTTTATGAACAGAGGACACCAGTAATCTGGTGTATGGATTATTTTTTTTTATTCATTTGTTTTTCCTTCCTCTGTTCTGTTATTAAAAAAAAAAAAAAAAAAGACAGGTGAACCACTGTCGTTGATGCACAAACATGTGATCTGCTGTTCATGGCGTAGCAGTCATTACGGCCATCTCCACTTCTCGTCAGTACCCAAGTCTGAGTGCACGCAGTTGTCGAGAAGAGTGTGTGTGTGTGTGGGGGGGGGAGGCGACAGTGAACAGGATACTGAGGTTGTGATTCAGATTGCTTAACACTTACACGTCCTTCATACCAGTGTAGAGTTAACAGTAATCCGACATAAAGATCATGTAATAGAGCTGGTAAGGCATCTCTCTACCCACCTATTAGCCCACCCCAGTATTGCCACCTATGTTCTGGAACCCAGTCCATCCCCCCCCCCTCGTAAATAACGTCGTTTACATCGGTACCATACAGCTATTAACGAGAACCATAGACACGAATCACTGCTGTTAACTATTATATATTGTGGCAAGAGAAAATGCCTCCCTCCGCCTCCTTTGCTTTCGATATCACAGTCATCATCCAAGATGTTACTACGTGAACGCAACAAGAATAGCTCCCAATCGCTATAACAACAGGTGTGACGTCAGGCAAACATTCAAGGGGCGTTTCATATATCACCATGTGATGACAAAGAAAGGAGGAGAAGGGCAAAAGAAAGGAGGGGGCGGAATGCTGCAGAAGATGTTAGGGGGCGGAAAAGGTCTAATGCAAAAGATGGGAAGGGGAAGAGGTAGAGGGGGAGGTGTAGCAGGAAAAGGTAGAGGGGGAGGGGGAGCAGGAAGAGGTAGAGGGGGAGGGGGAGCGGGAAAAAAGGGTGAATATAGGTATGGCGGAGGACCCGGAGAGAAGAAAAGACAGCAGCAAAAACGGATGAGGAAACAAAGGGATGTGGAAAAAGGTCAAATGAATAAGAAGCAAAGAAAAGAAGAAGAGAGGAGACAAAGGAAGGAAATGGACGAGGAAGAGAGAAAAAGGATAGAGGAGGAGAGAAAGATGCTTGAGATTGTTAGAAAACAAAAAGAGGGAAAGAAGGAAAAGGAAACGAAGAAGAAGGGAAAGGGGCAGGAAAAAGATACGAAGAAAGGAAAGGGTCAGGAAGAGGAAGGGAAGGGACCGAAGGATGGAGGAGAGCAGAGGAAACCGAGGCCGGCGAGGGAGGGGGAGGAGGGGAAGGGGGCGAAGGATGGAGGAGCGCAGAAAGGGACGAAACCAGCGAGGGAGGGGGAGGAGGGGAAGGGGGCGAAGGATGGAGGAGCGCAGAAAGGGACGAAACCAGCGAGGGAGAGGGAGGAAAGGAAGGGGACGAAGGATGGAGAAGCGCAGAAAGGGCCGAGATCACCGAGGGAGGGGGAGGAGGGGAAGGGGGCGAAGGATGGAGGAGCGCAGAAAGGGACGAAACCAGCGAGGGAGAAGGAGGAGGGGAAGGGGGCAAAGGATGGAGGAGCGCAGAAAGGGCCGAGACCCGCGAGGGAAGGGGAGGGGGCGAAGGATGGAGGAGCGCAGAAAGGGCCGGGACCGGCGAGGGAGGGGGAGGAAGGGAAGGGGGCGAAGGATGGAGGAGCGCAGAGGCGGCCGAGACCGGCGAGGGAAGGGGAGGAAGGGAAGGGGGCGAAGGATGGAGGAGCGCAGAGGAGGGCGAGACCGGCGAGGGAGGGGAAGGAGGCGATGGGGGCGAAGGATGGAGGAGCGCAAAGGAGGCCGAGACTGGCAAGGGAGGGGAAGAAAGGGAAGGGGGCAATGGATGGAGGAGCGCAAAGGAGGCCGAGACTGGCAAGGGAGGGGAAGGAAGGGAAGGGGGCAATGGATGGAGGAGCTCAGAGGAGGCCAAGACCGGCGAGGGAGAGGAAGGAGGTGATGGGGGCGAAGGAACCCGGAGCGCAGAGGCGGCCGAGACCGGCGAGGGAGGGGGAGGAAGGGAAGGGGGCGAAGGATGGATGAGCTCAGAGGAGGCCGAGACCTGAGAGGGAGGGGAAGGGCAAAAAGGATCGTGGAGCGATGCAGTCTAAAGGAGGGAAAAAAGAAAAATATAAAAAGGATGAGACAAATAGGATTTCAAGGTGGCTAACCATCTCCTATGCAATAGTATCCACCCTAGGCGGTGTCTCACTCCTGTTAACAGCACGGAGGTGAAAAAGCGGGGAGTGGTCGTACATCATAGGATGTCCTGTCGACTGACGGCGATTTGCACGGTCGTCCGCCACCGGGTGTCCCGTCGACTGACAGCTATTCGAACGGTCGTCCATCATAGGATGTCCCGTCGACTGGCGGCTATTTGCACGCTCATACGCCACCAACTGTTCGCAAGGTCGTCGTCTGACGGCTATTCGAACAGTGGTCCGCCACCGGATGTCCCGTCGACTGACGGCTATTTGAACGGTCGTCCATCATAGGATGTCCCGTCGACTGGCGGCTATTTGCACGCTCATACGCCACCAACTGTTCGCACGATCATCGTCTCACGGCTATTCGCATGGTGGTCCGCCACCGGATGTCCCATCAACTGACTGCTATTTGCACGGTCGTCCATCATAGGATGTCCCATCGACTGACTGCTGTTTGCACGGTCGTCCATCATAGGATGTCCCGTCGACTGACGGCTATTTGCATGATCGTCTGTCATCAGATATCCCATCGACTGACGGCTATTTGCATGGTCGTCCCCCACCGGATGTCCCGTCAACTGACGGCACATCCGCCACAAGATTTCTCGTCGACTGACGGCTATTGGCACGGATGTCCATCGTAGGATGTCCCGTCGACTGATGGCGATTCGCATGGTCGTCTGCCATCGGATGTCCCGTCGACTGACGGCTATTCGCATGATCGTCTGCCATCCGATGTCCCGTCGACTGACGGCTATTCGCATGATCGTCTGCCATCCGATGTCCCGTCGACTGACGGCTATTTGAACGGTCGTCTATCACAGGATGTCCCGTCGACTGGCGGCTATTTGCACGCTCATACGCCACCAACTGTTCGCACGGTCGTCATCTCACGGCTATTCGCATGGTGGTCCGCCACCGGATGTTCCATCGGCTGGCAGCTATTCACACGGCCGTATGCCACCAGCTATTCGCACGGTCGTCGTCTGACGGCTATTCGCATGGTGGTCCGCCACCTGATGTCCCGTCGACTGACGGCTATTCGAATGGTCGTCCACATAGGATTTCCCGTCGACTGGCGGCTATTTGCACGCTCATACGTCACCAACTGTTCGCACGGTCGTCGTCTCACGACTATTCGCATCTTGGTCCGCCACCGGATGTCCCATCGACTGACGGCTATTCGAACGGTCGTCCATCATAGGATGTCCCGTCAACTGGCGGGTATTTGGACGCTCATACGCCACCAACTGTTCGCACGGTCGTCGTCTCACGGCTATTCGCATGGTGGTCCGCCACCGGATGTCCCATCGACTGACTGCTATTTGCACGGTCGTCCATCATAGGATGTCCTGTCGACTGACGGCTATTTGTATGATCGTCTGCCATCAGATATCCCATCGACTGACGGCTATTTGCATGGTCGTCCCCCACCGGATGTCCCGTCGACTGACGGCACATCCGCCACCAGATTTCTCGTCGACTGACGGCTATTGGCACGGATGTCCATCGTAGCATGTCCCGTCCACTGACGGCGATTCGCATGGTCGTCTGCCATCGGATGTCCTCTCGACTGACGGCTATTTGCATGGTCGTCTGCCATCGGATGTCCCGTCAACTGACTGCTATTTGCACGGTCGTCCATCATAGGATGTCCTGTCGACTGACGGCTATTTGTATAATTGTCTGCCATCAGATATCCCATCGACTGACGGCTATTTGCATGGTCGTCCCCCACCGAATGACCTGTTTCTTGTCGACTGACGGCTATTGGCACGGATGTCCATCGTAGCATGTCCCGTCCACTGACGGCGATTCGCATGGTCGTCTGCCATTGGATGTCCTGTCGACTGATGGCTATTTGCACAGTCATCCATCATAAGATATCCCATCGACTGACGGCTATTTGCATGGTCATCCACCACCGAATGACCTGTTGACTGACAGCTAATCGAACGGTCGTCCATCATAGGATGTCTCGTCAACTGGTGGCTATTTGCACCGTCATCCGCCACCAGGTGTCCCGTCGACTGACGGCTATTCATAAGGTGGTTCGCCACCGGATGTCCCATCGACTGACGGCTATTTGCACTGACGTCCATCGTAGGATGTCCTGTCAACTGACAGCTATTTGCATGATCATCTGCCATCAGATATCCCATCGACTGACGGCTATTTGCATGGTCGTCCCCCACCAGATGTCCCGTCGACTGACGGCACATCCTCCACCAGATTTCTCGTTGACTGACGGCTATTGGCACGGACGTCCATCGTAGGATGTCCCGTCGACTGACGGCGATTCGCATGGTCGTCTGCCATCGGATGTCCTGTTGACTGACGGCTATTTGCATGGTCGTCCGCCACCGGATGTCCCGTCGACTGACGGCACATCCACCACCAGATTTCTCGTCAACTGACGGCTATTGGCACGGACGTCCATCGTAGGATGTCCCGTCGACTGACGACTATTTGAACGGTTGTCCATCATATGATGTCCCGTCGACTGGCGGCTATTCGCACTGTCATACATCACCCGCTATTCACACGGTTGTCGTCTGACGGCTATTCGCAAGGTGATCCGCCACCGGATGTCCCGTCGTCTGATGGCTATTTGCATTGTTGTCCTTCATAGGATGTCCTGTCGACTGACGGCTTTTTGCACGGTCGTCTGCCATCAGATATCCCGTCGACTGACGGCTATTTGCATGGTATTCCGCCACCGTATATCCCGTCGACTGATGGCACATCCGCCACCAGATTTCTCGTCGACTGATGGCTATTGGCACGGACATCTATCGTAGGATGTCCCGTCGACTGACGGATATTTGCATGGTCATCTGCCATCGGATGTCCCGTCGACTGACGGCTATTCGCACGGTCATACATCATAAGATATCCGATCGACTGACGGCTATTTGCATGGTCGTCCACCACTGAATGTCCTGTTGACTGACGACTATTTGAACAGTTGTCCATCATATGATGTCCCGTCGACTGGCGGCTATTCGCACGGTCATACATTACCAGCTATTCACACGGTTGTCGTCTGATGGCTATTCGCACGATGGTCCGCCACCGGATGTCCCATCGTTTGACGGCTATTTGCACGGTCGTCCATCATAGGATGTCCTGTCGACTGACGGCTTTTTTGCACGGTCGTCTGCCATCAGAAATCCCGTCGAATGATGGCTATTTGCATGGTCGTCCGCCACCGGATGTCCCGTCGACTGACGGCACATCTGCCACCAGATTTCTCGTCGACTGATGGGTATTGGCACGGACGTCCATCGTAGGATGTCCCGTCGACTGTCAGCTATTCGCACGGTCGTACGTCACCTGCTATTCGCGCTGTCGTCGTCTGACGGCTATTCCCACAGTAGTCCGCCACCGGATGTCCCGTCGTCTGATGTCTATTTGCATGGTCATCCATCATGGGATGTCCTGTCAACTGACGGCGATTTGCACGGTCATCTGCCATCAGATATCTTGCCGACTGATGGCTATTCGCATAGTCATCCATTGTAGGATTTTCCCTCGACTGAAGGCTATTTGCACAGTCGTCTGCCATCAGATATTCCGTCGACTGACGGCTATTTGCACGGTCGTGCGCCACCGGATGTCCCGTTGACTGACGGCACATCTGCCACCAGATTTCTCATCGACTGACGGTTATTGGCACAGATGTCTATCGTAGGATGGCCCGTCGACTGATGGATATTTGCATTGTCGTCTGCCATCAGATGTTCCGTCGACTGACAGCTATTTGCATATTCGTCCACCACCGAATGTCCTGTTGACTGACGGCTATTTGAACGGTCGTCCATTATATGATGTCTCGTCGACTGGCAGCTATTCGCACATCACATGGTCGTCGACTGGCAGCTATTCGCACGTTGCACAGTCGTGGTCTGACGGCTTTTCGCAAGGTGGTCCACTACCAGATGACCCATCGACTGACGGCTATTTGCACGGTCGTCCATCATAGGATGTCCTGTCGACTGACGGCTATTTGCACATTAGTCTGCCATCAGATATCCCGTTGACTGACGGCTATTTGCATGGTCGTCTGCCATCAGATATCCCGTCGACTGACGGCTATTTGCATGGTCGCCCGCCACTGGATGTCCCATCGACTAACGGAACATCCGCCACCAGATTTCTCGTCGACTGACGCCTATTGCCACGGACGTCCATCGTAGGATGTCCCGTCGACTGACGGCTATTCGCATGGTCGTCTGCCATCGGATGTCCCGTCGACTGACGGCTATTTGCATGGTCATCCATCATAAGATATCCCGTCGACTGACGGTTATTTGCATGGTCGTCCGGCAATGGATGTCCCATCGACTAACGGAACATCCGCCACCAGATTTCTCGTCGACTGATGGCTATTGCCACGGTCATCCATCATACGATATCCCGTCGACTAAAGGCTATTTGCATGGTCGTCCACCACCGAATGTCTACGACACCTGATGTCTCATCGACTAACGGCACATCCGCCACCAGAATTCTCGTCGACTGACGGCTATTCGCACGGTCATCCATCATAGGATATCCCTTCGATTGACGGCTATTCGCACGGTCATCCACCACCGGATGTCCCATCAACTGACAGCTATTCACACGATCATCCATCACAGCACATCCCGTCAACTGTTGGCCATTCAAACTGTAGCAAGCTGATTTTATTTTATTTCATTTTATTTATTTTTGTGTTGGGGAGTCAGTAGTGTTAAAGGGTCCCGACCAGTAAGAAAAGGATATCCCAAAAATATATAAAATATTGTCAGGAGATAGCAAGAATGTACCAGTAATAAAAAGGTGTACTTGGTTTTAAGATATTATTTTCCTCTGTTTATCCCACCCTAAGAGAGAGAGAGAGAGGATGATAAGGTATCTAAAGAGTTAAGACTCTCAATGATCCTTGACCCTGAGCATCATTGCAAAAATCTCTCTCTCTATCTCTCTCTCCAGTTTCATTCTTTTCTCTTGTTTCCTGTTCCGTCATGTGATAGAAGGTCATAGCGCATCATCCCTGTAATTTTCGTCAAAGTCGCACAATTAGTTTTCACGTAAAGTTGTTAACAGACAGACAGATAGCAGACAGACAGACAAACAAACAGACAAACCGAGTGAAAACAATACTTGTCCCCGATACTCTTTGGGGCAGGTACGGGTAATAATAAAAAATCAATATATTCATGTTCCTTGTTACGTAATCAGGTTCGATGATAAATAATATCTGTTCAACGCTACTTGAAGTTTTACATGTCTTAGTAAAGGCTGCGTCACATTAGGCTAAAAGTGCCCAACATGCGAGCAGCTTTTTTGAGGCGAAATGGCTAGCAAAGTCGAGTTGACGTCACAAGCGTGTGTTTTTGCGAGCTGAAATGCCTGGCAGTGTCATCTGCCTTGGCGCCTCGTGGTCATTTGTAAACGAACCACCATGGAGTACCCATTCCCTTTTCCTCAGTTTCTGCAGCTTCTAGAGCCACTTGTTTGGAAACAAAACAGACAACCTCCCCACCTGGTCACCCGACGAAAATATAAATGAATAAAAATCACAAGAATTAAATTATATTTACTTAACAATTTTAGTTGAAGTCTCCTTTTGTGAAGAACAGAATATTTTCTCACCAGAAACAAAATTAATATAGGTTCATCTCAGTTCTAATCTCACCAACAAGCTGTGAGCGAAAACTGTTATCCATTTCGCCTCGCAAGAGAAATCGCGCTCACCGTGGGTCAGTTTGGCTAGCGGCTCACAAAACTGGCTAGCATGTTGGCCACTTCCGTCCCAGTGTGACAGCGCCTTAACTCCTTTCTCTCTCTCTCTCTCTCTCTCTCTTTCTGGTTTTGGGGGTCGATCAATAAACATAGTGAATGCGTCGGATGGTAGCGACGTGGAAACTGAATGTGCCATTAACTTTATTAACCTTAAACACACCCACACACACACAAACACTGACTGCAATCACGCACTCCCTTTCACCCCGTCATGCGGTCTTCCCAGATTGATATACTCGTATACACACAGGTACTCCTCAGACTCCTTCTCCTCCTCTTAGCACTTTCCCCTCACCCTTGCCTGCATAACTCGCACATTTACTTATCTTTGCCTCCTCTTTGGGTCTCTCCCTGTAAGTTACGTCATCCTCGCACTTACGTGAAATTAGCTTTATCAGTGTGTCGGGTTATGTGATTTATATCTCCGAAAGGTCTTTCTTCTTATTATTATTCTTCCTCTTCTCCCTCTCTCTGTCTCTGTCTGTCTCTATCTGTCTGTCTGTCTGTCTCTATCTGTCTGTCTGTCTGTCTGTCTCTCTCTCTCTCTCTCTCACACACACACACACACACACACGCTAGACTATGTTATGAATCTAGGAAGGATTTCTCACCAAAGTGGTTAATTTTTTTACAGCTGTTTCCACTTACTTGTTTATATGCTGGCGCCTTCTTTATTTACTCTACCGAACGTCCCAAGATTACATTTAACACATTTAACTTCAGACAAATCGTAGTAGCTTGCGGGATGAGACCCCTGTTACTCTATCTATCTATCTATATACCTAGGCTGCTTCCCCCAAGGAAAGGGAGGTAGCCGAGACAGGACGACACACTCCCCATTTACTCATCCATTCAAACACATTCATTTGCATCTTAGCCCCAAAGGTGAGAACGGACAGATCCTCACCACACCACACTGCACAAGGGTCAATTGCGCAATGCAATCAGTGACATCCGCAGCAGGGCCCGACAGCAGAACTGGTTTACCCCTGCCACATCATAACAGACCCATCCCCTTACCCGCACCTGACCTGAGTAAAGCGGGAGAATATCCCTCAGGGCTGCGTCATCACTTATTCATTCACAATTTCTCTCCATTTATTTCTGTCACGCACAGCCACTCTTCCATGCTCAACAGACATCCCTCTCGCATCCAGCGCTCTCTTCACACTGTCCATCCATCCTGTTCGTGGTCTTCCTCTCAGCCTTACACCTCTCACATCAGATCTAGTTATCTTTTTCACCAATCGCTCATTATCCATTCTCTCCATATGCCCAAACCATCGCAACACCCTCTGCTCAACTCTACCAGCCATCTCCCGAACAACTCCAATTCTCCTTCGCACTTCATCATTTCGCACTCGATCCATACGCGTCACTCCACACAGACTCCTCAGACACCTCATCTTTATTACATTCAAACTTTTCCTCTCTGCTACACCCATATTCCATGTTTCAGCCCCATATAATGCAGTCGGTACCACAACACCCTCATACAGCCTTCTCTTTACATCCATTCTAAGCGAACGACATCTAAACACTTTTTTCATTCCTCCCAGCACCTTTCCTACTTCATTTATTCTAAACTTCACTTCTGCATCCATTCTTCCATCCACAGCAACATGTGATCCTAGATATTTAAAACACTCTACGTCCTCAAGCAACTCGCCATTCAAAACTATATTCATCCCCCTACCATCTACCAACCTCGTACACTTCATCACTTTACTCTTATTCTCATTTACTTTCAATTTCCTCCTTTCACACACCCTTCCAAACTCCTCTACCAACTGTCTCAATCAGCCACCAGTGCAGTATCATCTGCAAACAGCAGCTGCTTCAGATTCCACTCTCCACCATCAACATTCACCAGACTCAGACCTCCACCTAAAACTCTTGCATTCACCTCCCTTACAACACCATCCATGTAAATATTAAACAACCAAGGCGACATCACACATCCCTGTCGCAGCCCCACTCTCACAGGAAACCAATCACTCACAGCATTTCCCACTCTTACACACGCTCTACTATTTACATAAAAACTTTTCACCCCTTTTAGTAACCTACCATTAAGTCCATACAATCTTAAAACAGTCCACAAAGCCTCCCTATTAATTCTATCATACGCTTTCTCTAAATCCATAAATGCCCAAAACACATCCTTGCCTTTCGCTAAATACTTTTCACACACTTGTCTCACAGCAAACACCTGATCCACGCATCCCCTCCCTCTCCTAAAGCCACACTGCTCCTCACCAATCACTCCCTCAGTACCCTCTCTAACTCTCATAATTAACACTTACCATACACCTTACCTACAACACTCAACAGACTTATACTCCTAAAGCTAGTACATTTATACTTATCACCCTTGCCTTTATACAACGGGACCACACACGCACTTGCCCAGTCAAGTGGCACCATACCTTTCACAAAGCACACATTCAACAATCTTACTAACCAGTCAACAATAGTCACTCCACCACCCTTCAGGCATTCCACAGCACACCCATCCATACCTGCAGCTTTCCCTTTTTTCATCTCCTTTACTGCCTTCTCCACTTCCTCCTTCGTGATCAAAGAATCATTCAACTCTCCCAACACATTTATTCCTTGCACCCTTCCATCCGCCACAATCTCAGCCATCCTTTCCTCCTCTACGTTTAACAATCTTTCAAAATACTCTGCCCATCTCTTTCTTACTACATCCATCTCAATTAACGTCCTTCCATCCTCTGCTTTTAGAAAAGAGATCAAGATGCAACAGACAGACACATAGATAGATGAAGTGATAAACAGACACATGTGTGTTTGTGGGAAGAGGGGAGGGCGAAGACGTGGGGATGGGGAAAGACATGAGGTGGGGAGAGACATGAGGTGGGGAAGACCTGTTGAACATCCTCCAAAGCAGCCCTTACCACCTCACCACCGCCTCTCTTCCACCCGCTCCACCAAAACGACCACCACCATCCACTTCACCTCCACGCAGACAACACACCGGACTATGAGATTCTTTCAACCGATAGCTCAAGGTTTCTCAAAGGAAAAACAAAAAGTAAAGAAAAAAAAATTAAGAATGAGCGACTTCGGAGGTGGTGATTTGGGGGGTGGAGGGGACTTTGGGGGCGGAATGGACTTTGGGGGAGGGGGGGACATAGGTGGGGGTTTCGGGGACCTGGGGGGCGGGAGTCTTGGGGGGGGCTTCGGGGACCTGGGAGGAGGGGGAGACTTCGGGGATCTAGGAGGGGGGGACTTTGGGGGAGACTTCGGGGATCTGGGAGGGGGAGGGGATTTTGGTGACTTCGGTGGAGGGGATTTCGGTGGCGATGATTTGGGTGACTTCGGGGGTGGGGACTTTGGGGAGGGGGACTTCGGGGGTGGGGACTTTGGAGAGGGGGACTTCGGGGGTGGGGACTTCGGGGGAGACGACTACGGGGGTGGGGACTTTGGGGGAGACGACTACGGGGGTGGAGACTTTGGGGGAGACGACTACGGGGGTGGGGACTTTGGGGGAGACGACTACGGGGGTGGAGACTTTGGGGGAGACGACTACGGGGGTGGGGACTTTGGGGGAGACGACTACGGGGGTGGGGACGTTTGGGGAGACGACTACGGGGGTGGAGGGGACAACTACGGAGATGGGGACTTTGGGGAGACGACTATGAGGGAGGGGACGACTACGGGGCCGGGGACGATTACGGGGGTGGAGGGGACGACTACGGGGCCGGGGACGATTACGGGGGTGGAGGGGACGACTACGGGGGTGCAGGTGACGACTACGGGGGTGGAGGGGACGACTACGGGGGTGGGGGAGACGACTACGGGGGTGGAGGGGACGACTACGGGGGTGGGGGGGGACGACTACGGGGGTGCAGGTGACGACTACGGGGGTGGGTGGGGGGACGACTACGGGGGTGGAGGGGACGACTAAGGGGCCTGGGAAGATTACGGGTGTGGAGGCGACGACTACGGGGGTGGAGGGGACGACTACGGGGGTGGAGGGGACGACTACGGGGGTGGAGGGGACGACTACGGGGGTGGAGGGGACGAATACGGGGGTGGAGGGGACGACTACGGGGGTGGAGGGGACGACTACGGGGGTGCGGAGGACGACTACGGGGGTGGGGGAGACGACTACGGGGGTGGAGGGGACGACTACGGGGGTGGGGGGGACGACTACGGGGGTGGAGGGGACGACTACGGGGGTGGAGGGGACGACTACGGGGGTGGAGGTGACGACTACGGGGGAGGGGGAGACGACTACGGGGGTGGGGGAGACGACTACGGGGGTGGAGGGGACGACTACGGGGGTGGAGGGGACGACTACGGGGGGTGGGGAGACGACTACGGGGGGTGGGGGGACGAGAGCTGGGGGTGGGGGGACGACTACGGGGGTGGAGGGGACGACTACGGGGGTGGAGGGGACGACTACGGGGGTGGAGGGGACGACTACGGGGGTGGGGAGGACGACTACGGGGGTGGGGGAGACGACTACGGGGGTGGGGGAGACGACTACGGGGGTGGGGGAGACGACTACGGGGGTGAGGGAGACGACTACGGGGGTGGGGGAGACGACTACGGGGGTGGGGGAGACGACTACGGGGGTGGGGGAGACGACTACGGGGGTGGGGGAGACGACTACGGGGGTGGGGGGGACGACTACGGGGGTGGGGGGGACGACTACGGGGGTGGGGGGGACGACTACGGGGGTGGGGGAGACGACTACGGGGGTGGGGGAGACGACTACGGGGGTGGGGGGGACGACTACGGGGGGGGGGGGACGACTACGGGGGGGGGGGAGACGACTACGGGGGTCGGGGGGACGCCTGCGGGGGTGGGGGACGACTACGGGGGTGGGGGGGACGACTACGGGGGTGGGGGGGACGACTACTTGGGGGGGGGGGACGACTACGGGGGTGGGGGGTAAGACTACGGGGGTGCAGGTGACGACTATGGCGAGGGGGGAGGGGACGACTACGGCGAGGGGGGAGGGGACGACTACGGGGGTGGGGATGGAGGTGACTACGGCGAGGGGGGAGGGGACGACTACGGGGGTGGGGAGGGAGGTGACTACGGGGGTGGGGAGGGAGGTGACTACGGCGAGGGGGGAGGGGACGACTACGGGGGTGGGGAGGGAGGTGACTACGGCGAGGGGGGAGGGGACGACTACGGGGGTGGGGAGGGAGGTGACTACGGGGAGGGGGGAGGGGACGACTACGGGGGTGGGGAGGGAGGGGACGACTACGGGGGTGGGGAGGGAGGGGACTACGGGGAGGGGGGAGGGGACGACTACGGGGGTGGGGAGGGAGGGGACGACTACGGGGGTGGGGAGGGAGGGGACTACGGGGAGGGGGGAGGGGACGACTACGGGGGTGGGGAGGGAGGTGACTACGGCGAGGGGGGAGGGGACGACTACGGCGGTGGGGAGGGAGGGGACTACGGCGAGGGGGAGGGTGGGGACTACGGCGAGGGGGACGGTGGGGAGGGAGGGGACTACGGCGAGGGGGACGGTGGGGAAGGAGGGGACTACGGCGAGGGGGACGGTGGGGAGGGAGGGGACTACGGCGAGGGGGAGGGGGGGGAGGGAGGGGACTACGGCGATGGGGAGGGTGGGGAAGGAGGGGACTACGGCGAGGGGGAGGGTGGGGAGGGAGAGGACTACGGCGAGGGGGAGGGAGGGGATGCGGGTGGGGAGGGAGGGGAAGGGGAGGGAGGAGGAGAAGAAGGAGGGGGAGCTGAAGGGGAAGGGGAAGGGGAAAGGGAAGGGGAAGGGGAGGGAGGAGAAGAAGGGGGCGGAGGTGAAGGGGAAGGGGAAGGGGAAGGGGAAGGGGAAGGGGAGAGGGAAGGGGAAGGGGAGAGGGAAGGGGAAGGGGAGAGGGAAGGGGAAGGGGAAGGGGAAAGGGAGAGGGAAGGGGAAGGGGAGAGGGAAGGGGAAGGGGAGAGGGAAGGGGAAGGGGAGAGGGAAGGGGAGAGGGAAGGGGAAGGGGAAGGGGAAAGGGAGAGGGAAGGGGAAGGGGAAGGGGAGAGGGAAGGGGAAGGGGAGGGCGAAAAGGAGGGAGAGGGCGAAAAGGAGGGAGAGGGCGAAAGGGAGGGGGATGGAGAGAAGGAGGGGGAGGGCGAAAAGGAGGGGGATGGAGAGGAGGGGGAGGGCGAAAAGGAGGGAGAGGGAGAGAAGGAGGGAGAGGGAGAGAAGGAGGGAGAGGGAGAGAAGGAGGGAGAGGGAGAGAAGGAGGGGGAGGGAGAGAAAGAGGGGGAGGGAGAGAAAGAGGGGGAGGGAGAGAAAGAAGGGGAGGGAGAGAAAGAGGGGGAGGGAGAGAAAGAGGGGGAGGGAGAGAAAGAGGGGGAGAGAGAGAAGGAGGGGGAGGAAAAGAAGGAGGGGGAGGAAAAGAAGGAGGGGGAGGGAGAGAAAGAAGGGGAGGGAAAGGATAAAGTGGGAAAGGGAGAGAAGGAGGGAAAGGAGAAGGGGGGAAAAGAGAAAAAGGAAGAAGACAAGAAAGAAGGGGAGAAAAAAGAAGACAAAGGAAAGGATAAAGAAGGTGAAAAGAAAGGAGGGGAAGGAGGAGAGAAAAAAGGAGGGGCGGGGGAGCAAAAGAAAGGAGGAGCAGGAGGGCAAAAGAAAGGAGGAGCAGGAGGGCAAAAGAAAGGAGGGGCAGAAGGGCAAAAGAAAGGAGGAGGAGGGCAAAAGAAAGGAGGGGGCGGAATGCTGCAGAAGATGTTAGGGGGCGGAAAAGGTCTAATGGAAAAGATGGGAAGGGGAAGAGGTAGAGGGGGAGGGGGAGCAGGAAGAGGTAGAGGGGGAGGGGGAGCGGGAAAAAAGGGTGAATATAGGTATGGCGGAGGACCCGGAGAGAAGAAAAGACAGCAGCAAAAACGGATGAGGAAACAAAGGGATGTGGAAAAAGGTCAAATGAATAAGAAGCAAAGAAAAGAAGAAGAGAGGAGACAAAGGAAGGAAATGGACGAGGAGGAGAGAAAAAGGATAGAAGAGGAGAGAAAGATGCTTGAGATTGTTAGAAAACAAAAAGAGGGAAAGAAGGAAAAGGAAACGAAGAAGAGGGGAAAGGGGCAGGAAAAAGATACGAAGAAAGGAAAGGGTCAAAAAGAAAAAGATACAACGAAAGGAAAGGGTCAGGAAGAGGAAGGGAAGAGACCGAAGGATGCAGGAGTGCAAAGGAAACCGAGGCCGGCGAGGGAGGGGGAGGAGGGGAAGGGGGCGAAGGATGGAGGAGCGCAGAAAGGGACGAAACCAGCGAAGGAGGGGGAGGGGAAGGGGACGAAGGATGGAGGAGCGCAGAAAGGGCCGAGACCCGCGAGGGACGAGGAGGAGCCGATGGGGGGGAAGGAGCCCGGAGCGCAGAAAGGGCCGAGATCAGTGAAGGAGGGGGAGGAAAGGAAGGGGGCAAAGGATGGAGGAACGCAGATAAGACCGAGACCAGCGAGGGAAGGGGAGGGGGCGAAGGATGGAGGAGCGCAGAAAGGGTCGGGACCGGCGAGGGAGGGGAAGGAAGGGAAGCGGGCGAAGGATGGAGGAGCGCAGAGGCGGCCGAGACCGGCGAGGGAGGGGGAGGAAGGGAAGGGGGCGAAGGATGGAGGAGCGCACAGGAGGCCGAGACTGGCAAGGAAGGGGAAGGAAGGGAAGAGGGCGAATGATGGAGGAGCTCAGAGGAGGCCGAGACCTGCGAGGGAGGGGAAGGAGGCGATGGGGGCGAAGGAACCAGGAGTGAAGAGGAGGCCGAGACCTGCGAGGGAGGGGAAGGAGGCGATGGGGGCGAAGGAACCAGGAGTGAAGAGGAGGCCGAGACCGGCGAGGGAGGGGAAGGAGGCGATGGGGGCGAAGGAACCAGGAGTGAAGAGGAGGCCGAGACCGGCGAGGGAGGGGAAGGAGGCGATGGGGGCGAAGGAACCAGGAGTGAAGAGGAGGCCGAGACCGGCGAGGGAGGGGAAGGAGGCGATGGGGGCGAAGGAACCAGGAGTGAAGAGGAGGCCGAGACCTGCGAGGGAGGGGAAGGAGGCGATGGGGGCGAAGGAACCAGGAGTGAAGAGGAGGCCGAGACCTGCGAGGGAGGGGAAGGAGGCGATGGGGGCGAAGGAACCAGGAGGTAAGAGGAGGCCGAGACCGGCGAGGGAGGGGGAGGAAGGGAAGGGGGCGAAGGATGGAGGAGCTCAGAGGAGGCTGAGACCTGCGAGGGAGGGGAGGGCGAAAAAGGATCGTGGAGCGATGCAGTCTAAAGGAGGGAAAAAAGAAAAATATAAAAAGGATCAGACAAATAGGATTTCGAGGTGGCTAACCATCTCCTATGCAATAGTATCCACCCTAGGCGGTGTCTCACTCCTGTTAACAGCATGGAGGTGAAAGAAAGGGGAGTGGACGTCCATCGTAGGATGTCCAGTCGACTGACGGTGATTCGCATGGTCCTCTGCCAACGGATATCCCGTCAACTAACGGCTATTCGCATGGTCGTCTGCCAACGGATATCCCGTCAACTAACGGCTATTCGCATGGTCGTCTGCCATCGGATGTCCCGTCGACTAATGGCTATTCGCATGGTCGCCTGCCATCAGATGTCCCGTCGACTGACGGCTATTCGCATGGTCGTCTGCCATCGGATGTCCCATCAACTAATGGCTATTCGCACGGTCGTCTGCCATCGGATGTCCCGTCAACTAATGGCTATTCGCACGGTCGTCCGCCATCGGATGTCCCATCGACTGACGGCACATCCTCCACCAGATTTCTCGTCGACTGACGGCTATTGGCACAGACGTCCATCGTAGGATGTCCCGTCGACTGACGGCGATTCGCACGGTCGTCTGCCATCAGATGTCCCATCAACTGACTGCTATTCGCATGGTCGTCTGCCATCAGATGTCCCGTCAACTAACGGCTATTCGCATGGTCGTCTGCCATTGGATGTCCCGTCGACTGACGGCTATTCGCATGGTCGTCTGCCATCGGATGTCCCGTCAACTAACGGCTAATCGCATGGTCGTCTGCCATTGGATGTCCCATCGACTGACGGCACATCCTCCACCAGATTTCTCGTCGACTAACGGCTATTGGCACAGACGTCCATCGTAGGATGTCCCGTCGACTGACGGCGATTCGCACGATCGTCTGCCATCAGATGTCCCGTCAACTGACTGCTATTCGCATGGTCGTCTGCCATCGGATGTCCCGTCAACTAACGGCTATTCGCATGGTCGTCTGCCATTGGATGTCCCGTTGACTGACGGCTATTCGCATGGTCGTCTGCCATCGGATGTCCCGTCAACTAACGGCTATTCGCATGGTCGTCTGCCATTGGATGTCCCATCGACTGACGGCACATCCTCCACCAGATTTCTCGATGACTAACGGCTATTGGCACAGACGTCCATCGTAGGATGTCCCGTCGACTGACGGCGATTCATAAGGTGGTTCGCCACCGGATGTCCCATCGACTGACGGCTATTTGCACGGACGTCCATCGTAGGATGTCCTGTCAACTGACAGCTATTTGCATGATCATCTGCCATCAGATATCCCATCGACTGACGGCTATTTGCATGGTCGTCCGCCATCGGATGTCTCGTCGACTGACGGCACATCCTCCACCAGATTTCTCGTCGACTGACGGCTATTAGCACAGACGTCCATCGTAGGATGTCCCGTCGACTGACGGCGATTCGCACGGACGTCTACCATCGGATGTCCCATTGACTAAAGGCTATTCGCATGGTCGTTTGCCATCGGATGTCCCGTCAACTGATGGCTATTCGCACGGTCATCCATCATAAGATATCCCATCGACTGACGGCTATTTGCATGGTCGTCCACCACCGAATGTCCTGTTGACTGACAGCTATTCGAACGGTCGTCCATCATAGGATGTCCCGTCGACTGGTGGCTATTCGCACGGTCGTACGCCACCAGCTGTTCGCACGGTCGTCGTCTGACGGCTATTCGTAAGGTGGTTCACCACCGGATGTCCCATCGACTGACGGCTATTGGCACGGACGTCCATCATAGGATGTCCCGTCGACTGAGAGCTATTCGCATGGTCGTCTGCCATCGGATGTCCCGTCGACTGACGGCACCTGTTCTCATATCAAATCCCAATATGTAACTGACACTATTATAAACTTCACTTCATCAAGTTTTCATTGCTCATTATATAAACAAAATTGTCAAAATATTACCAAATATATTTGTGTAGTTTATCGCTCTCCCAATGCTTCTTCGGAACGTAGTGTATTTGGTTTCATATCCACTCAGTTGAGTAACCTTAACCTTGCCCTTAGCACCGAAATTACCATTTTGGGTGATTTTAACATACATAATGTTGAATGGTTATTACATTCGGCCAGGACTGACGACGCTGGTCTAGAGTGCGAGCTGTTTGCAGAATCGTTTAATCTCACCCAGCTGGTAAAGCAACCAATCAGAATACCTGATAATCCTGACCATAATGTCCATCTCTTTGATTTATTCTTGACAAATAATCCAGATCATTACAGGATAGAGGTACTATCACCACTTGGATCATCTGACCACAATCTCATCAAAGCCTTATTAGTTAACCCTCCCATACCTCCCAGTTCTGAACCTGTCAGGGTGACTCGATGGCACTTTGATAGGGCAAACTGAGATGGATTTAGAAATTATCTTGCTGACATTCCACGGCAGTCTTTCTTCTCTAGTGATCCCAATTCTACCCAGTCCCACATTTGCGACTTCATACTAGCTGGTATGGATTTATTCATACCAAGTCAACAGTTCACTAAAAGATCAAACTCTCCAACATGGTTTGATGGCAACTGTGCCAGAGCAACAGCCCAAAAGTCATTAGCATATAACTCTTACTTAAAATAAAAAACATCTAAATCACTCTCCCACTTTAAAATTGCTGGAAATCAAGCAAAAGCTGTATTAAATCTATCTAAATCAAACTTTCTTCAAAAGCAAGCATCAAAACTACTTAACAACCCTAATGACAAAAGAATATTCTGGTCAACTCTTAATTCTTTCAATAATAACTTTAACAAGTCATCTTCCATTCCCCCACTAAAATCTTCAGTTAGCAACATTACAAATGATCCACGTGGGAAAGTAGATATCTTTGCCAGTACATTTGCCAGAATCTCTACCATAGACGATACCAGCCTCTGTTCTAGCTAAATTATTCAGACTATGCATACGTACTTCTTTATTCCCAAATTAATGGAAAGAAGCCAATATTCACCCAATTCCGAAGAAAGGAAGTTCCTCTGACCCCTCTGATTACAGACCAATAGCTGTCACATCTTCTCTTGGTAAGGTATTAGAAACTTTAATTGATAAGCACATTGTTAAACATCTTGAATCCAACAACTTAATTAGTGATAGACAATATGGTTTTCGCCACGAAAGATCCACCATTGACATACTCAAGCTCCTAACTCATACCATCCATCAATCAACTGATCTACATGGAGAAACTCATGCAGTAGCTCTTGATATTTCTAAAGCTTGCGACAGAGTATGGCACTGTTCCCTGCTGTCCAAACTCCCTTGCTACGGACTAACGTCTTTTGTTCCTTTGATTTCTTCATATCTTAGTGACAGGAAAATAAGAGTAAAAGTAGATGATGTATATTCCAATTTCCACTCAATTAACGGCAGCGTGCCGCAGGGATCAGTTCTGGTGCCAACCCTATTCCCGGTTCATATCAATGATCTCTTATCTGTCACCCACAATCCCATTCACTCATATGCAGATGACTCAACACTACATAGTTCATTCACACTCAGACCCCCATTTACAAAGTCCAATATCTCTACCTCTCAACTCAGTACAGCCATCTCCATAAATCAAGATCTATCTACGATCAGTGAAAGGGGACAAAACAACCTTGTCTCTTTTAATGCTAGTAAAACTAAATATATACAGTTTACTAATAGACAGATATTGCCAGATTCGTACATTACCTCCAGTGCTACTAATATTCCCATATCCAAAAGTATTGAAATTCTTGGCGTCTCACTTAACAATGCCCTCAGCTGGACCCCTAATGTCAGATCACTCGCTAAAACCGTCTCGAAGAAACTTGGATTATTGTACAGAGTCCGAAACTTCTTCGCTGATGAGCATTTAGTTCTAATTTATAAGAGTCATGTGCACTCTCAGCTTGAATATTGCTCACCCTTGTGGAATGGTTGTAGAGAGGTTGCATTAAAACAACTATACAAAATTCAGAACAAAGCTGTTGGAATAATTAACAACCCTGCCATTACAAATAAACTACCTTGCATTATTTTACAGATATTTTTTTGGCAAATGCTCAGACGAAGTTGCGTCCATGGTGCCACCTCTCCATGCCTTCCCTTGTGCTACACGGGCATCTGGTAGCGCTCATGACTGGAATGTCACTCAGCCATATTGCAAAACATCTGCCTATCAGAATTCTTTCATTCCTCGAACTGCATCTCTCTGGAACTCGCTTCCCCAGAGTTGTTTTCCTCCAATTTTTAACCCACAACTGTTCAAGTCTAACTGTTACAGATATTTTATGAACAGAGGACACCAGTAATCTGGTGTATGGATTATTTTTTTTATTCATTTGTTTTTCCTTCCTCTGTTCTGTTATTAAAAAAAAAAAAAAAAAGACAGGTGAACCACTGTCGTTGATGCACAAACATGTGATCTGCTGTTCATGGCGTAGCAGTCATTACGGCCATCTCCACTTCTCGTCAGTACCCAAGTCTGAGTGCACGCAGTTGCCGAGAAGAGTGTGTGTGTGTGTGGGGGGGGGGAGGCGACAGTGAACAGGATACTGAGGTTGTGATTCAGATTGCTTAACACTTACACGTCCTTCATACCAGTGTAGAGTTAACAGTAATCCGACATAAAGATCATGTAATAGAGCTGGTAAGGCATCTCTCTACCCACCTATTAGCCCACCCCAGTATTGCCACCTATGTTCTGGAACCCAGTCCATCCCCCCCCCCTCGTAAATAACGTCGTTTACATCGGTACCATACAGCTATTAACGAGAACCATAGACACGAATCACTGCTGTTAACTATTATATATTGTGGCAAGAGAAAATGCCTCCCTCCGCCTCCTTTGCTTTCGATATCACAGTCATCATCCAAGATGTTACTACGTGAACGCAACAAGAATAGCTCCCAATCGCTATAACAACAGGTGTGACGTCAGGCAAACATTCAAGGGGCGTTTCATATATCACCATGTGATGACAAAGAAAGGAGGAGAAGGGCAAAAGAAAGGAGGGGGCGGAATGCTGCAGAAGATGTTAGGGGGCGGAAAAGGCCTAATGCAAAAGATGGGAAGGGGAAGAGGTAGAGGGGGAGGTGTAGCAGGAAAAGGTAGAGGGGGAGGGGGAGCAGGAAGAGGTAGAGGGGGAGGGGGAGCGGGAAAAAAGGGTGAATATAGGTATGGCGGAGGACCCGGAGAGAAGAAAAGACAGCAGCAAAAACGGATGAGGAAACAAAGGGATGTGGAAAAAGGTCAAATGAATAAGAAGCAAAGAAAAGAAGAAGAGAGGAGACAAAGGAAGGAAATGGACGAGGAAGAGAGAAAAAGGATAGAGGAGGAGAGAAAGATGCTTGAGATTGTTAGAAAACAAAAAGAGGGAAAGAAGGAAAAGGAAACGAAGAAGAAGGGAAAGGGGCAGGAAAAAGATACGAAGAAAGGAAAGGGTCAGGAAGAGGAAGGGAAGGGACCGAAGGATGGAGGAGAGCAGAGGAAACCGAGGCCGGCGAGGGAGGGGGAGGAGGGGAAGGGGGCGAAGGATGGAGGAGCGCAGAAAGGGACGAAACCAGCGAGGGAGGGGGAGGAGGGGAAGGGGGCGAAGGATGGAGGAGCGCAGAAAGGGACGAAACCAGCGAGGGAGAGGGAGGAAAGGAAGGGGACGAAGGATGGAGAAGCGCAGAAAGGGCCGAGATCACCGAGGGAGGGGGAGGAGGGGAAGGGGGCGAAGGATGGAGGAGCGCAGAAAGGGACGAAACCAGCGAGGGAGAAGGAGGAGGGGAAGGGGGCAAAGGATGGAGGAGCGCAGAAAGGGCCGAGACCCGCGAGGGAAGGGGAGGGGGCGAAGGATGGAGGAGCGCAGAAAGGGCCGGGACCGGCGAGGGAGGGGGAGGAAGGGAAGGGGGCGAAGGATGGAGGAGCGCAGAGGCGGCCGAGACCGGCGAGGGAAGGGGAGGAAGGGAAGGGGGCGAAGGATGGAGGAGCGCAGAGGAGGGCGAGACCGGCGAGGGAGGGGAAGGAGGCGATGGGGGCGAAGGATGGAGGAGCGCAAAGGAGGCCGAGACTGGCAAGGGAGGGGAAGAAAGGGAAGGGGGCAATGGATGGAGGAGCGCAAAGGAGGCCGAGACTGGCAAGGGAGGGGAAGGAAGGGAAGGGGGCAATGGATGGAGGAGCTCAGAGGAGGCCAAGACCGGCGAGGGAGAGGAAGGAGGTGATGGGGGCGAAGGAACCCTGAGCGCAGAGGCGGCCGAGACCGGCGAGGGAGGGGGAGGAAGGGAAGGGGGCGAAGGATGGATGAGCTCAGAGGAGGCCGAGACCTGAGAGGGAGGGGAAGGGCAAAAAGGTTCGTGGAGCGATGCAGTCTAAAGGAGGGAAAAAAGAAAAATATAAAAAGGATGAGACAAATAGGATTTCAAGGTGGCTAACCATCTCCTATGCAATAGTATCCACCCTAGGCGGTGTCTCACTCCTGTTAACAGCACGGAGGTGAAAAAGCGGGGAGTGGTCGTACATCATAGGATGTTCTGTCGACTGACGGGGATTTGCACGGTCGTCCGCCACCGGGTGTCCCGTCGACTGACAGCTATTCGAACGGTCGTCCATCATAGGATGTCCCGTCGACTGGCGGCTATTTGCATGCTCATACGCCACCAACTGTTCGCAAGGTCGTCGTCTGACGGCTATTCGAACAGTGGTCCGCCACCGGATGTCCCGTCGACTGACGGCTATTTGAACGGTCGTCCATCATAGGATGTCCCGTCGACTGGCGGCTATTTGCACGCTCATACGCCACCAACTGTTCGCACGATCATCGTCTCACGGCTATTCGCATGGTGGTCCGCCACCGGATGTCCCATCAACTGACTGCTATTTGCACGGTCGTCCATCATAGGATGTCCCATCGACTGACTGCTGTTTGCACGGTCGTCCATCATAGGATGTCCCGTCGACTGACGGCTATTTGCATGATCGTCTGTCATCAGATATCCCATCGACTGACGGCTATTTGCATGGTCGTCCCCCACCGGATGTCCCGTCAACTGACGGCACATCCGCCACAAGATTTCTCGTCGACTGACGGCTATTGGCACGGATGTCCATCGTAGGATGTCCCGTCGACTGATGGCGATTCGCATGGTCGTCTGCCATCGGATGTCCCGTCGACTGACGGCTATTCGCATGATCGTCTGCCATCCGATGTCCCGTCGACTGACGGCTATTCGCATGATCGTCTGCCATCCGATGTCCCGTCGACTGACGGCTATTTGAACGGTCGTCTATCATAGGATGTCCCGTCGACTGGCGGCTATTTGCACGCTCATACGCCACCAACTGTTCGCACGGTCGTCATCTCACGGCTATTCGCATGGTGGTCCGCCACCGGATGTCCCATCGACTGGCAGCTATTCACACGGCCGTATGCCACCAGCTATTCGCACGGTCGTCGTCTGACGGCTATTCGAACGGTGGTCCGCCACCTGATGTCCCGTCGACTGACGGCTATTCGAATGGTCGTCCACATAGGATGTCCCATCGACTGGCGGCTATTTGCACGCTCATACGTCACCAACTGTTCGCACGGTCGTCGTCTCACGACTATTCGCATCTTGGTCCGCCACCGGATGTCCCATCGACTGACGGCTATTCGAACGGTCGTCCATCATAGGATGTCCCGTCAACTGGCGGGTATTTGGACGCTCATACGCCACCAACTGTTCGCACGGTCGTCGTCTCACGGCTATTCGCATGGTGGTCCGCCACCGGATGTCCCATCGACTGACTGCTATTTGCACGGTCGTCCATCATAGGATGTCCTGTCGACTGACGGCTATTTGTATGATCGTCTGCCATCAGATATCCCATCGACTGACGGCTATTTGCATGGTCGTCCCCCACCGGATGTCCCGTCGACTGACGGCACATCCGCCACCAGATTTCTCGTCGACTGACGGCTATTGGCACGGATGTCCATCGTAGCATGTCCCGTCCACTGACGGCGATTCGCATGGTCGTCTGCCATCGGATGTCCCGTCAACTGACTGCTATTTGCACGGTCGTCCATCATAGGATGTCCTGTCGACTGACGGCTATTTGTATAATTGTCTGCCATCAGATATCCCATCGACTGACGGCTATTTGCATGGTCGTCCCCCACCGAATGACCTGTTTCTCGTCGACTGACGGCTATTGGCACGGATGTCCATCGTAGCATGTCCCGTCCACTGACGGCGATTCGCATGGTCGTCTGCCATCGGATGTCCTGTCGACTGATGGCTATTTGCACAGTCATCCATCATAAGATATCCCATCGACTGACGGCTATTTGCATGGTCATCCACCACCGAATGACCTGTTGACTGACAGCTAATCGAACGGTCGTCCATCATAGGATGTCTCGTCAACTGGTGGCTATTTGCACCGTCATCCGCCACCAGGTGTCCCGTCGACTGACGGCTATTCATAAGGTGGTTCGCCACCGGATGTCCCATCGACTGACGGCTATTTGCACTGACGTCCATCGTAGGATGTCCTGTCAACTGACAGCTATTTGCATGATCATCTGCCATCAGATATCCCATCGACTGACGGCTATTTGCATGGTCGTCCCCCACCAGATGTCCCGTCGACTGACGGCACATCCTCCACCAGATTTCTCGTTGACTGACGGCTATTGGCACGGACGTCCATCGTAGGATGTCCCGTCGACTGACGACGATTCGCATGGTCGTCTGCCATCGGATGTCCTGTTGACTGACGGCTATTTGCATGGTCGTCCGCCACAGGATGTCCCGTCGACTGACGGCACATCCACCACCAGATTTCTCGTCAACTGACGACTATTGGCACGGACGTCCATCGTAGGATGTCCCGTCGACTGACGACTATTTGAACGGTTGTCCATCATATGATGTCCCGTCGACTGGCAGCTATTCGCACTGTCATACATCACCCGCTATTCACACGGTTGTCGTCTGACGGCTATTCGCAAGGTGATCCGCCACCGGATGTCCCGTCGTCTGATGGCTATTTGCATTGTTGTCCTTCATAGGATGTCCTGTCGACTGACGGCTTTTTGCACGGTCGTCTGCCATCAGATATCCTGTCGACTGACGGCTATTTGCATGGTATTCCGCCACCGTATATCCCGTCGACTGATGGCACATCCGCCACCAGATTTCTCGTCGACTGATGGCTACTGGCACGGACATCTATCGTAGGATGTCCCGTCGACTGACGGATATTTGCATGGTCATCTGCCATCGGATGTCCCGTCGACTGACGGCTATTCGCACGGTCATACATCATAAGATATCCGATCGACTGACGGCTATTTGCATGGTCGTCCACCACTGAATGTCCTGTTGACTGACGACTATTTGAACAGTTGTCCATCATATGATGTCCCGTCGACTGGCGGCTATTCGCACGGTCATACATTACCAGCTATTCACACGGTTGTCGTCTGATGGCTATTCGCACGATGGTCCGCCACCGGATGTCCCATCGTTTGACGGCTATTTGCACGGTCGTCCATCATAGGATGTCCTGTCGACTGACGGCTTTTTTGCACGGTCGTCTGCCATCAGAAATCCCGTCGAATGATGGCTATTTGCATGGTCGTCCGCCACCGGATGTCCCGTCGACTGACGGCACATCTGCCACCAGATTTCTCGTCGACTGATGGGTATTGGCACGGACGTCCATCGTAGGATGTCCCGTCGACTGTCAGCTATTCGCACGGTCGTACGTCACCTGCTATTCGCGCTGTCGTCGTCTGACGGCTATTCCCACAGTAGTCCGCCACCGGATGTCCCGTCGTCTGATGTCTATTTGCACGGTCATCCATCATGGGATGTCCTGTCAACTGACGGCGATTTGCACGGTCATCTGCCATCAGATATCTTGCCGACTGATGGCTATTCGCATAGTCATCCATTGTAGGATTTTCCCTCGACTGACGGCTATTTGCACAGTCATCTGCCATCAGATATTCCGTCGACTGACGGCTATTTGCACGGTCGTGCGCCACCGGATGTCCCGTTGACTGACGGCACATCTGCCACCAGATTTCTCGTCGACTGACGGTTATTGGCACAGATGTCTATCGTAGGATGGCCCGTCGACTGATGGATATTTGCATTGTCGTCTGCCATCAGATGTTCCGTCGACTGACAGCTATTTGCATATTCGTCCACCACCGAATGTCCTGTTGACTGACGGCTATTTGAACGGTCGTCCATTATATGATGTCTCGTCGACTGGCAGCTATTCGCACATCACATGGTCGTCGACTGGCAGCTATTCGCACGTCGCACGGTCGTGGTCTGACGGCTTTTCGCAAGGTGGTCCACTACCAGATGACCCATCGACTGACGGCTATTTGCACGGTCGTCCATCATAGGATGTCCTGTCGACTGACGGCTATTTGCACATTAGTCTGCCATCAGATATCCCGTCGACTGACGGCTATTTGCATGGTCGTCTGCCATCAGATATCCCGTCGACTGACGGCTATTTGCATGGTCGCCCGCCACTGGATGTCCCATCGACTAACGGAACATCCGCCACCAGATTTCTCGTCGACTGACGCCTATTGCCACGGACGTCCATCGTAGGATGTCCCGTCGACTGACGGCTATTCGCATGGTCGTCTGCCATCGGATGTCCCGTCGACTGACGGCTATTTGCATGGTCATCCATCATAAGATATCCCGTCGACTGACGGTTATTTGCATGGTCGTCCGGCAATGGATGTCCCATCGACTAACGGAACATCCGCCACCAGATTTCTTGTCGACTGATGGCTATTGCCACGGTCATCCATCATACGATATCCCGTCGACTAAAGGCTATTTGCATGGTCGTCCACCACCGAATGTCTACGACACCTGATGTCTCATCGACTAACGGCACATCCGCCACCAGATTTCTCGTCGACTGACGGCTATTCGCACGGTCATCCATCATAGGATATCCCTTCGATTGACGGCTATTCGCACGGTCATCCACCACCGGATGTCCCATCAACTGACAGCTATTCACACGATCATCCATCACAGCACATCCCGTCAACTGTTGGCCATTCAAACTGTAGCAAGCTGATTTTATTTTATTTCATTTTATTTATTTTTGTGTTGGGGAGTCAGTAGTGTTAAAGGGTCCCGACCAGTAAGAAAAGGATATCCCAAAAATATATAAAATATCGTCAGGAGATAGCAAGAATGTACCAGTAATAAAAAGGTGTACTTGGTTTTAAGATATTATTTTCCTCTGTTTATCCCACCCTAAGAGAGAGAGAGAGAGAGAGAGAGAGAGGATGATAAGGTATCTAAAGAGTTAAGACTCTCAATGATCCTTGACCCTGAGCATCATTGCAAAAATCTCTCTCTCTATCTCTCTCTCCAGTTTCATTCTTTTCTCTTGTTTCCTGTTCCGTCATGTGATAGAAGGTCATAGCGCATCATCCCTGTAATTTTCGTCAAAGTCGCACAATTAGTTTTCACGTAAAGTTGTTAACAGACAGACAGATAGCAGACAGACAGACAAACAAACAGACAAACCGAGTGAAAACAATACTTGTCCCCGATACTCTTTGGGGCAGGTACGGGTAATAATAAAAAATCAATATATTCATGTTCCTTGTTACGTAATCAGGTTCGATGATAAATAATATCTGTTCAACGCTACTTGAAGTTTTACATGTCTTAGTAAAGGCTGCGTCACATTAGGCTAAAAGTGCCCAACATGCGAGCAGCTTTTTTGAGGCGAAATGGCTAGCAAAGTCGAGTTGACGTCACAAGCGTGTGTTTTTGCGAGCTGAAATGCCTGGCAGTGTCATCTGCCTTGGCGCCTCGTGGTCATTTGTAAACGAACCACCATGGAGTACCCATTCCCTTTTCCTCAGTTTCTGCAGCTTCTAGAGCCACTTGTTTGGAAACAAAACAGACAACCTCCCCACCTGGTCACCCGACGAAAATATAAATGAATAAAAATCACAAGAATTAAATTATATTTACTTAACAATTTTAGTTGAAGTCTCCTTTTGTGAAGAACAGAATATTTTCTCACCAGAAACAAAATTAATATAGGTTCATCTCAGTTCTAATCTCACCAACAAGCTGTGAGCGAAAACTGTTATCCATTTCGCCTCGCAAGAGAAATCGCGCTCACCGTGGGTCAGTTTGGCTAGCGGCTCACAAAACTGGCTAGCATGTTGGCCACTTCCGTCCCAGTGTGACAGCGCCTTAACTCCTTTCTCTCTCTCTCTCTCTCTCTCTCTCTCTCTCTCTCTCTTTCTGGTTTTGGGGGTCGATCAATAAACATAGTGAATGCGTCGGATGGTAGCGACGTGGAAACTGAATGTGCCATTAACTTTATTAACCTTAAACACACCCACACACACACAAACACTGACTGCAATCACGCACTCCCTTTCACCCCGTCATGCGGTCTTCCCAGATTGATATACTCGTATACACACAGGTACTCCTCAGGCTCCTTCTCCTCCTCTTAGCACTTTCCCCTCACCCTTGCCTGCATAACTCGCACATTTACTTATCTTTGCCTCCTCTTTGGGTCTCTCCCTGTAAGTTACGTCATCCTCGCACTTACGTGAAATTAGCTTTATCAGTGTGTCGGGTTATGTGATTTATATCTCCGAAAGGTCTTTCTTCTTATTATTGTTCTTCCTCTTCTCCCTCTCTCTGTCTCTGTCTGTCTCTATCTGTCTGTCTGTCTGTCTCTATCTGTCTGTCTGTCTGTCTCTCTCTCTCTCTCTCTCTCTCTCTCTCTCTCACACACACACACACACACACACGCTAGACTATGTTATGAATCTAGGAAGGATTTCTCACCAAAGTGGTTAATTTTTTTACAGCTGTTTCCACTTACTTGTTTATATGCTGGCGCCTTCTTTATTTACTCTACCGAACGTCCCATGATTACATTTAACACATTTAACTTCAGACAAATCGTAGTAGCTTGCGGGATGAGACCCCTGTTACTCTATCTATCTATCTATATACCTAGGCTGCTTCCCCCAAGGAAAGGGAGGTAGCCGAGACAGGACGACACACTCCCCATTTACTCATCCATTCAAACACATTCATTTGCATCTTAGCCCCAAAGGTGAGAACGGACAGATCCTCACCACACCACACTGCACAAGGGTCAATTGCGCAATGCAATCAGTGACATCCGCAGCAGGGCCCGACAGCAGAACTGGTTTACCCCTGCCACATCATAACAGACCCATCCCCTTACCCGCACCTGACCTGAGTAAAGCGGGAGAATATCCCCTCAGGGCTGCGTCATCACTTATTCATTCACAATTTCTCTCCATTTATTTCTGTCACGCACAGCCACTCTTCCATGCTCAACAGACATCCCTCTCGCATCCAGCGCTCTCTTCACACTGTCCATCCATCCTGTTCGTGGTCTTCCTCTCAGCCTTACACCTCTCACATCAGATCTAGTTATCTTTTTCACCAATCGCTCATTATCCATTCTCTCCATATGCCCAAACCATCGCAACACCCTCTGCTCAACTCTACCAGCCATCTCCCGAACAACTCCAATTCTCCTTCGCACTTCATCATTTCGCACTCGATCCATACGCGTCACTCCACACAGACTCCTCAGACACCTCATCTTTATTACATTCAAACTTTTCCTCTCTGCTACACCCATATTCCATGTTTCAGCCCCATATAATGCAGTCGGTACCACAACACCCTCATACAGCCTTCTCTTTACATCCATTCTAAGCGAACGACATCTAAACACTTTTTTCATTCCTCCCAGCACCTTTCCTACTTCATTTATTCTAAACTTCACTTCTGCATCCATTCTTCCATCCACAGCAACATGTGATCCTAGATATTTAAAACACTCTACGTCCTCAAGCAACTCGCCATTCAAAACTATATTCATCCCCCTACCATCTACCAACCTCGTACACTTCATCACTTTACTCTTATTCTCATTTACTTTCAATTTCCTCCTTTCACACACCCTTCCAAACTCCTCTACCAACTGTCTCAATCAGCCACCAGTGCAGTATCATCTGCAAACAGCAGCTGCTTCAGATTCCACTCTCCACCATCAACATTCACCAGACTCAGACCTCCACCTAAAACTCTTGCATTCACCTCCCTTACAACACCATCCATGTAAATATTAAACAACCAAGGCGACATCACACATCCCTGTCGCAGCCCCACTCTCACAGGAAACCAATCACTCACAGCATTTCCCACTCTTACACACGCTCTACTATTTACATAAAAACTTTTCACCCCTTTTAGTAACCTACCATTAAGTCCATACAATCTTAAAACAGTCCACAAAGCCTCCCTATTAATTCTATCATACGCTTTCTCTAAATCCATAAATGCCCAAAACACATCCTTGCCTTTCGCTAAATACTTTTCACACACTTGTCTCACAGCAAACACCTGATCCACGCATCCCCTCCCTCTCCTAAAGCCACACTGCTCCTCACCAATCACTCCCTCAGTACCCTCTCTAACTCTCATAATTAACACTTACCATACACCTTACCTACAACACTCAACAGACTTATACTCCTAAAGCTAGTACATTTATACTTATCACCCTTGCCTTTATACAACGGGACCACACACGCACTTGCCCAGTCAAGTGGCACCATACCTTTCACAAAGCACACATTCAACAATCTTACTAACCAGTCAACAATAGTCACTCCACCACCCTTCAGGCATTCCACAGCACACCCATCCATACCTGCAGCTTTCCCTTTTTTCATCTCCTTTACTGCCTTCTCCACTTCCTCCTTCGTGATCAAAGAATCATTCAACTCTCCCAACACATTTATTCCTTGCACCCTTCCATCCGCCACAATCTCAGCCATCCTTTCCTCCTCTACGTTTAACAATCTTTCAAAATACTCTGCCCATCTCTTTCTTACTACATCCATCTCAATTAACGTCCTTCCATCCTCTGCTTTTACTCATTCTTCCTTCCCAGACTCTCCCTTTCGCACCCTTTTCACCTCCTTCCAAAACATTTTCTTATTCTGTTAAAAATTCTCTGTCAGCCGCCTACCCCACCTCTCATCTGCTGCCACTTTAGCATCACGCACAGCCCTTCTCGCCCTATTCCTCTTTTCCTTATACCTTTCATATGACATCTCATCCTTCCTCTGCAGCCACATTTCATATGCACGTCTCTTCTCAGCCACAGCCATACTTACTTCCTCGCACCACCATTCACTTCCTTTTCTTACACCACCACCCACACGTCTCACACCACACACCTCTTCTGCATGCCCCACCACAGCACTCTTAAACAACTGCCATTCCTCCTCTACACTGCCATTTTCCCGATCTTTCACTGTGTCCCACTCATCTTTCAATTTCTCCTGACACTCTATCTTTTTCTCTCTTTTACCCAACTCACTCACTTTCAAAACCTCCCTGCCACACCTAACCCTCCTAGCTCTCACCCATCTCTTACCTACTCTTAACTTTCCCTCCACCAGGTAGTGGTCAGACATACCTCCTACCTTCCCCTCTCAGAACTCTCACATCCAACAATCTTCCAATTACATTCCTAGACACAACCACATAGTCCATCAATGCTCTATCAACAACCCTTCCACCCTCCTGTCTCACCCATGTATACTTATATATATCTTTCTTCTCAAACAGCGTATTTCCAATCACCATCTCTCGCTCAACACACATCGCTATCATTCGTTCCCCATTTTCATTTCTTCCAGGCACATCATGCATACCAACTACACCTTCAACTGCTACATTTCCCACTCTAGCATTCAGATCTCCCATCATTACCACATTCACATTCGCTCCAAAACTCTGCAGACATTCATCAACATCATTCCAGAAAGACTCCCTCTCTTCTTCATCCCTTTCTCTACCAGGCCCATATGCACTCACAAACACCCACAACTCACGTTCAAATTTCGCTTTCACCCACATCAGTCTCGATGACACCTCCTTCCATACAATCACACACTGCTGTACTTCCGGACTCACTAACAAGGCCACACCTTCTCTTGCCCTTCCTCTATCAACACCTGACAATCTTCCATTCAAACTTCCAAACATAGACTCACCCTTCCCTTTCATCTTCGTTTCACTCAATGCTAACACATCCAACTTTCTTCTCACAAACATTCTCCCAATCTCCTCCCTTTTAGCCTCAATCGTACTACATCCACGCACATTCATAGGCCCAATCTTCAGGGTACGGGGATAACTCCATCCCCCATCCCTTTCTCTGGCCTGTCTCATTTTAGGAACTAAAAACAGAGGAGGGGGTCCCTAGTCCCCTCACCCCGCCCCTTTTAGTCGCCTTTTACGACACGCAGGGAATACGGTGGCAGTATTCTTCCTAACACAACCTGGCCGCAGAGTAGTAGTACCACCCCATAGTGCGGCCAGATTGTGTCCCCCCCGCCACAAGGGAGTCTGTTACTCTAGTTATTATAAACAATCTTGCTGTATTCCTTGGATTAGACGATTTCTTTTTTCATTATTTTTCTGTTCCTTTTTTTAACACAAGATAAATAGAGGAAAGAAAAATAAATGAAAAGAATCCAAACATATTCATACAGATAAAATCAATTCCCTACTCTGCCAGAATTTAATTCTGAAAAAAAATAAAATAAGCCAGACTGCATTAAGCGAAGGTGTGACTTTTCTGACAAAAGGCATCTACCCTTTAAGTAACCCTGGCCATTTATAATTCATTATAGCCACGGTGATGGGACCCAGAGACAGGAAAAGGAAAATGTTAAGGCTGGTAAACTAATCGATCATCGCAGGGTCTAGGGTAAAAGGCCAACATATCCCTCTACCCATCACTCTAGCCTTCTAAATTCCCGGCTCCCTCTCACAAGCAAAAGAATCCACACATTTTAATTTTTTTTTGTAGCTACACCACGAAAAGAAGGGCTCGAACTTCACTCCATTCATTTTTCCTTCCCTCTTTCCATGCTCTCTCCTTTTACTCCCTGGTCACGTTGAGTCACATGAATCAATCTTGCTCTCTCGTGATACCCTCAGATTTATCTTCCTCCATCCTGTCTATCCCTCTCTCTATCTGTGTGTGTGTGTGTGTGTGTGTGTGTGTGTGTGTGTGTGTGTGTGTGTGTGTGTGTGTGTGTGTGTGTGTGTGTGTGTGTGTGTGTGTGTGTGTGTGTGTGTGTGTGTGTGTGTGTGTGTGTGTGTGTGTGTGTGTGTGTGTGTGTGTGTGTGTGTGTGTGTGTGTGTGTGTGTCCTTGCCTTCCTTCAGTCGCCAAGGATGGTATTCGCGTCCACTGTGGGGCCTTTTTTCTAATCACTGTAGTATGATGCCATTTTAAATTTATCTCTAGTACCTCCAGAAGATATAACTTGACTTATAAGAGATTTATCCAAGTGGAGGGGTTAGATAAAGCCTTTATATCCATCTATCTGTCTGTCCTATCTATCAATCAATCTATCTAAATCTGTCTACCTATCATCTATCTACATGTTTTATGTCACCATATATCGCATCAATAACATGAAAGAGAGTATTATCATGCTAGGTGCAGAAATATAACGGAAAGAAAGAGGTGCCACAAACTTCCTAAGCTGATGAGAGGACGACCCCAGGGACCTCTCAACCGTCTTTTTTTTTTCCCTTTACCAAACACATAATTTTTCACCTCTCCCTAAACTTAGCTTTTCATTCCTCCCACAGTATCACACTTTTCCTGTTACCGTTTCCAATCTATCGGCTATTAGGGCTTTTCTCTCACTTACAGAAAAACAAGTATTCTCGTCAGGAAGCTCCATAACACCTTATTCTAAGCGATTTATTTCGCTTACTAACCCTCATTATTTTCTGTCAATTAAATCACGCATATACCGCCGTACCCATCATAAGTAACAAACAAGAAATTGATATTAACTAGCCTTATCCAAAAGTAAATCGCTATGGAGGAGGTGCTTGGGAGCTTCCTTCGTTGACCAGAACACGGACCAAAGTCATCCTGGAATGTTAGGAGGAAACTGTGTTGCTTTATTCACGTTAACAAAGGACGTCTTACCTAATTGTAAAAAAATATCTAAAAGTACGAAAAAAAAAAAAAAACTATCTCCATCAACCTTGTAATATTAATAAAAACCGTAAATTCTGTAACGTAGGTAGTTTTGTGAAAGGAAGAGTGGGTTGTTAATGAGTAGGGACAGAAACGCCTGGAGGTCCGAGTGTTATGGCCACTTCTCACAGGATGCGGCGTCAGGGATTAGATATAGGTAGATGGATAGATAGACTGATGGATAGATAATACGACAGACTGACAGACAGTTACACAGACGTACACAGAGAGACAGATGGGCACAGATGGACACAGAAAGATAGACACAGAAAGACTGACAGACAGACACAGACACAGATGGATAGACATATGTAGGCAGCTTAACAGATAGATAGATATAGACAGACAGAGACAGATATTGGCTATTTATGTTGACAGACCAATTGATAGATTGACAAAAACAGACAGATTGACATGTAGAAGGACAGACAAACAGTTAGATAGACAGACAGACAGACAGACAGACAGGCAGACAGGTAGATAGATTGGTAGGTAAGTAGATAGGTAGGCAGGTTGGTAGGTAGGTAGGTAGACAGGTTGATGGATAGATAGATGAACAGACAGACAAACAGACAGAGACATACGTAGGTATTTAGGTAGACAGACCGATTGATAGCTAGATAAATCCACAAAGACAGATATATGGAAAGACAGACAGACAGCTGGATAGACAAGCAGGCAGACACACAGACAAAGACACACAGTTAAATAGATAGATATATAAGTACAGAAGTAGACAAGCCGATGGACAGATAGATAAACAGACTGACAGATAGACAGACACATGTAAACAGACAAAAATACACAGATAAGATATATATACTTGAATCAACACAGATATAAACAGACAGACGAAGAGGCAGACAGACAATTCCACTTCCCGTCTCCCATTCCACCCTTCCTAGACACCAGCTCACCTACAGTCCGTTCCCGCTGGCCTCTCTCCACACCCACCACCACCACCGCCTCCACTCCTCCACCACTCCACATCCACTCCCCACCTTCATACGATTCATTTTTTTTTTTTTTTTCATTTTTTTAAGCGTGTATTTTCATCCTTAGTCCCTTCAGACCGAGGACGGCTTTTAAAATATTTCCATTCTTGCTATTATCAGAAAAAATAATTCTGGTCTGTGAAGGCCGAATCAAACTCTTCTAGTTAAAAAATATATTCAAAATAAATCAAAATGGAGAGAGAGAGAGAGAGAGAGAGAGAGAGAGAGAGAGAGAGAGAGAGAGAGAGAGAGAGAGAGAGAGAGAGACCATTTGATATGCGGTCTGACTCTAAATCCTTAACCAATATTTATCTTCTTAATAATTCACATTACTCCCCCCCCCCTCTCTCTCTCTCTCTCTCTCTCTTTCTCTCGTAGGTTTTCATTAAGCCCTTTTACACTGTTTTCTTTTTCCTTCCTTCTTTTCTTCTTCTCCTTGACCCCTTCCTCACCCTCATCCCCCCCACTCTTCCCACACCCCTTTCTCACCCCTCCTTCACCTCACCTGCACCACTCCTTCAGATCCCCCTCACCCCTCCTTCAACCCTCCCTTATCCCTCCCTCACTCCTTCACGTCTCCCTCACCCCTCCTTCACGTCTCCCTCATCCCTCCTTCACCCCTCCTTCACGTCTCCCTCACTTCTCCTTTACCACTCCTTCATATCTCCCTCACTTCTCCTTTACCACTCCTTCACGTCTCCCTCACTCTTCCTTCACCCCTCCTTCACGTCTCCCTCACCCCTCCAACCCTCCCTCACTCCTCTCTCACCACTGCCTCTGATCTCCCTCATCTCTCCTTCACCCCTCCCACCTCTCTCTCTTTCTCTCTCTCTCTCACCTTTGCCTCTATTAGCCAGGTAACATCAAACCAATTTAGGGGGCTCACCTGTGTAGCCTGAGGGACAAGAAGAAGAAGAAGAAGGAAGAAGAAGAAGTAGAGGATGAAGGGGGGGAGAGTGAGAGAGAGAGAGAGAGAGAGAGAGAGAAGAAGGAAGAAGAAGAAGAGGAGGGAGGGAGGGAGGGAGGGAGGGAGGGAGGGAGAGAGAGAGAGAGAGAGAGAGAGAGTGTACACTGGAACACATACGTAATACATAATACACAATAAGACTACTTACAAGGATAAACATAACCAAAGAATGTGAGAAAATGACGAAAAATGAAAGGTATTTCCCGTTAAAAATTACCTAAAGCACAAAAACAGGCAGGAAAAAGAAACAAAGGCCTCCATAACTGCTGGCAAGGAAGAGACTGAAAATAAAGATGAGGAAATACAACACTCCTTTCACCTTAACTGGGCCTAAAATTGCCTCCCTTCCATTGTGTCTGACGCGGTGTAACGACAGATTGAAACTAGAATGTGGTGCTAATCACGAAGAAGTGCCGTGGAGAGGATGCAGGGCTGTAGTTGTCTGACACTGAGCTACAGGATACAGACTGCCAAAAGGACGAAAATCCGGGCCATCTTACAGTGAACGACGTATAGCGTGTGTTACTGAGGAGAAGCATACTCACAGGTCAAGGGTCATCTCTCCGTCATCAGCGTACGTGTTGACCTGGAAAAAATTAAGGAGGGCGTAGTTAGTCGGGTGCTGTCGTGTGGAGGGAGTTATCTAGGCGAGTTTCAAATGTTGCGTGTCTACTGTAGTTTATTTTCTCACTAACGACTGTCTGTGGCGGTTTCTTCCAATGGTGTATAGTACGAAATGTGAAAGTTATATTTTCAACTGCTGTTTGATCTTTTACCTTAGGAGTTCATCCTAGTATCCTATAATTCCACTATCATTCTGTGCAGATATATACAGTATGCAAACTGACCACAGGAGAAATGAAATGTAACCTACGGAACTACTCGCTATCTTCGTTTCTCCTGTGGTCAATTAGCATATATATATATATATATATATATATATATATATATATATATATATATATATATATATATATATATATATATATATATATATAAAGACACCAGTATTACGTAGAATTTTAATGATTCAATATCTACCTATCTATTCATCTCCATCCCAATCTATCTATCTGTCTATCTATCAGTCTATCTCTCTACCTATGTATCTATCTTCATGTCAATACGTGTACGGCAGATGGTACAGTTATATGATAATTTAAGTAGGTCTCCACTTTGACCTCTCCAGATTACCCTCGTTCTGAATAGGGTTTCTCTCCTGTTTAGATATGAGATTAGATAAGCGTACTTGTTTTAAAGATACAGACAGGAAAAAAAAAAGGAACTAGTCTGAGAAATGACCCTTGAGGCACTCTGATTTGTACTAATGGGTAGTTAAGTTGTCGTATATGTGACACTGAAAAAAGGAGATGAAAAGGGAGAACGTGACGAGAGAGAGAGAGAGAGAGAGAGAAAGGTTGGCATAACGTAAGCAGGTAAGTAGGTTAGTAGGTTGGCAGGTAGGCAGGACGGTAGGCAGGTAAGTAGGTAAGAAGGAAGGAGGTAAGGTAATAACTCTCCTTCCCCCCCGCCTCTCTCTCTCTCTCTCTCTCTCTCTCTCTCTCTCTCTCTCTCTCTCTCTCAGCTAATTAAATGTTTCTATTACCTTATAGATTCTGTTTTACATCTGGATATTAATTTAGAAAATGAGTGCAATATTAGGAATCACATCATCATCATCATCACCTTTATCGCAATTATCAACACTGTTTGTACCACAACCACCACCACTATCATCATCATGATCATCACTACCACAACCACCTTCATCACCACCACTACCATCCTGACAACCATCATCATCATCACTATATGACGATCATTACTTAAGCAGCTACCACCACCACTGCCACAACTACCACTACCACCACCACAACCACCATTTTCTATACTTATACCACTAACCAACACATTTTCTTTGACGGAGTAAGTGAAATACGGCGTGATGCCACCTAGGAGCTTTTTAAAACTCTGTAGTGGCATTACCTTGTATAAGAGTATATATATGCCTTTGAGTTTTTGAGCTCTACATGTCCTCCTCTATTCATCTATGTTTACCTGTATGACTCAATTACACACACACACACACACACACACACACACAGACACACACACACACACACACACACACACACACACACTCACACACACAACTCACTGTTACGAGTATTTAATAAAACTTAACTACACGCGCACACGCACACATAGTCATATTTAAAGTGAGTGTACCCTGTGTGTGTGTGTGTGTGTGTGTGTGTGTGTGTGTGTGTGTGTGTGTGTGTGTGTGTGTGTGTGTGTGTGTGTGTGTGTGTGTGTGTGTGTGTGTGTGTGTGTGTGTGTGTGTGTGTGTGTGTGTGTGTGTGTGTGTGTACTGACAGGTAAGTCCTCTTAAGTTAGTTACCTCAGAAAAGAAAGGAGAGAGGGAGGGACGGAGGGAAAGGAAGGAGAGAGAGAGAGAGAGAGAGAGAGAGAGAGAGAGAGAGAGAGAGAGAGAGAGAGAGCGTGCCCCCTGGTTGTATATAATATTAAGCTTTCTTCATATTTCTCCCCGCTCTCTGCCTTCCTCTTCCTCCCCCCTTTCCCCCCCCTCTCTCTCTCTCCTACTTCATCCTCTTTAGGCTCCCTCCATCCTTCCCCTGTTCCTCTCTTTATTTCCCATTTTCTTCCCCCATTTTCAACCTCCCTTCTCAACTTTAATATTTCTTCCTCCTCTCCTTTAATTCTCTCCTCTGCTCCTGCTGTCCTACCTTCCCTTCCCTTCCTCACCCCTCCCCCTCTCCCTTCACTTTCCTCCCACATCCTCCTTTTTCTTCCCCTTCCTCCTCCATTCCATATTTCCTCGTCCCTTCCTCTTTCCATCGTTCTCTCTCCTTGGGAAAGGGAAGAGAAGGAAAGGGGAAGGGAGAAGCGCAGATGGGTAGGACGTAGTAGAAGGGAGGGGAGGAGACGGGGAGGATGAAATGGAAGGGAGAGGAAGGGATGGGGAGAGGAGAGAGGGAGAGGACGATGGAGGGGGAGGAGGAGATGGACGATGAGAAGGAGGGATTGGGGCGGAAAGGGAGGGAATCGGATGGGGGGGGAAGGAGAAAGAGAGAGGAGGGGAGGGGAAGAAGGGATGGGGGTTTTTGTGTACAGACAGGGTTTGGTTGAGACGTGTGTGTGTGTGTGTGTGTGTGTGTGTGTCTGTGTGTGTGTGTGTGTTTAAGTTCCAGCAGACTTTCCACGCGCACAAGATGGCTCCACACACCTGCACATGTCACTATTTTGGGTACTAATATCTACCGTCCTTACAGAATTAACACGATCTATCTACCCAATTATTTATCAGTCCATTTATCTATCTGTCTGTTTATCTACCTCTCGCCTAATTCCAATTCCTGTGAGGGATGACCTACAAAGCCTCCAGGCGTTTCTGTCCCTACTCAGTAACGACCCACCCTTCCCTAGGACAAAACAACCTCCATCATAAACTCTACCATCTTAGGCCTTAGCACTTCTTTTTCAGTGATTTATTCTGTACTGACATCGTTTATATTCTCTTCTCGTTAATGAGGCGAAGTATGTGTCGATTCTACACATATATAAATTAGATAAAGACTATCAAGGCGTAGTACAAGGAATAAATCGCTAACGAAATGGCGTTCTGAAGCCTCCTTAGCAATCTAGCATAGTCTCTTATCTCTCTGCTTTAGGATTTATTGGCAAGAATTTTACTGTTAAAAATGAAGGATTTATTTTTTCCTCGGTATACCTGTTTCTAATCAAATCTCACCTGGAATATGCAGTGCTCTCTCTCTCTCTTTCTGTGTGTGTGTGTGTGTGTGTGTGTGTGTGTGTGTGTGTGTGTGTGTGTGCTGCCTACCAGTCCTCCTATAAATTTACTGCTATCCACCTTTGAACCTGCCTGCCTCCCTAAAGACCTACTTACCTGTCTACTTTCCTACCTGGCCCATACATTTACTTACATACCTTTCCACCTACCTACCTACTTCCTGTCGACGTGCCTGTCTACCTATCTACTTGCCTATCTACAATATACCTGCGTGTCTACCTACGTACTTACCTACTTACCTATACCTTACCTACACAACCTTTTAATCTATACGGCTGCCTACCCATTTACATACTAACCAAACGACCTAATTACTTACATATGTATTATCTGTACTTATATACCTACATACTCGTCTACCTGCCTATTTGCAGGACTACCCATAAACTTACCTATCTACCCATTTGCCTCCCTACCTATCCACTTACCTTTTTTCGTCTCTCTCTTACCTACCTACCTACCTACCTACCGACCTACCTACCAAGGGATATATAGGCCTTAAGGAAGATCTCATAGTAATGGGGGCAAAATCACCTCCATACCCCCCTCTTTCCCCCCTCTCCTCCCTCTCTCTCTCTCCTCCTTCCCTTTCCCTTCCTCTCTTTTCCCTCTGCCCTCCTCATCACCCTATCTTTTTCCCCTACCCAATCCATCATCGAGAGAAATTGCCTCTCTCTCTCTCTCTCTCTCTCTCTCTCTCTCTCTCTCTCTCGGGATGTAGGGCAGTACAGTTTCTACCGTTCTGATGACAAACTGATTTCCCCTTCTCCTTAGCGGCTCTTTCTCTTTTCCCTCCCGTCAATCATCTTTCTCTCTCTCTCCCTCTCTCTCTCTCTGTTTCTCTCTCTCTCTCTTACTTCTTTCCTTTATCCTGCTTGTAATTCTGTTCACGCTGTCTCGTCATTCTGCATCAATCACCATCACCAATACTACGAACATTTGTCACCACTACCACTATCGTGATATCACAGTCACTACTATCACCACCATCACTCTCTACAGCCACCGTCACCACTACCACCACCACCACCACTATTACTTTACCTCTACATCACGTTCACCACAATCACTCTCCATCATTATCACCGCCACCACCACGATCCTCACCACTAACGCCTTCACCACCACCATCATTATCACCACCAACACTTTCCCCTCATTCTCCACCACAGTCACCATCCTCATCCATCACTATCACCAACACTATCATCACTATCAACAACCTCTGCATCTCCACATCTTCCTCATATCCCACACAACCAACACCACCACTATCATCTCTATCACCACCACTCCTATCGTCAACACTAACACCACCATTCCTATTAACACCACCACCATTTTCACCTTAAATCTCCCTTTCTCGACTGTTTCCTTACATCCACCAAAATCACTACCACCACCACCACCACTATCATCACCATCACTACCACGATCTTCATCTTAAGCCTCTTGTCTTCCATTTTTACCCTACATGCACCACCACCACCACAACCACCACTTCCCACCACTACCACACTCACCACTGCCACTACTTTTTACCACTACCAGCACCTCTATCACCACTCTCCACCACTATCACCACTTCTATCGCCACCTTCTCATCCACCCTACACCTCCACTCAATGCCTCCACCCCACACCTGTCTTGTTCGTGTGATTACCTGCGTTAAGGTGAGACGGAGAGGGAACAGAAGAAGGGAGGCTAAAGACGTCACAAAAGGAGGAGATCTTTTGTGGGGAATGGCTCACTTTCTCTGTTCCTCGCTTTAATTCTCTCTCTCTCTCTCTCTCTCTCTCTCTCTCTCTCTCTCACTCTCTCCTAAATGTATGAAGGCTTTGCTATTTCGTTCACTCTTTTCTCTCTTTTCAAAATCTTTCGTCTTAGTCCTCCTCCACTCCCATAACTTTTCACATTCCACTTCTTTCACGGATCATATTTCCTGGTCCCCCCCCCCCCTCTGTCTCTGTAATTTACATATCCTATTTTTATTACCGTTTTCCATTCTCTCTCTCTCTCTCTCTCTCTCTCTCTCTCTCTCTCTCTCTCATCCTACAGTCTGTCGCAGTGGTTCTTAATTATCTTCCTGACTTTCTTTCTCCCTTTCTTTCTTTCTCTCTCACTTTTATCACGCACACAAAATACATCTACGTTATGTTCACTATATAAAGCTTAGAAGTACAAACATTATCGATGCATTCGTCTATCTATTTATACACTGCTGACTTATAGAACTGTGTCTGTCTGTCTGTCTGTTTTGCTCTCCTTTTTTCATCTATTTTTTCCTCTTTACCAATCTATGTCTGTCTGTCTGTCCGTCTGTCTCCCTATTTTTAACCATCTGTCTGTGCATTTGCCTATTCACATACCTACAAACTCTCTCTCTCTCTCTCTCTCTCTCTCCATCATCTGGTCTATCTATCCCTCTATTTACTGGCGCCGCATCCAGAGAGGGTTCACTCCCAAAAGAATGCTCTCCCTCGGCTATTTCTGTCCCTACTCAATAACAATGTGTCTGGAATTCGCGCCTTTCGCTCATCCCTCATTTCCATTCCAATTTTACGTTCGATGCTCATTCTTTTTTTTTTTTTCTTTTTTTTTTGCGTTTTTGTTCACCAGAATTTTTCGTTTTCTTCCGCTGACCTTTTTTTTTTCTTTCATTTCTCATTTTTCTTCGTGTTTCGTTTCATTTTGTCTTGATTCGTTCTCTTTACGTCGTTCACTTCTTTTCCATTCACATTTCTTGTCTTAATTTCTTTTCGTCCACTGTCTCTCCTTTTCTTCACTTCTCTTTCTTTTCCTTCCCCTCATTTCCCTCATCTCCCAAAATAAACCCTCCTTCAAGTCTCCCCCCCCCCAAAAAAAAAAAGAAACGCTCCACTTGAAAATGAAAAAAAATAAAACAAAATAAAACAAACACACACACAGACCGTGAAATTAATAACCTGCCAGCGTCCTCCCCCGCGCGTATAAAATGGACTGTCCTTTGTTTACGTTGTCATTGTTATTGTTGTGTGGGTGGCGTTATTGTCCTTGTTATTGTTATTGCTGGTGGTGTGGTTGCTGAATTGCTGGTGGGGATGTTATGTGTGTTTTCTGAGTTTGTTTTTCTTGCTTGGTGTGTGAGATATGGGATGATGGATAGGCATGGGAATATAAAGAAATTAATGAATATATATATAAAAAAGACCGATAGATGAATAGATAGATAGATAAACAGATGAATGGATGGATGGATGAACAGATAGACAGGCAGACAGCCAGAGAGATGATCAGATAGATTGATATAGATAAATGAAGAGATAAATGAATAAGTAGATGGATAGAGATAGACAGACGGACAGTCATACAGATGGACAGACAGACAGAGAGGCAGATATAGTAAAATAGATAGACAGACAGACGTTACGGACACACAAACACAATCAGTTGGATATTAGGGTTTCTCGGGAGTGTGCCAAAATTCAAGATGATATTTTAGGTAAATTTTGAGTAATAATTTCTATATCAACAACAGTTTAATTCTCAACCATTTTCGAGCTAAAGATAATCAAGACCTTAGAAGTGAATTCTGAGGAAGATGATCAGCAACTGTGAGGTTATAGATAAGACAAAGTTAAGATAAGAATTACGAGACGACAAAAGAAAGTCTGATAAGGATACATGAGATGGGATACAAATAAGGCAACAGATACGATTATAGACTATGCCAAAACAAGACGAGATAAGGTGATTGCAGATAAAAGAATATATGACATAGGATTTAAGATAAGATTAGCACTAAAGGAGATAAGAGGGAAAACAAGAGCCAATGAGTTATATGACTGCATGACAGGAAGTGTGCATAGGTGAGAGAAAAAAAAAGATTCAATATAAGACCAAAAAATAAAAGTCATAGGATAAACTATTAGATAAGAAACTAGGTATAATACTATACAAAGGTTAGAATATAAACTGCTGCATGACAAAATATAATGAGGGACAAGTTAATGAGAGTGATATGGGAATGCATGACGGAGAGAGTCTATCATGCTGGGTAATTACCATGCATGTCCTGCCTGCCTGTCCACCCCTCCTCTCATCAGTCATGCATCAGTCACTCGCCAACAGGGTGTCATGAAGAGACCCACCACTTTCTCGTGCACCCTGGCTCACACTATCAAACACAGAGGCAGAAGAGTAAAGAACAACATAACTTCTCAAAGGGTGGTCACGTAGGAGAGGTAATTTTGTGAAATGTAATAAGGTGGGACAGGTAAGTTTGTGAAACGTAATAAGGTGGGACAGGTAAGAGTGTGTAATGTAACAGGGTGGGACAGGTAAGTTTGTGTAATGTAATAAGGTAGGACAGGTAAGAGTGTGTAATGTAACAGGGTGGGACAGGTAAATTTGTGAAATGTAATAAGGTAGGACAGGTAAGGTTGTGAAATGTAATACAGTACAACAGATAAGTTTGATAGTGTAATAAGGTAGGACAGGTAAGTTTGATAATGTAATAAGGTAGGATATGTATGTTTGTGAAATGTAATAAGGTGGGACAGGTTAGTTTGTGAAAGGTAATAAGGTAGGCCACGTAAGTTTGTGAAATGTAATACGGTAGAACAGCTAAGTTTGATACTGTAATAAGGTAGGACAGGTTTTGTGAAATGTATTAAGGCAGGACAGGTAAGTTTGTGAAATGTAATAAGGTGGGACAGGTAAGTCTGTGAAATGTAATAAGGTGGGACAGGTAAGTTTGTGAAATGCAATAAGGTGGGACAGGTAAGTTTGTGTGATTTATTTGAAAGAGACGGAGAGAATACAATAACGCCAATGTTACGAGGTTGGTGATTTTTGGAATTTATTTGTGAAATGTCAACAACAACCACAATAAAACTACAAAACCACGCCTTGCCACGAGAGTCTATTAAACACGTGTAGGAAAAATAAACACTATGAAAGTTACCCCTAAACGTTTTTTTCATAACAATTCTGGTTGCTGTGGTAACGCTTTCCACAACCTCCACCTCTTCCTCCTGGAAAAATCATCTGCCCTACCTACTCCTCGTCACTGCTGTGGGGTAGGAAGAAGAGACGAAAGCAGAAGACAATGTAACTTCTCATGGTGTTTGTGAGTGAAAGGTAATAAAAAGTATAAGACTGAAATCACAAAATAACTATTTCTCACGTATCTGGGAAACAATATACTCGCACCTGTAAAATGTAAAAAAATAAATAAATAAATAAAGATACTACTACCACTGGTACTACTGCTAATACAAATAATAATAATAATAATAATAATAATAATAATAATAATAATAATAATAAAGCACTAACTATTATTTCTCAAGTGATACCCAAAGTAAGCTATTCATATTTACGACACGCCCTAAACACCGGAAAATCACAACACACCACAATTTTCCAGAGCTTAGCGAGACGGAAAAGATAAACAGCGCCAGATTCATTGCAAAATAATAACAGCAACAACAACAATAATAATAATAATAACAACAACAACAATACTTCTACTACTACTAATTATAATAGTAAATTTAAAATATGACCATCCCAATCTCATGAGCGTCACACTTTGGATAATTATAATGAATTTTTGTATTATTCAGGGAGATTTTGTGGCATTTTACCTTTCTATGCTGATATACCTTCCTATCTATCTATCTCTAAATATTTCTGTCTGTCTATTTATTTATCTATCCATATGTGTATTTATATATCTAGACGAAAAACAGCTACATCACGAGAGAGAGAGAGAGAGAGAGAGAGAGAGAGAGAGAGAGAGAGAGAGAGAGAGAGACAGACAGACAGACAGAGAATCATATGCATCATGGGGGTCACCACGGTTTATGGGTGGACGTGTCTGCCTGTGTGTATATGGGGTCCTGTGTGTGTGTGTGTGTGTGTGTGTGTGTGTGTGTGTGTGTGTGTGTGTGTGTGTGTGTGTGTGTGTATCAAGTGTTCATGTGGTACTTCTCTCTCTCCCTCTCTCTCTCTCTATTTCCTTTCAAGTCCCAATCATCTCCTATTTAACTTCACCCCTTTCATTAGCTCTCTCCCTCTACTTCCAATCTACCTCCGAGCCTCATATAAGCTCTCTCTCTCTCTCTCTCTCTCGCTCTCTCATATTCCTTCAGCTTACCCTTTCGAGTTATTATTCTCCTCGTCTTCTTTGTCAGTATTTCCCCCCCCCCTCCGTTCTCTTTGCCACCATCTTTTCATTTATATACCCGTTTTCTGTACCCTCATCACTCTTAACCGTAATCTCTTGTCATCTTTCCCTTCTTTGTCTTCTTTATCATCATCTTTCCTTCTTCTTTTGGTTATTAACTTTCTCATCAGTTTCGCTGCATAATTCATTCCGTCACTGTGCCTGTCTGTCTGGCGTAATTATTCCCTTCGTTTGATGTAGATTCGTATTTCATTTTTTATTTTACATTTTTGGCGAGATAATCTGTTTCTTTTCATAACTTTTTTCTTTATATGGCCTTACTTATTTCCCCATTCTCCCTCCCTCCCTCCCTCTCTCTCTCTCTCTCTCTCTCTCTCTCTCTCTCTCTCTCTCTAGCACGTTTGTCTTCTTGTTTTCCTCCTAATCCTCTCTCTTTGTCATCTCCCTCAGTTCCTCTCCTTTCACCCCACCTCTATCAACTTCTCCCATTCTATCTATCTATCTATCTATTGCCAGACGCCTCAATCCCGTTTGGGGTGGCCACAAACAAATCGCCTCCAAGTCGCCCTGTCCCCCGCCATTTCACTCCCCTGCTCCCAACTCACACCCCCCTCTCTCATATACCTCTCCACCCCATCCCTCCATCTCATCCTCGGCCTCCCCCTCCCTCTTTCCCCCTCCACCTCACTCACATACACTCTCTTCGTCAGTCTTTCACCCTCCATCTTCTCCACATGGCCAAACCACCTCAGTGTGTTCCTCATAACGCTTCCTATCACATCCACATCAACACCACAAAGCTCCTTTATATCCTCATTCGTCAGCCTGTCTCTCCATGTGACTCCACAGGCTCCTCTTAAATAACTCATTTCCACTGCTCTCAATCTTGACTTGTGTCCTTCCAACAACGTCCAAGTTTCACTTCCGTACGTCAGAGTTGGTATCACAATGCTGTCATGTAGTAACTTTTTCACTTCCATGCTCACTTCCCTGTTTCTTATCACTGCTTTCAAAGAACCAGCAACCTTTCTTCCCTGCTGTACCCTTTCAAGCACTTCACCCTCCAAACCTCCATCCTTACTCATCACACTACCCAAGTACTTAAAGTACTCACATTTTCCAATTCCTCACCATCCAACCTCGCTGTACATTCACTGACTTCACCTCTCTCAAAGACCATCACTTTACTCTTCCCTACATTCACCTTTAGATTCCGTTTCTTACACACTCTCTCAAACTCATCCACCAAGCCTTGCAGCTCCCCTTCGTCTTCACTCAACAACACAGTATCATCTGCAAACAACAGTACAGGGAGTTTCCAAACACTATCCTCTCTCACCAGGGCCACTCCAACATCCACTATCCTACCTTGTACCTCTTTTATTACCCCATCCATGTACAGATTGAACAACCATGGAGACATGACACATCCCTGTTTCAACCCAACTTTCAAAGAGAAAAATTCACTTAGTTCACCATCTACACGCACTGCAGCCTTCGCACCATCGTACATACTCTGCACAGCATTCTTAATTCTTCTTTTTCTTCTTCTATTTCCTCCTCTTTCACTGTCTGTCTGTATGTATGTATGTATGTATGTCGATTTATCTGTCTCTGTCTGTCTGTTCGTCTGTCCGTCATCCTTCTCTTTTATTATTATTTTTCCCATGTTCACTCTTAATCCTTTTCCAATTACTTCCCCTTTTTTAAACGTTTCTTTCTTTCTTTTTCGTTTCGTTCACTCCATTCTTTTTCATCCCAGATATTTCCTGTTTTTTAAAAGTTTTCTTCCCTGTCGTATCTTTTTCTTCCTTTCCGTTCACCCTACTTCTGTTTTCCTTCCTAATCTACTCTCTTTTCTCTTCCTCCTCCTCCTCCTTCTCCACCTCCTCCTTCTCCTCCCTCAGCACCTCTCCATCTCTCCTGCCTTCCTCCCTCTCTTCCTGTACAACTCTGCCGATTCTTATGTCTTTCCTCCCTTCCGCACCACACACACACACACACACACACACACACACACACACCAGTATCTATATAGTGCATTTTTCTTTGAGTCTTTCCTCTCTCATTATTTCTCTCTCTTTTTCCCTGTGTCTTTCCTCTTTTCCTTTCTTATGGCTTGGGTTTTCCTGTATAAAATCTTTTGTCTGTGGCAGGAAAATAATATAGGGTCACCTCCCATAAAGGTTGATCTGTTTGTCTGTCCGTCTGTGTGTCTGTGTCTGTCTCTGTCTGTCTGTCTATTTGTCTGTCTGCCTGCCTGTCTATCTCACGTAATTATAAGATTCTGTAAGGTCTGAATATGCATCTAAGTCTATTTAATTTTCTGTTTACCTCTCACGCTTCCTTCCACATTAATTTCTTTCTCTCTTACTCTTCTCTCCGCCTCCTCTCCCTCCTCCCTCCTCCTCCCTCTCCTACTCTTCCTCCCTCATCCGTCTTCCCCTGTCTCCCTTCTGACGTCTATTGGAGATTTCTCTGCTTCTTTATTTTTCATATCTTCCTCCCTCCTCCTCCTCCTCTCTTTTCCCCTCCCCTCCCCTCCCTCCTCTTCCTCCTCTTTTCTCCCTTCCCTTCCCCTCCACTCCCCTCCCTCCCATCCATTCCCTTCCTTCCCTCCCTCCTTCCCTCACCCCTCTTCCTCCTCCTCTTTTCCCTTCCCCTTCCCTCTTCTTTCTCCCCTCTTCCCTCCTCTCCTTTCCCCCTTGCGCACTCCTCTCTCCCATCCCTTCCCTTCCCTCCCTCCCTCCTCCTCCTCCTCCTCTCTTTTCCCCTCCCCTCCCTCTCTTTCTCTTTCTCCTTCTTCTCTCTCTTCTCTCCCTCCCTCTCTCTTGTTCCTTTCTCCTTTCTTTTTCTTCACTTTCTTTCCTCCTCTCTTCTCCTCCCTCTTGCTCCATGAGTCTTCTTGCTTTCCTATCCTTGTCTTTGGCCGATAGATTGCTGTTTGCTTTCCTCTGTATTCCTTTGGACTCCTTTTGTCTCTCCCCTCTCCTCTCTCTTCCTCCTCCTCCCGCTCTCCTTGCTCTCCACTCCCTATCTTCCCTCCTCACTCATAATTCCTCTCTCTCTCTCTCTCTCTCTCTCTCTCTCTCTCTCTCTCTCTCTCTCTCTCTTCTGCACTCCTTCCTCAACCCATAGCGACTCCTCTTCCTTTGTCCACTATAGTGATCACTGACGTCGGCTACAGAGTTGTTTGTACCTACCCGCTGTAAACAACATGGAGAGACGGATATATGTACATTCTACTCTACATATTACGATTTACTTCCTCAGCGTAGCCTTTCAGTGTCTACCGAACTGAGATTTCGGCGATTTTTGTGAATGGGAGACAAGGAAGTTGATTTTGGTAAGTAGATTCGGAGATGGTTATACTAAGACCAGCGCTTGAAGAGGGAAGGATGGTATATTTCTCCCACAGTCCCGTTGTATGTCGTGAGAGGAGATCGTTTATGCTCGAAAAGATCTTATTGTGGTAGTAACTAAACTCAAAAGATATTTTTATTTTTTTTTTTTTCTTTACACTTTCAGGATAATGTTCTTGTTTTGGTAGTATTTCAGTGATTTTTGATGCATATTAGTTTTTTAGTCATTTCCGTGATTCTGTTGAGATTTTTTTTTTTTTATGCGAGGAAGAAGGAACCAAAGGCCATGAGCCCGCAGTAACAGTTCCCTCCAAGAGAAAAACAAAATACAATAGACAGCCAAATTCAAGATCCGATCATTTTGAGATGCCTGTGTGTGTGTGTGTGTGTGTGTGTGTGTGTGTGTGTAATTCACCGGGTCGGTCAGGATCACTTGATGGTCGTGATCGTCAGCTTTTACCCTCCCGGAAGGGAGCTGAGAGCTCATATAGTCCGATCTAAGGGAAAGGCTGTGACCTTCACACACGCACACACCCGTCCCCTTGCTCAAGGGGGACAGTAACCACCCACTTCGTCAGTGAAACTTTTTCGCAACCTGAGCGAGGCGCGAACTCCCGTCAACCAGTTGGCAAGCGAGAGCGTTACCACTGCACCAGCGAGCGGTGTGTGTGTGTGTGTGTGTGTGTGTGTGTGTGTGTGTGTGTGTGTGTGTGTGTGTGTGTGTGTGTGTGTGTGTGTGTGTGTGTGTGTGTGTGTGTGTGTGTGTGTGTGTGTGTGTGTGTGTGTGCAGCCAGGCTCTCTGTCACTAAACTCCTCCCAACCCAACCGACGGATTCCAACCAATTTGCCATCGAGATATAACTGGTCTGTCTGAGTGAGAGGCGAGTACTGGATATGTCCTTTCTTGTCCCCCCCCCCTCCCTTAAACTCCACTTCCCCCTTAAATACCCGTGAATCTCCCCCCTCTTGACCTCCCCTGCACTCCACTTCCCCTCTTAAAACCCATGGATCTGCCCCCCTCTTCTTCCCCCCCACCCCCTGCACCCCACTTCCCCCTTATAAATCCCTCCCAAAATTTATCATGGAAGCTGCAGTCAAAACTTTAATATTTTTTTGAGATATGGCTGTTCGGAAAATATATAAGAGAAAATCTGGGCTTCATCTGTTTATCACGACTATCCATCCATCCAAACCATCCTGTCGTCCATACATTCATTCTTTCATCCATCTATTCATCCTTTCATCTTTCCATTCATTCATCCCTTCATCCATCCATTCATCCGTTCATCCATCCAACACTGAACTCTGTACCTACCTTGAAATGAGAAGCGTAGGGGCCCGGGGCTAGGATATTTTAGGCAAGGGTGACATTACCTATACTTTTTTAACTCAATGTTGCCTACGGTTGTCATTTCCCATACTGAATGCTGAGTTGTAGCAATAGATTAATGCACGAAAACGAAGCTAATCACGAGGATGTGCTAAGGAAGGAAGTGTAGAGCCGTAGTACAGTTTTACTCTTCCACTAAGCTACATGAAATAGGCTACAAAAAGACGAAACCAGGGCAAGCTAAGGTGGAAAGAGTGTGATTATAATTCCATTAAGTGAGTGGATGGTGGTCACCCCCTCCAATCTACCTATTTTGTATTTCATTCTTTCCAGACGATTCCTAATTCTGTTTAAGACCTCTCTAGTATTTTATTTTTGCTCGGTCCAGACCATTTATTGGGTCTTTTTATTTAGTTATCTTTATTATTTATGACGACTAGGACGCTGATGATGATGATGATGATGATGATGATGATGATGATGATGATGATGATGACGACGACGATTATTATTATTATTATTATTATTATTATTATTTGGAGACGCTATTTGGTGAAGGGGAAAATGAAGTTAAATTCTGATCCCCCAAATCGAACATTCTTACCCACGCTGAGTAAAATCGTCTGGTGGCGGCAAGAATACAGTCTGAGGGACGTGATGGTAGGAGGGGTCAAGGGGGCCTACTTCCGGGTCACAGGGGTCAGGGTCACATTTTTCCGGGGTGGAATTTCATAAGCTGGGTTCACTTTATTGGAAGCGTTTGGTGCACCAGTAGCCCGGGTCGTTTGTCGCAATCTCTGTCTCTGCCTCCCTGTTTCTCTCTCTCTCTCTGCGCCATACACTGTCTCTGTCTCTGTCTGTCTGTCTCTCTCTCTTTCTCCTTTGCTTTCATACTCATCTCCCTCTTTCTCTCTGCAACTCCTCCTCCTCCTTTCTTCCGTCATATTTGTTCTTCTTCCCACTTCCTCCTCTTTATCCTCCCTTCTTCCTCTTTCCTCCATTTCTTCCCTCTTTTCTCCACTTTTTTTTTCCTCCACTTCTCCCTTCATTCCTTCACTTGTTTCCAGTATTTCTCTCCTCCTTCCTCTGTCTCTACCCTCGTTCACCTACTTCCCTCCACTTCTCCACTCTTTCCTCCATTTCCCGTTATTCCTCCATTCTCTCTCTCTTTCCTCCGATTCTTTCCTCCGTCTCCTCCTTCACCTCTCCATCACAAGAGGCACTGATTAAGAAAGAAGGAGACTATCAATCACTCCTCTCTCTCTCTCTCTCTCTCTCTCTCTCTCTCTCTTAACCTCGATTCCAATTAATATTTCGTTAATAAAATCAAATGCCTGAAACTTTTTTGCTTAATACAGAAAAACTCTCATCACCGTAAGAGAGTAACTGCCATATTACAGGTAGCAAAGGAGATTTCGTGACGCCTGCCCCGTAGCGATTTATTATGCCTGGTACACATGGATATTCTCATTTATTGGATTTTTATATTGCCAGTATCCACAAGGCTTGCCAGAGTAAAGTAGAAAAAAAGATATATTTATGTAAACTGAATCGCTGAGGATATGCAACCAAGCTTCCTATGACGCTTTAAATAGGCGTAAAGTTGCCTACGACGCTAGTCACGAAGAAGTGAAACCCTATATTGTGTTATTCTGCCACTGAACTACATGAATGACGAATATTCTTTTTTTCTTTTTTTAACAGACGAAGAGGATTAATAAAAAAAAATAAATCAGTTTGACATTGTGATCCGTATTCTCGGCCGTTACGGAAGCTCCCTAGCACCTCTTCCATAGCGATTTATTTTTGGATATGGCTAGTCAATATTCCTTTGCACGTTACCTATTCAGAGTATGGTGATATTAGAATGACTGATGGAACATGGGAATGGATAGTAAGGCGTAATAAGTAAAATAAATCGCTCAGGAATAGGTGTCACGGGGCCTCTTTGCTGACGGGAATACGAGGTTCTGACGCCCACTCACGGGGAGACACTGGAATTCGCTGCCACTTCCCCCCAAAGACGTATTTTCCATTTCACTCAAAATTCTAGTAGACGAATTGTTCCCGAGTCAAAAATATCCGTACTGAAAGAGTTATTTTACTTCACACCTATCGCCTCCTCCTCTAAGTCTCTCTCCCAAGGTAAAAAATATCAATTCTTCCTTTTTATTCCATCGTAACTACTCTGTTTATTCAGCTCGTGGGTTGGGATCTACTGCCATATATATCGGCCAATACATAGAAATATTCCTGTTTTTTCTCACGCTACACCTACACAAATTCATGTCACAAAAGGCTCTCTTCTACTGCGCTGTGAAAAGGAAAAGGAGATGATTTAGAGAGAGAGAGAGAGAGAGAGAGAGAGAGAATGTGTCCTGTGGCGTTAATATGAAGACCATGGAGAAATATATATATATATATATATAAACGAATTTTTATTTTTGACAATATTTCGATGGATTATGGTAACTTCGAAAAATTTTGTGAAAAGAATGTGCATGTCAGAAATTGCAGAGAGATGCACTACACAGGAATAGACGGTGATCCTCTCTCTCTCTCTCTCTCTCTCTCTCTCACACATAACACTTGCTACTACAGAATTATTTGCAATTAGCCTACCCATCCGGACATTGCAGAGTTCGCTGTAAGGCCAATTTTTAGCGTGGCAAAGTGTCAGATGTTGCAGATTGGTTCGCCAGCTGTAAAACGTGGAGGATGGAGAGAATTTTTATTGGACTAGGGTTTCATAAAG
>NC_136979.1:42594965-42639965 GCF_032717465.1 Coenobita brevimanus
CCATCAATTTACCTATCACTCTATCAATCTACCTACCTGCCTACCTATCTATCTATTATCCACCTACCTACCTTCCTACCTACCTACCTATCTATCTATTATCCACCTACCTATCTATCTATCTATCTATCTATTTATCTATCACGTATATACTAAACCATTCTCTTCACCTCCTCTCTCTACCTCAATTTCCCTCTTCCCTGTACTTCATTCATCTTCACTCTTTTGTTCTCTCCCTCTTCAATGCTCTTTTTGTTTCCTCTCACTTCTCATCCTCTCATCACCTTTCCATCTTGCCGCTAATTAATTCTCTCTCTCTCTCTCTCTCTCTCTCTCTCTCTCTCTCTCTCTCTCTCTCTCTCTCTCTCTCTCTCTCTCATATATATATCTTCTAACCAGCCTCTTCCTTGTCTTACATCCTTTCTCACAGCATCCCTTGTTTCCTCCCTCCCCCCGTTTCTTTCCACCTCACAGTCTCCCTCCCTCCCTCCTTCCCTCTTTCCTAACTATGCCTGTCCCTCCTTCCCCCTCTCACAACTCCTTCCTCTCTCTCTCTCTCTCTCTCTCTCTCTCTCTCTCATCTTTTCCTCCACCCCTTTCTTTCCATCCATCTCTCATGCTTGTCATCGCTCACCTTTTCTCTTTCTTCCCTTCCCCATTCTTTCCCTCCATCTTTCGTCTCTCGCTCTCCTTCATACACCTTCCTTCTTCCCTCCCTCCCTCCTACATTCTCCTCTCTCTCCCTCCTACTTTCTTCCCTCTCTCCCTCCTTCATTCATCCATCCCTCCCTCCTTCCCTCCTTCATTCTTCGCTCTCTCCCTCCTTCATTCTTCCCTCCTTCCATCATTCTTCCCTCTCTCCTTCCTTCATTCCTCCATCCCTCCCTCCTTCCCTCCCTACAAAAACTCCAAAAACCTCCTTGGCCGCTTTAATCCCCCACGACCCCGCCATTGTCAAGCCGGATCCACAATCTCAACTTCCGCAACAACCCCCTCCCCCTCCCTCCCTCCCCCACCCCTCCCCAAACCCCTCTCCCTTCCCTCGCCTCAGCGCCTCCCCCTCCCTGACATAACCTCCTTTTCTCCATCCCCTCTGATCCCATCGCCTCAATTTCCCCTACCCCCTTCCCCCTCCTCTCCCTCTCCCCTTTCTCCCTCCTTTTGCCCCACTTGCTCCCTCTTTCTCATTCATCATTTCACCTCCTCTTCCCCTTTCATCATCTCGCCTTTCCCTTCCCTCTCATTACCTCTCCATTTCCCTCTCCTCTTTCTTCCAATCCCCCTCCCTCTCCCCTCCCCTCTTATCGTCTTGCCTCCCCTCCTCCCTTCCCACCCCTTAATCCGCCCTCCTTCCTCCCCCACCCACTTCACCGCCCCATTCATACCCCCCCACCCCTCCCCTCCCCCTGCCTCACCTATCACTGACAATTTTTCCTGTTGCATTTCTGGGTCACACACACACACACACACACACACACACACAAACCTCCAATACCCATACACACCAACGCACAAATACACAAAAACAAAAGCACCTGTCTGGAACCGGAAGTAATTAGTGAAAGATGTTAATGACGGTTACATCTAATCCCTCCCATTGAACGGGTCTCCCCTGTTCTGAAGAAAATCGTCTGGAGGTAGAAAGGATATATAAACGGCGTCCTCGGCATGAAGGGATCAAGGCAGAGATTAAAAATTGTTCCGAGTGTCAGTTTTGGCCTAGAAAAGATACCGGGTATGTTATATGGTGTGATAGTATTCGATCCGACACTAATTCTGTTCTCAATGGCAGTACCTCTGACGTACACCACTCATGTCAGAACACAATCATACGCACACGCACATGCTGTACATACATACATACATCTACACAGTCCCCATCCACACAGTTACCCGTATTTTCCAAACAAACACAACCGGTCCTCCCTCTCTCTCTCTCTCTCTTTCCGATATATACATATAAATGCAAATACACAAAAGTTTATATATATCCCATTGGAACCCAGTGTCCCCAGTGTCGGACAGGACTGGGAATTTCCAAACCTTAATAAAGTAGGGAACCCCCGGTGGGGACCTATGAGCTTCGCGACTATGAGCCGACAGGCGGAGAGCGGTAAGCTTAGTACCCTCCCGGAACAGTGCCTCACCCAGCAACTCTGGGATCCAATGGAATATATATATATATATATATATATATATATATATATATATATATATATATATATATATATATATATATATATATATATATGCAAATACACAAACTTACAAGTATGTTGGACACACACACACACACACACACATACACACGTTAATACAGAGCTCTTCAATCAGGGTGGCTGGCATTTGAATATAGATTGCGTGTGCGGGAGTCAATACGCCACGAATAAAACACGGGTAATGAGTGTAGCCTTTGTTGTGTGTGTGTGTGTGTGTGTGTGTGTGTGTGTGTGTGTGTGTGTGTGTGTGTGTGTGTGTGTGTGTGTGTGTGTGTGTGTGTGTGTGTGTGTGTGTGTGTGTGCGTGCGTGCGTGCGTGCGTGCGTGCGTGCGTGCGTGTGTGCGCGCGCGCGCGTAAATGAAGTGATGGATGTGTGAGAGAAACGGATGTCTGATTATTTGTTTTAGCGAGCATAAGACAAAGATTGCGTGAGTGTATATTCAACTCAATCACGTCTGTTTTTATTAAGCTCCTGTTACCTGCACACGATTTTATTAAGATTAGAAAGGAGTGGAAGATGGATGGAACAGAGAAATATAAGGCCTGACTTCCTTCCAATATCCAGTCAAGCCTTATTTTTCTCTGTCCAATCCATCTTCCACTCGTTTCTAATCTTAATAAAATCGTATGCAGTTAACATGAGCTCAATAAAAACAGACGTGATTGAGTTGAAGTGGGCAGGTCATGGAGAACATACACTCCCGGAAGCTTCATCTTATGCCCACTAAAACAATTATTCTGACATCCGTTTTTCTGTTTTACAAATCCCTCACTTCATTTACACACAGACAGATAGACAGACACAGACAAAGACAGACAGACACAGACAGACAGACAGACACACACACACACACACACACACACACACACACACACACACACACACACATACACTAAAATAATCACTCATCCATCCATCATTCAATCACACACATCCTTCACTTCATTTACACACACACACACACACACACACCACACACACACACACACACACACACACACACACACACCAATCTCTCAGGCATTTCGTCGTCATCATGCACTCCCACACATGTTTCACCTCACTCTCGTCCTCAATGCTCTTCACATGAGTAATTTTTTCTCTCGTGTTCTCGTACATAGGCATTTAATTCCAGGTAACAGCTTAGGCATTCCAGGTAACTAGGGCAATTAATTCCACGTAACAGCGTACGCATTCCAGTAACAACTACGGCAATTAATTCCAGGTAACAGCACACGATTTTTTTTAACGACAATGTGGACCCAGTGGACTGCAGGCCAAAGTTACCCTTCTTTCGCAGTCCACCATCTTTCTTTTTGGGGACAAGAAGGGGAGTGGAGTGGGGGGCGTTTGTATACCAGGCGGCTGCACTGCGCTGACGACCCTGACCTGGCAGACATAGGTCAGGCATGTACAAAGCACACTTGTAGTACTCATTAACGCCTATAGGCATGCAAAGTTTCATTCGATTCCATCCACCCACTGTGGAGCTAGGGAACTTGAAATTCACGGAATGGCCCACCAGAGGTACAATTTCTAGGTGGCGCTGCCAGCGACTGGAAGTGAATTCCGTCAATTTTGTATGGAGGTGCAACATTCCACCCAAGAATCATGGCCCTGGCTAAATAATCTTTGGAGCCTTAACATTTTGCGCGTGCACAGTCGTGAATTTAGCTATGTCACAGTTTTCCCATTTGATGACCTCTGACCCCTGACCTGGCCAATGTAGCACATAAGAGTATATTATGTACATGTAAAGTTGTAGTATTGGTCAGTGTCTATAAGCATGCAAAGTTCCACTCAATTCCATTGATCCGCTGGGGAACAAAGGGGGGTGGGGAATTTTTGAAAACTGGTACTGGTTGCTAGGGACGCTGCGGCCAATCTTTGCAGGGCTGCCACTCGAAAACTAGAGAAGAGAGAGGAAATGGATGGCACACTTTCCGTGGGGAATGACTCCAAGATTATGCCTAGAGAAGTCGATCTTTCTACGCCCATTAGTAATGCTTCTACAGCTCAAAACGTGAAAAGTACGAAAAATCTTTTTTTTTTTTTTTTTTTTTTTTTTTGGCCGTTGCTAGGCAACGAATAGTTGTCCAGCAACCAAAACCTTGCGGACACAACTAGGTCACAGGCTGGTAATAGTATCCAAGTTAGGTCGGAATCGGTTAATTCTGAAGGGTAGAAGTGCCTGCCACACATCAACAAGAAAGAAACCAAGCAAGAAAACGCGACTAACAATAAGGAGAGCATAAGCTGGCCAATAATAATAATAATAATAATAAAAGTCTAGTACCATTTTCTCACATGCTTTAATCACTATCCTCGTCACCACAGACACTCCCAGCCACCAATCCAAGTCCCTCCACTCACCAACACCTCACATCCTGAACCTCGTCTCTAAATAACCAACACCTTTCTCTTCTATACCCACTAACCTGCTCTCCGTAAACACTGCCACTCCCACGGCACGTCACCCAGTCACAAACCACCACCTCTTCTCAATGACCCTGTCTGACCAAACTTCCACCAACAATTAACCGCATTCCCTGCCCTGAAATCCCGCCGTTTCCACATACGCCTCATCCGCACGTCCACCCCGCCATTCTTCCACCTTCCACCCTCTCCCCGCCGTATCAAGGCACCAAAAAGCGGACGATACGTGGACGAAATAAGAAACAACGGGGCGGGGACGAGAAAGAATGCACGAGATTAAGAAAAACGGAATGCAGGTGAAAGGGAGGAATTTGAAGAGTGGGTGGAGGTATGTCAGGGTGGAGGGAAGGAGAGATGAGAAGGAGAGGGGGGAAGGATGGAGGGAAAAGATAAGGAAGGAGACGGAGGAAATAAGAAACATGAGGGCAGGAAGAGAAAGAATGCACGAGATTAAGAAAAAAGGAATCCAAGTGAAAGGAAGGAGAAAGGGAGGAATGTGGGAGGGGGAGGGGAAGGGGGAGGGGAGGAGTGGACAGGGGAAGGGGAAAAAGGGAGGGGGAGGAGGTGAGAGTGAGGAGGGGAGAGAAGGAGAGAATAAATGGCATCTGAAAAGAGGATGGAGGTATGTCTTGGTGGAGCGAAAGAAGAGAGAAAAGAGGAATGGGGAAAAGAGGGAAAGAACAGTGAGGCGAAGAAAGACTGAAGAAGATGAAGGAAGGAAGGGAGGAAGGAAGGGAGAAAGGAAGGAAGGAAGGGGAGAGAAAGGGAAGGCAAGAGAACGCTGAGGAAGGAAGAAGATATAGACTGAAAGAGAAGGAAGAAGATGCGGAGAGAGGAAATGAAGAGGAGGATGAAGGGAAGAAGAGCGAGATGGGAAGTACGTGGCACCTGAAGAGAGGATGCAGGTATGCCATGATGGAGAGAAGGAGAGAAGAGAAGGAAGGAAAGGAAGGACGGAGGGAAAGAGATGGAGGAAATAGAAAAAAAAATGTGGCATGGACAAGAAAGAAGATATGAGATTAAGGTAAAGGAAGTGAGAGTGAAGTAGAGGGAAGTGAAGGAGAAAGAGTGATGTCCAGAGAGAGGATGGAGGTATGTCATGATGCAGGAGAGAGAGAGAGAGAGAGAGAGAGAGAGAGAGAGAGAGAGAGAGAGAGAGAGAGAGAGAGAGAGAGAGAGAGAGAGAGAGAGAGAGAGAGAGAGAATGTGCAAGGAAGGAGAGAATAGAGGAAGGACGTAGAAGGAAAGAAGAAAGACTGAAGGACGAACAGGAAGAGAAGACGACAGGGAAATATACAGAAGAAATGGAGATAAGGAAGGGATAGAGAATGGAGGAGTAGGAGGAGGAGGAGGAAAAGGGAATGGGGGAAGAAGGACGGGGAGAGAGAGGGATCTGGGGAGGGGTGGAGGAAGTGGTATTTGAAGAGAAGGTGGGGGCAAGTCTTGGTGGAGAGAAAGAAGGACAGGAAAGAGGAAGGAGGAAGAGGAGAGAGGAAGAAAGAGAAACAAAACCGAGGAAAGGGGAAGTGGGAAGAAAAAAGAGAGGGGGGATGAAAGAAAAACAGGAAGAAAGGAAGGAGGAAAAAAAGACAGCAAAGGAAGGAAATGAAAAGAGAAGGAGGAAACGGAAGGTGGATGAAGGAGGAAGGAAGGAAAGAAGAAGGAAATAAATCAGTGAAGGAGGGTGAAAGGAGGAATGTGGGTGATGGAAGTGGCATTTGAGGTGAGAGTGGAGGTATGTCTTGGTGAAGGGAGAGGAGGGAGAAGGAGGGAGAGAACAAAGAAGAAGAGGGAGGATGTAATGAAGGGCGTCAGAAGAAAAGAAGAGCTGATAAGAGGAACTGCACTTGATTGCACTCTTTATAAAACTGCTGTATGAAGTGGCTCCCCCCCCCTCTCTCTCTCTCTCTGTCTCACACACACACACACACACACAGACGAGAAAGAATAAGGTCCCTGAACATACTCGACAACAACGGTAGTTTAAAGAAAGGACGGGGTCGGGGCAGCACACCCAACTACAGAGAAACCGATATCAGACAAAGAAGTAATGTGAACTTACGGGGAAAATTATGACTACAGTATCCTTTCGACGAGTAAAATAAAGCAGAACGGCAAAGTAAGAACGTCCCCTCACCCACCGATCCCTCCAGCCGAAGCCAGGAGGATAATGTAAATATAACCACCATGAGTACACAAAGGACATTAGCTTACAGAGAGGAGTGCCAGGAGACGATGAAGGAAAAAAGCAGTTACTTTCTCAGTCCCTCAACTTGTAAGGAAGAATAATAGCAGGTTAATACTGAGTGGATGACTTGGAGGGTTTCTTGAATTAGACTGGAGAAGCGAGGGAAATGGGAGGGAAGGGAGGGAAAGGGAAGGGAAGAGGGGATAGGGGGAAAAAGGGAGGGGGAGGGAAGAAGGGATAGGTGGGAGGGGGAGGGAGAAGGAGGTAGGGGGAGGGGAGGGGGCAAGGAGAAAGTTGGGGAAAGAAAGGAGACGAGAGAGTGATAAACAGGGGATGAAGGAGGGAAAAGGGGCGGGGGGGGCAAGAGGGAGAGAGTGGGTAGAGCGAGGAGTAGGAAAGAAGAGAAAATTAGAGGGAGAGGGGGGAGGGGGAAAAGATGCGATGGAAACAAAGGGAAAAAAGGAGGAGGAGAAATACAAAGGAAAACAAACAGCAACAGGCCTTATGATCCTTTCGAGACTATGACTACGAGATCTAACTCTACATGCTGAAGGATAAGGAGGAGGAGGAGGAGGAGGAGGAGGAGGAGGAGGAGGAGGAGGAGGAGCGAAAACAATGACGGGAGGGAAGGGGGAAGGAGGAAAGGAAGGGGGAAGGAGGACGGGGAAGCGAGAGGGGGAGGGGGAAGGAGGAAAGGAAGGAAAAGGAGGACGGGGAAGCGAGAGGGGGAGGGGGAGAGCAACGGGGAAGGGAAGCAAGAGGGGGAGGGGGAAGCAAGAGGGGGAGGGGGAAGCAAGAGGGGGAGGGGGAAGCAAGAGGGGGAGGGGGAGTCAAGAGGGGGTGGGGGAGAGCTTCTTGTAAGATTAAACCTGAGTGGAAACAAAGACAGTGATGCCAATGCTGCTCTCCACACAATGTTGCCAATTTGGGCCAAAGGAACATATGAGAGAGGGAATATGCCGAGATGGACGTGGGGGGGAGGAGGAGAGAGGGGGAGGGTGGAGAGAGGGAGGGGGAGGGTGGAGAGAGGGAGGAAGAGAAGGGGGAAGGGGTGGAGAAGAGGGAGAGGGGGAAAGGGAGGAGGAGGGGAAACACATGAAAGAGAATACATGCGGATGGATTTGGGAACGGGGAAGGGAGAGGGAGGGAGGGAGGGGGAGAGGGGAGGAGTGAGAGTGAGGGGGAGAGGGGAGGAGTGAGAGTGGGGGCGAGAGGGAGGAAGAGATGAGGAAGAAAGAGAATACATGTAGATGGTTCTGGGGTGGGGGAGGGTGGGGAGGGTGGAAGCTAGGGAGGGGAGAGAGGAAGAAGGAAAAGAAGAGGAAGAGTGGAGAAGGTTGAGAGAGAAAGGGAGGGGAGGGAGAGGAAAGAAGAAATGGTGAGGAGGGGGAGAAAATGAGGGTAAGCCGGAGGGGAGGCGTGAAGGAGGGAAGAGGGAGAGGGTGGGGAGAGAATGAGGAGAGAACGAGAGGGGAGAGGTGAAGGAGGGAAGATGGAGGGGAGGAGAAAAGAGGGAGAGAAACAAGATGGGAGAGAAAGCGAAGAGAGAAGGGGGGGGAGAGAGACAGGAAGAGGAGGAGTGAGGGAGGAAGGAGGGCGAGGGAGGGTTAAAGAGGGGGAAAGAGCAGGCAGGTGAGGGGCGAGGGTGAGGAAGGGGAGAAAAAGTAAGGTGAAGGCAAACCGAAAGGGGGAGAGTGAGAGAGAGAGAACAGGTGAAAAAAGGGGAAGAATTAGGGAGCAGAGAGGGGAGGGGAGAGGGGAAAAAGGGAGGGGAAAAGACAAGATGCGTGAGTGGGAGAATTACACAGAGATACACAGATACACAGACCAAACTCACGGTTCAAGCCAGGTATCCAGCCTCCTATACTCTTTTTACTCTAACCTGGCCTAAAACTGCCATCTCTTCACCTTGAATACCGACAGGAGCTTAACACTAAATTATCATGCTAGTCACGAAGAAGTGCTATGGAAATGACACAGAACCGCATTATGGTCTTATTCTGCCACTGACCTGCGTTGAATAAGATGAAACATAAATCTGGATAAATGTTAAGGTGAAAGGAGTATAGTATTATGGTGTTCCTTACATCTTCCTCCCGCCATCTCCAGACGATTTTCTTCAGCCTATGGGAGATCAACCGTAGTGAATGGATGAATGGCGATCTTTTCAAATCCCCTCAAAAAAATTTAAAAATTGCCTGAATGTTGCAATACAACACGTCATCGTACTGAAAAGGCACCCTCAAAACACACACACACACACACACACACACACACACACACACACACACACACACACACACACACACACACACTTTCTAATCACAAAGTAGTATATAAGGCTAGTGCATCAGAAAGCTCTCTCCTACCCTCCAAACCCTCCGAGTCGTGCAGGAAAATAGGAAGATGCAAAACTAGCAGCCTACCATCGACTCACCTGATGTAGCGCTACGTACCGGTGACTCCATTCTCAGATACAAGCCAATTAATTTTTTGTGCTCCCGAAACCAATTATTACGTTGGGTGGTAACCATGTAACCAACAGATGGGTGCCTGGTGGTCTGGTGGGTTTAGAGGCACCAATAGGACTGGGATCGTCAGGATTCAAGTCCAAGGGTAGGGTTGGTTGGGGTGTACTGTTCCCATGTTGCCGCTCAGGGAAGTGCGACTGATTGACGTCTCCTGAAATGTCTGGATGATGATGATGATGATGATGATGATGATGATGACAACGATAATAATGACAGTCATGATGATGATGATGATGATGATGATGACGACAACGAGGACGACGACAACGATGATAATAACAATGATGATGATGACGATGATGATGACGATGATGATAAACTAAACCCCTTCGGCAGTTTGAAGTTTTCCAATACAACGTCACCTTCAGTACTAATAATTGTACCCTTGCTGCCTCCAGTCAAATTTCTTCATTAATCGACCCATCCCTCGTTGCGAACAGGTCAGTCAAATCAACTCAATCGTCCGTTCACTTTTGGCGTAGATTTTCGTCCGTTATGGCCCTACAGCCTTCCCGCAGCACTTCTTCGTGACTAGCACCACCATCTAGTGTTCAAGATGGTGAGATGACAGTTTTATGCAATATCTTTTTTCACCTTAACCTGGCCCAGATTTTCGTCCTTTTTCAGCTTCTTTCACGTAGCTCAGTGGCAAAAATGAGACAATGCTATAGTTCTACATCGTTTCCACGGCACTTCTTCGTGACTAGGATGATAATGTAGTAAATGTCTTCAGGTGGAGTGATGTTAATTTTAGTCCAAGTTAAAGAGGAATACTGTAGTTACGCTGGACTCTCTCTCTCTCTCTCTCTTTCATTATATTTTGGCCAATTTCCCTCCGGTTTTAAGGACAGGAAACAACGTCCATTACGCTGTGTGGGTCTTTCCTCATAGGGGTTGTTAGGGGAAGAGAAAATTACCTTAGTTGGGGCTAGAATGAGGGAGGGGGAGAGGGGAGAGTAACACGGAGGTGAGGGTAATGGAGAGAGATGAAGAGGGGAAAATGAGAGGATATGTGTGCGTGGGAGAGGGGAGAATAGGGGGGGAGATGGGAAAGGAAAGAATTGCAGAGGGGAAGAGAGAAGGAATGTGGGGAGAAAATGGGAAGTGAAGAGAGAAAGAGGGAAGAGTTACAGCACATACAGGGAGAAGAGAAGAGGGGAAAAGAGAGAGAATATGGGAGGGGAAAGGGGAGACAGATAAAGGGAAAAGGGAGAGTAACAGAGAGGAAGAGGAAGAGGGGGAAAGAGAGTAACAGAAAGGGAAAGGAAGAGGGGAAAGAGAGTAATAGAAAGGGAGAGGAAGAGGGGAAAGAGAGTGACATAGAGGGAAAGCAAGAGGGGAAAAGAGAGGGGATGCGTGTTTGGGGGAGGGAAGACTGAATGTGGGGAAGAAAAAGAGAGAGAAGAATATTAAAAAAGAAAAGGTAGGGAAAGGGGGAATGTGTGAGATGAAGGGATGGGAGAGAATGGAAGAGGGGAAAAATGGAGGAAAATAAGAAAGAGAAGGAGGGGAAAAGAGAAGAGAGGACAGGAAGAGAGAAAAAGAAAGGGGGGGGAATAGATGGGGAGAGGGGAAAGTAATGGAGGGACAAGGGGACGAGGGGAGAGGAGAGGGAATGTGTGATGGAAGGGTGAGGGGAGAATGAGGGGTCGGTGTGGGAAAAACCATCGATTGAGGGTAAAAAAGAGGGAAAAAATGACAGAGAGGGGAGAGAGAGTGAGGGTGAGAGGGGAAAGAATGATGGCAGAGTAATGAATGGTGACGGGAAAATGAATGAGTGAATGAGGGGAGAGGGAGAGGGAGAGGGAGAGGGAGAGGGAGAGGGAGAGGGAGAGAGAGAGAGAGAGAGAGAGAGAGAGAGAGACAAGGCCGGTGGTATCTCCCCTCTGAGCCTGACAGACAGATGACGCTTAAGAAAAAGATTGGACGGATCAGGTGCTGTCAGTTTATGGCCACAGAGGGAGAGCTGGCTGTCTGTTTCCTCTCTCTCTCTCTCTCTCTTAACTCTCACTTATCTGTCTTTCTGATTCCCCTCAGCTGTCTGTCTGTCTGTCTCTCTCTCTCTTCCGTTGTTTGTCAATCTGTCTGTCTGTCTGTGTGTCTATCTGTTTATTCTTATTAGTGTCTCTTTCACCTCCTGTCTCCGCCTGTCTGTCTGTCTGTCTACCCTTGGCTGTCTGTCTTGCTCTTTACCTTCCTTTGCTTGTCTGTTTTTTATCTCCTCTGCCTATCTATCTACCTACCTCTCTGTCTATCCAATCTTTCCTCCGCTTGTCTGTCTGTCTGTCTAGCTTGTTTTTGAGGTTAAGGGAAGAAGAGGGGGAGGTGTGGTGTGGGAGGAAGGGGAGGGATGGGGAGGGGAAGAGGAGGGGAGAAGAGCTGTGAGGGAGGGGGAGAGAGAAGGGGAGGGATATGTGCTGGGGAGGGGAGATGGGGAGACTGATGGGGTGAAGGGTAGTGGGGGCAGGGGGAGGACGAAGGGTATGGGAAAGGGGGAAAGGAGGAGTGGTAAGGTATGAGAGGGGGAATTGTGTGTGTGTGTGTGTGTGTGTGTGTGTGTGTGTGTGTGTGTGTGTGTGTGTGAGAGAGAGAGAGAGAGAGAGAGAGAGAGAGAGAGAGAGAGAGAGAGAGAGAGAGAGAGAGAGAGAGAGAGATAGAGAGAGAGAGAGAGAGAGAGAGAGATAGATAGAGAGAGAGAGAGAGAGAGAGAGAGAGAGAGAGAGAGAGAGAGAGAGAGAGAGGCTGGAGGGATGGAGAAGAAGAGGGAGGGAGGGAGGAAAAGTGAGAAGTGGCTGGTGTGAGAAGGAAGAAGTAAGGGTGAGGGAAAGGGGCCTTGACAAGAGAAGAAGGAGGAGGAGGAGGAGGAGGAGGAGAGGTGAAGTGGGGCAAGAAAAGGAGAGGAGGAACACAGACAGAGGAGAGATGAGGAGGAGGAAGGAGAGAAAGGGAGGAGAGAAAAAGGGAGGAAGGAGGAAATGGAGGAGGAATATCACTATCATCTGTTATCAAAATCCTTACAGTCTTGGCGGGGGAGGGAGGGGAGGGGGAGGAGGGTGGGGGAAGGAAGGAGGGGAGTGAAGGGAGGAGGAGGAAGGGAGGAGGGGGGAGGGGGAGGGGAAGAGGGAAGGGATTACTTTAGGTAGCACTGTCTACTAGGGGATTACATTCTAGTACTGTTAATCCTAAAATTTATTGTTCTTTCTCTCTCTCTCTCTCTCTGTCTACCTATCTATCTACCTATCTATCAACGTATCTATTTATATCTACCTATCTAACTGTCTGTCCTTTTATTCCTCTCATTCCTTTCTCTTTATCTATCTATCTATCTATCAATCCATCTATCTGCCTGTGATTTTTTCCCTTTTCCTTTCTATGTCTATTCCTTCCTCTGTATTGCTATCTACCAATTGCCTGTCTTTCTTTGTCTTTTCTTTCTCATCTCTATCTATCTATCTATCTATCTGCCCGTCTGTCTGTTTTCAATTTTCCTTTCTCTGTCTTTTGTTTCTCCTCTCTGTCTATCCATCTATCTATCTATTTATCTATCTATCTTTACACATGGCCTATTTATGAGTATCCTTCTACCTGTGTTCTCTCTCTCTTCGCCTTTGTGTTCCGTTCGTGTTTAGCTCTCATTCCACTCTCTAATGTCTCTCTCCCTCTCTTTCTCTCTCTCTCTCTTTGCCTCATTCTCCCTCACTTCCTCCCTCCCTCCCTCCACTTTCTCTCTCTCTCTCTCTCTCTTTCTCATTCCAAGTCACCCTCCCTCATTTCCTATCTCATCCCTTGGTTTTCTCTCCTCTCTCCCTCCATTCTTCCTCCCTTTATGCCTTTCTCACTTCTCTCCCTCTCCCTCCCTTCATTTGCCTTTCCTCTCTCTCTTTCTCCTCTCCCTCTCACATGCCAAGTCACTCTCCCTCATTTTCATTCCTTTTGAATCTCTCTCTCTCTCTCTCTCTCTCATTTCCATCCCTTTTGGCATTGTCTTTATTCTCTATTCCTTCTGTTTCTCTCTTTCTCTCTCATTTTCCCTTTCTATTTCCTCTTTGGCCTCCTTTCCTCGTTTTCCCCTTTCGCTTCCCCCCCCCTCTTCCTCTCCCCTCTCTTTTCGTCTCTCTTTTCCTCTTCTCTCATACACCTTCTTCTCTTCCTCTCTCCTCTCCTCTCCTCTTTCCTACACCCTTTTCTATTCCATCTTCCCGTCCTTTCTCTTCTCCTCTCTTCTCCCGTCCCCTCTCCTCTCCTCCCTTTTCCTCTCCTCTTCTTTCATTTTCTCTCCTCTCCTCTCTTGTCCATTCTTATTTCATTTTGTCTCCTCTCCTATCCCTTTATCTCTTTCCTTTTCTCTCCCCACTCTCCTCCCTCTTCTTCTTCTTCTCTCTCTCTGCTGCCCTCCTCTTTCTCTCGCTCCACCTCTCCCCTCACTTCATTATACTCCCCTCAGGCTCCTCCACTCTTGTCCTCCCCGACCTCTTCCCCTCCCTCCCTTCCTCCATCCCTCCCCCTCTCATCTCTTCCCTCACTCAGGCACCTCTTTATTCCTTCCCTCCCCTCCTTCTCTCCCTCTCTCTCTTCCTTCTCCTCTCTCACATTTATCCTCATTCCCCTTCCCCTCTCCTTTCTCTCAATATTCCTCTCTCCCTCTCTTCCTCCCCCTCTCTCCCTCTCTCACATTATTTTACTGTAAATTCCTCCTTTATTACCAAGCCATACTGAACCTTCCCAGTCCCCCTTTTCTCTCTCTCTCTCTCTCCCCTTCACATTTACACTTAACCCCTCCCTCCTTCTCTACCCCTCCCCACCTCATCACATCCACGCCATAAGGTCGAACACGCCACAGGAAACCCCGAAACTTTCGCCTCTATGCCCTGATAAACGATAAAGACCCCCCTGAAGCAGCGTCCTTATAGAAAATGGAAGTGTGGTTTGTGCTGAAAGAAAATTGGGTGCGGGGATGAGCATGTGGGTGGGTGACTTGGAATGGCGAGGGGAGGGAGGGGAAATGAGGGGAAAAATGAAAGAGAACAGAAAATAAAAAGAGAGAGAGAGAAAAAAAATGGAAACTAAAATGAAAGCGGGAGAAAGGAGTGAGAGGAAAAAAAACTTAGAGGGTGAGAAAATAAATAAAAACATAGAAAAATTAAGAGAGAGAGAGAGAGAGAGAGAGAGAGAGAGAGAGAGAGAATGTGGAAAGAGAACGGAGGAAGAAAGAAGGGATAAGATCTGAAGAAAATGTATACTGTCAAAAGAAGGAGGGAAAAAATAATGATAAGGGATAAGTGAAAACGAAGCAGAGGAGGAAGGAAGGTAGGAAGGAAGGAAGGAAGGAAGGAAGGAAGATAAAACGGAATGAATGAATGAAGGAAGGAAGGAAAGAATGAATGAATGAATGAGTGAATTAGATCAAGGTTTAATCAGAGCATCATGTCCAGCCAATTAACCTAATACATAACATAAAAGATAAAAAAAAAAAAAGAGAGGAATTAGAGAGGACAGAGAGCCATTCAATCAGGAGAGAGGGTAACTGAAGAGAAGGTAATTAAAGAGAAGGTAATTAAAGAGAAGGTAATTAAAGAGACGGTAATTTCAGAGAAGGTATTTAAAGAGAAGGCATTTAAACAGGGTAATTAAAGAGGCAGTTAAAGAGGGGATATTTAAACAAGGCAATTAAAGAGAAGGCATTTAAAGAGTAGATAATACTAGAGAAGGCAATTAAAGAGCTTATCATTCCAACAGGCGTAAATCAGCGAACGAGAGAGCCATCTTGGGCAATCAGGAGAGAAGGGTAATTACGACAGGGCAATTAGGCTGATAGACGGGCAATTAGAAAGGTCGGGTCACTCAAGAAAGCCACTGGACAAGGCTTGGGATCAAATCAACAAGAGGAGGGTCATTAAGGCACGTAATGATTTTTTCTAAGTCCTAATCTTCCCATGAAATGACAGAAGGAACTTTGGCCTTTGAGTCTGTGGCGGGTTCTTCATCTATAAGGCAACAGCAACAACCACACAAGAAGGTAATTTTGTGAGGTAGGCAGAGGACAAGCTGGTTATTCTGATGGTCGGGAGATCAGTGAAGAGAGAGACAATTAGTGAAGATAAAGAGTCACTCCTAACAATAGAAAATGGGATCGTCTGAGAAGGATGGAAGGGAGGGTTATATGAATGAAGGTTGTTGGTCTGATGGCCGGGTTTTGCTGGTAAATTACATAAATGGAGAGAGAGAGAGAGAGAGAGAGAGAGAGAGAGAGAGAGAGAGAGAGAGAGAGAGAGAGAGAGAGAGAGAGAGAGAGAGAGATTAGTGATGGAGGGAGAAGGTGGTTAAGATAATGGGGTGAGTGGCAGAGGTGCAGAGAGTGGATATGAGGGAGAAGTGTGTTGAAGGAACAGAGAATATTGATGGAGAAGGAATGGAGGGAGGAAGATGGAGAGAGTGGTGGAGAGATGAGGGCGAAGTAGGGTAAAAAAAAAAAAAAAAATTGTATCACTTTTTCACCTCTCTCTCTCTCTCTCATTTAGGTCTCACCTGTTTCTTACGTACCTTGGCTCGGCTACTTACCTAACTTTCTCACGCTTTTTCCTAGAATTCTTAAGACTTCTCGTACTTGCTTTGGCCAAGTTTACGCTGTCTGTGTCTTCATCTATCGGCGTGCATCTATCTGTCAATGCATGTACCTGTCTCTAGTTATCTTTGTATCTATCTATCTAGGTTTTTCTCGCTTCCCTCAATTCCACCATCATCATCATCATCCATCCATTCATTCATTCATCCACCCATCCATCCAACAATCAATTAATCTATCTATCTATCTATTTATCTTTCTATATATTCTGTAAATATCCATCCACTGCTCCTCTCATATCCAGCATGTTTTCCATCTACATATCTATATCTATATCTATCTATCTATCTATCTATATTTTCCTGTTCCCTCAAATTCCAACATCTCTCTCTCTCCATCTGTCTATCTATTTATCTATCCACATATTCTATTTATATCTATACCCTGTTTCACATCCAGTATGCTCTCCATCTATCTATCTATCTACAGTATATATTTATCTATCTATCTATCTACAAATCCTAGTACCGGCAATACATATCTTCTTTCTTCACATCTAGCATTTTCTCTTATCTACCTATCCATCCATCCAACCATCCATCTATCTATCTATCTATCTATCTATCTCAGAAACAATTATACACTTTCTGACGGTTTAAGCTCCCGCTCTCACTCACTCTCACTCTCTCACTTTCACACGCTTAGGATTTCATTACTGAATAAAAAAAAATTGCAATCATTTTTTCCGTAAAAGTCAGACACTTCTAACAGTTTTGTGCCTCGTGGTGATTCTCTCTCTCTCTCTCTCTCTTTCTGGGCAGGGAGAGGGCATCATGTGAAGGCAGGCACTGTAGGTTGTGCGGCATGTGTGTGGTGAGAAGTTGAAGCCAACGATTTCTCCAAGAATAACACCACCAATCAGAAGCAAAATAAGCACATGCGTCTCCCATATACCCAGCCACTTACGACGCAGATCAAAGAAAATTCACATATCCATACTTTACGCATCTACGTCTCCCTGGGTGCGCTTACACACCCACCCACACACACCCACACACCCACCCACACACACCCACACACAGATAGAAACACACAGATGACAAACACATAAGCATATATATAAACAGATCGATTGATACTGATGCGTATATACAGTAGCTATAGGAAGACAAATACTACATTTCATATTTTCTTTTCATCATCACCATCATCACCATACCATCATCATTCCTACCTGTCATTCCACACACACACACACACACACACACACACACACACACACACACACACACACACTCGATAACCCAACGCCCTGCATATTGCCTTTTATACTTCTCACGGTCTATCTCCTTGTAATTTTGGCTGTCTTTTTCGCTTTCTTTCTTGTATTTTCTTGGAGTATTATTTTCATCCTGTTTCTTGTATTTTCTTACCGCATCATTGTGCCTTCTCCTTTGTATTTTCCTTCTGTATTTCTCATTTTTTCTTATTATATCTTCTTGTATTTATCGTTGTATAGCTCGAAGTATTTTTTTGATACTGTCCTCCCTGTATATTTCTAAGTCTACTTCTCACTGTATTTTCTTGCGTATTTTTAGTTCTGTATCTGGTATTTTCTTCCTGTATTTCTCATTGTTTCTTACTATCTCTTATTGTATTTCTTAATGTATTTTCGGTGTATGTTTCAGAATTTAGTGGTGTATTTCTCACTGTATTTCTGAATGTATTTTCAAGTCGTGTATTTCCGGCTTCGTTTTTTGTAATTCTGACTCTCTTTCTATTTGCATCTTGTACTATTTTGATGTACTTTATCTATTTTTTTTCCTGTATTTTTCGTATGCTTCTCGAGTGTATGTTTGACCTTTTAATTCTGACTACGTTTCTAGTTAATTGTGTATAGTTTAATCGCTGTATTTTTCACCAGCGTTGTTATCGTTGTTTTTTTGTATTTTCTTTGTATTCGAAGCTGTATTTTTGATCTTGCTTCTCATTCTAACTACTCTCCCTCCCCCCCCCTCTCTCTCTCTCTGTTTCCTGATATCGTATTCCTGGCTGTATTCCTCGTTACAATTCCCCAAATTTTCCTTCTATGTGTATTTCCTACTACATTCCTAGCTGTATTTCTCACTGTATTTCTCAAACAATTTCGCTTTGTATGCCGATGTATGTCTTGTATTTCTGGCTGTATTTCTCACTGTATTCATACCTGTATTTCGGGATATATAACTCACGTGTATTTCTAGCTGTATTTTTTGCTCTAAATCTCACTATTCCTCGCTGTATATCCCTGTATTTCTCACTCTATTTCTCAATGAATTTCTCGCTGTATTTCTCAGTGAGTTTCTCGCTGTATTTTTCGATGTATTTCTCGCTGTATTTCTTACTATTTCTCGCTGTATTTCCCACTATTTCTCGCTGTAGTTTTTATTATTTCTCGCTGTATTTCCTACTACTTCTCACTGTATTTCTCGCAGTATTTCCTGCTTTATTTCCCGCTGTATTTCCTGCTGTATTTCCCGCTGTATTTCCTGCTGTATTTCCCGTTGTATTTCCTGCTGTATTTCCCGCTGTATTTCCTGCTGTATTTCCTGCTGTATTTCCCGTTGTATTTCTCGCTTCAGGAACCAACTCTAAGTATTTTTTCTCAAAGATCAAGAGCCAATTAAACCATTTCAAAAAGACTTACTTGGGATTTTACTCATACGGTTTTTGTAATCTCTGTCTCTCTGTCTGTCTCTCTCTCTCAGTGAAAATGCAGTGGTATTAAAAGTTCGGTATATTCACTGCTGCTCCTCTCTCTCTCTCTCTCTCTCTCTCTCTCTCTCAGTGAAAATGCAGTGGTATTAGAGGCATGGTATGTTCACTGCTGCTGCTGCTGCTGCTCTCTCTCTCTCTCTCTCTCAGTGAAAATGCAGTGGTATTAGAAGCATGGTATGTTCACTGCTGCTGCTGCTGCTGCTGCTCTCTCTCTCTCTCACACACACACACACACACACATTCTCACTCCCTCACTCTCTTCTTCTCTCTAGTAATGGAAGTACAGAGGTTTTAGAGACAGTAAGATAATTACTCTCTCACTCTCTCTTTCTCTCTTTCATTTCTTTCTCCGTTCTCTTACACTCCTCGTCCTCCTACCTCCTCTCCCTCCTCCCTCCGGGCCTCCTCCTCTCTCGTTTTCTCAATTAATACCTTCCATCATCTGCTATTCTTCCTCCCTGTCTCTCCTTCGTTCCCTCTCATTCCTCCTCCTCCTCCTCCCCCCTCTCTCTCTCTCTACCACAAATGCTCCTCCTCAGGGAGAGGAAAGGATAAAGGGAAGGGAAGAGGGAGAGGGAAGAGGGGAGAGTATAGTTATTACTCTTCCTTTCCCTCTCACTTTCCTCCTCCTCCTCCTCCTCCTCCTGCACTGCATTGTGGTAGACTTTCACACGGAACGCATATAAAAAAAACAACAACTGTCTTTGATATATACCTAACTTTTAATAACCTGTTCAATACATTCACGGCTGGTTAACAATACAATACGCGTTTCCTTCAATCCCATCACAAGAACAGTGTTGCATAATTGAACACTCACCGTAACTGTACACTCACCGTAATGTTCCTTCTCTCTCTCAATGGCTAAGGGTGTGTAGATTAAACGATATCAACATTTCAGTGATAATTTTAACACTCCGCGGTGCTCTCTCTCATTTTTTCCTGCCATGCTGGGTTGGAGGGACTGGTGGTGGGGGGGTGGCGGGAAATTCCTGCTTTACATTTATTAACATTATTTTAAAGAATAGATATCACAGTCATGCTCTTCAAAATAACACTAACCCTGAAAGAATTAGCACGTCATTCATCGCTATCCTTGGCTCTCTTCCCTGCATTCCCTCACACTTTCTCACTCAACCTCCTCCTCCTCCTCCTCTCATTATCTCTCTTTAACGCCTCCATCACCTCCCATTCTTCCTCCGCCGCTGCAACCTACTCTCTCTTCCTCACTCTTACCCTTTCTCCTCTCCTCCTCCTCCTTCACTCTCTCCTTCCCTCTATTTAATGTCGTCTATTACCTCCTCCTTCAATCTCTCCTTCCCTTTACTTGTCTCCATCACGTACCATGCTCCCTACACCTCCCTCCCACCACCCACACACACACACACACACACACTTTCTCTCTCTCTCTCTCTCTCTCTCTCTCACACACACACACACACACACACACACACACACACACACACACACACCTAATCACTCCGCCATTCATCCCACCCTTACTCATCAGCAGGCAATTACACGCCACCCAACGCGTCCCCCGAGTCCGTGTGCGCGTGGATTGAGAAGGCTCCCTACCACCTCACCTCCTTCCTTTCTCTCTCTCCCTTCTTTATATTCACTCTAGGCGGAAAAAAATGGTCTGGCGTTAGGAGAAATAAAATGCTGGAGCTGTTCCGATCATTTAAGGGTCAGTGGTATCAGTATCAGCACTTCGAGGCACCTGTAATTAACTCTCAGGTGAATAATGTCTTTTGGTGTTAATTGTTTTAGAATATTACAGGTGTGTAGAGCAAGCAAGGTTCAGTATTGTGTCCTTGTGGTTTATGCAGGCTGCCTACTAGTATTTTCTTTTTCTTTTGAGTTTTTTTCTTTTATTCTGTTTTTCTCTCTTTTCTTTTTCTTTTGCTTATTTCATTTTCTCTTGTTTAATTATTTTCTTTAGGTTTTTTTGAGGGCCATAATACTTCTCCATATGATACTGTAAGACAAGTTGCTGAAACAAATAACTTCAAAAGTGCATGTGCTGTGACATGGAGGTTGTGTTGCAAGCATCTCCGAAACTCCCATCACATAAGTGGGAACGGCGCTACTTATTTTCCTCCGATTCGTGTCACCAGAAATAAGATGATGATGGCGATAAGAATGCTGACGACGATAATGATAATAGCAATAACTAGAACACCGTAAAACTGTCCAAGGACAACGCTGACAAAGATAAACTTCCGACAGACAATGTCTACTAGAAGCCGAGCTATAAAGGGATCTCGGGTAAAGGTTACTTATTATGTGCATGTGACCTTAGGTCATCAAAGTCTGTAAGTCCACCAAGTTTGGTGGCTCTCTCTTTAATCCTTCAAGGAAAATTAGGTGACATCTGGAACATCCGCAAAAGTCCCAGTTTTGACCCAGGCAATCTCACAGAATAATCAACCGAGTATTCCGCCTTACGGTTATGATGTAGTACAATTTTAGTTTCCTAGCTTCAGTGATTCTTGAGATACCGAAGCTGACTCACTTTTCTGTGTTCCGGATTAGGAGATACGGTTGATGGATTGCCACCATATTTAGCGAAAAGAAGCGAACAGCTGCCCGAATAAGTTGACAAAGTTTGAGGGCTCTAAGGCAATTAGCCTTTGAAATATCGCAATTTTAAAATAAGTAATAATAATAATAAAAATGATTAAAAGAAGAAAACTTCCCATAGGGATGTTGGAAGTTTTTTATGATGATGATGATGATGATGATGATGATGATGATAATGATGATGATAATGATGATGATGAAAAGTCGTACAACTTTTTCCTAACCCTTTGACGATGGACTTTTAACTACTATATCCAGGCTACCTTCAGACGATTTCATTAAGCTTAAGAATGGCTACCTGGAGTCTCAGGAGGAAAAACACTCTCCGCTAATTGCTTAAAAACGTTAATTATACTGTGCTTTTCCAGCCTGCTTAATCTTACGTAAGACAACACACACACACACACACACACACACACACACACACACACACACACACACACACACACACACACACACGTTCCATTTACTACATTTCTCCTCCAGTGCTGTCTTCACCTGAGATTAGAAAAGGTACGCAGATGACTGCTTTAACAGTTTCCCTCTGTCTGTCCGTAACTTTTTCCTTCTCTCTGTCTCTCTGTGTCTCTGTCTTTCTTTCTCCCAGTCTGTCTCTTTCTTTCTCAACATTCTTGTCTCTCACTGGCTCTAAGTTCTTTTTTCCTCCTCCTCCTTTCCTTGGTTTCTGTCTGTCTGCCTGTCTGTTTCAATAAGCTCTCATTATTACTGTTCTATTCTCCCCTTCCCCCTTCCGTTCCTTTCTCTTCCCTTTTCTTCCCCCCCCCTCTCTCTCTCTCTCTCTCTCTCTCTCGCGATTCTCCTGAGAGCAGTACAAACACGTGAGCAACAACACCATTAAGGAAACAAGCTACAATGTACGAACAGAAATAAAAAGAATACTAAGCGGCATGCAAAATAATAAAATAGAGACTAATACTAGTGTTGGGAATAATAGAGAAATGTGAGAATAAAATGGAAAAAAAAGGATGAACACAGTTGTTGAGTAACCCAGATCAGTTGCGTCTAGCAGACTCATCAACCGCAGGCAAGCAGCCGCCAGTGCAGGGCCGTCCCGTGCAGTGAACTGATGATCCAATGCGCTGGACAGTGCCTCGCCACAGAGAGGTGTGGGTAATAATGTGGAGGTTTGGTTCCTGGATGGATGCCGCATTTACGTCTCTTCACCCAGTTAATAGGGGCACCGTTATCTGTTTGTACGGTTACCACCCAGTGTAGCAAGTGGTTTCCTGGGTTACAGAACCATTAGGTTTGTCACTGAGTGTAGAACCACCTGATGTGTAAATCAGAATAATAACAACTGACAGGAACGATGGGAGAAACAGGACGAGAGGAGGACAGACACAGAGGAGGACAGACACAGAGGAGGACAGACACAGAGGAGGACAGACACAGAGGAAAACAGACACAGAGGAAAACAGACACAGAGGAAAACAGACACTGAGGAGGACAGACACTGAGGAGGACAGACAGAGAGAAGACGGCAGACACAGAAAAAGAATGATTAAAGTGAAGGATGAATTAGGGTATATATACAATAGGAATACCTCGAAAAGGTAAGATTTATGTCAATGCTGACTGGATAATTATTACTATGAATGCAGGAAAGATAACAATGCTGATAATATGTACCCCCTCCACAATATGTCTACCCCCGATGTATATATGTCCCCCCCCCCCCAATGCATACATGTCCCCACTAAAACTGCTGACCTAGCACGCTTTCCCAGGACCTGAAGCCTGGGAAGAAGACGTTATTGCATCAGTTGATAGCAGGCAGCCAAGACGGGCAGACTATTTTACTGTGAGCTTGTAATAAAATCCTTATCTAGCTGTTTGTACACGGAGTTTCTATCACCAAAGTATTGCAAGTTACAAATATTTATAACGATATTGATAATAACAACAATTACAAGAACAATAATAATAATAATAGTAATAATAATAATAATAATAATAATAACAATAATAACAACTAAACTCTGTAACTGTCCTGCGGGCAGTCACTAGTCTCCACCTACTGTTTCTTACAATGACCTTGACGCCACTGGGGAGATTTGGATTTTTTTGTCAGCAATGGTCCATACCAGGACACATAACCTGGGCCATTCAGATTCCTTACGCAGGTCGTATTGAAATCTCTAGTATACACGACCAACTTATCTCGTTCACGACATAATACCGATATGACTCTAACATGCCCTTCTACTGCGAGTAAAGGATTTGGATTTTTTTTTTTCCTACACGCAATGGCTCATGCCAGGACACATAACCTGGGTCCTTCAGATTCCTCGCGCAGTCTCCAGTACTCCTGGAATCGTTGTGAGACTCTGAGGCGGGAATAATAACACCAGCGAAAACAATAGTCTCCACCTGTGTAATATAGGTGGAGACTAATAATAATAATAATAATAATAATAATAATAATAATAATAAAACTAATAATACCACTGAAGTAAAACAAGGGAGTACCCACATAAGAGGTGGAGGAAAAAAGAAAGAGAGAGAGGGAGGGAGGGGAATGAGAGGGAGGGGGTGAGAAGTGGGGAAGGGGGTGCGGTGGGGGGGGATATTTACCGATGAGAGTATTAGACTATCACACCTCCTTTACATTCCTTCCTTCCTTCCTTGTCTACTTGCTCGCTTGCTTGCTTCCCTGCTGCCTACAGTATTTTCCTTTCTTCCCTACTTCCTTCCTTCATTTGTTTTTCTTCCTTTTTTCCTCTTCCTTCCTTCCTTCTTTCCGTTCTTATTTCCTTCCTTCCATCCTTCCCTTCTTCCACACAGTTTCTTTAATATTCTTATCTTCTGTTTGTCTGTCTTCCCCCCTCCCCCCCTCTCTCTCTCTCTCTCTCTCTCTCTCGCCTATTCATTAACGGATGCAAATACCTCCTCTGTCTTCCTCCCTCCCTTCCCTTTCTCCCTCTCTTCCTTTGAGTTTCTTTCAAATTCCTCTTTTATCTATATGGGTGTGTGTTTGTCTGTCTGTCTGTCTGTCTATCCCTGTCTATGTCTGTCTGTCTGTCTGTCTGATGTCTCTGTCTATGTCTGTCTGTGTCTGTCTGTCTCTCTCACATTTTCACCCCCTCTTCTTCCTTCTCTCTCTCTCTCTCTCTCTCTCTCTCTCTCTCTCACATTTTCACCCTCTCTCCTTCCTTCTCTCTCTCTCTCTCTCTCTCTCTCTCTCTCTCTCCTCACATTTTCACCCTCTCTCCTTCCTTCTCTCTGTCTCCCATTCTCCTATCTCATCTCTTTATCTCCCTCACCCTCTCTCCCTTCGTTTCTCTCCCCTTCCTGTATCTCACCTCTCCCTTATCACATTCTCACCCTACCTTCCTGCATCCCCCACCCCCTCTGTTTTTCCTTTTGGGGAGCTCATGCTCGCTCGCGCTTGCTTGCCTGCACACACAAATTTATATATACTGTATATATATATATATATATATATATATATACCGTATATGCTCCTCACCTCATCCCCTTCCCTCACCAGCCTATACCAGCATTTCATTTTCTTTCCCTCTTCATCAACTCGTCTCCTATCTTCCTCAATCATTCACTGCTCCCCTCTCCCTTCGCCTTGATCTTCACATCCATCCTCCTCTCCCTCTTATCCATCATCTTTACAACTCCCTCACCTTCCCCTCTTATCCACAGCCATCACATCACACATACCTTCCCGTCTCTCTTGGTATCCATCCATCCATCACCTATCTATCCATCCACCCATCCACCCATCCATCCATCCACCCACCCATCCATCCATCCGCCCATCGGTATACCCACAACGCCTCCCCTATAATGTCAGTCCTCGTCAATAAATGCCTCTGGCCGCCACGTTCCCTCTGTCCGACATAACTCCCGTCCAATGGTGCCATCCACGAATATCACCTGATGGGGTTGAGAGAGAGAGAGAGAGAGAGAGAGAGAGAGAGAGAGAGAGAGAGAGAGAGAGAGAGAGAGAGAGAGCAACTACATCATCCACACATAAAAGAAACTCACCCCAGGAGAAGCTACAACATAAACACACAAGTTAAATAGAAAAGAAAAACACCAAGACATCTGTTCAATGCTAGTGTGCTCCTGTGTCTCTTGTCTTCAGCCAGTCAAAACAATACCCCCACCCAAACCAAGACGGCAGCAAGACACGAGGCCTGCACAATGGAAAGCGAGTGAATGTGTTGCAAGGAGCAGTGGTGGTGGCCGTGCATGGTGCAAAAGCAACATGGGTTAGCAAGCAAGACAAATATGAAGTGTGGTGAGGCGGTGTGGTGGCTGTGTGAGGTTGAGCAGGGAAAGGGAGGAAGAAGGTGGAGCAGAAAGGTGGAAAGCATTGTGGAGGAGGAAGGTGGAAGCTCAAGGTGGAAGAGGAAACTGAAGGAGGAAGGTGGAGGAGAAAGGTGGAGGACATAGTGGCGGCCCAAAGTGGAGGGGTAAAGTGGAGGAGCAAGGTGGACGAAGAAACTGGTGGAAGTACAAAGTAGAAAAGGCAGACGCAGGAGGAATGTGGATGAGTAAAGTGGAGATGAAAAATGGAGGAGCAAGTTAGAGGAGCAAAGCGAAGAGGCAAAATGAAGGAGCAAAGTGACGGAGTAAAGGGACGAGTCAAGACGGAGGAGTTGGAGGCCACAGGAACACTAAGAACATACCTGGCGTGAGGTGTGGAGGTGTGGAGGCTGGATACACTCTTGCACACACGTATACACGTGCAACACCTCTGCAACATGAGAAGCACACAGGTTACACACACACATTATTGCATATCTATCTACTGTCGATCTACCTCCCTATCTATCTATCTATCTATCTATCTACCCATTTATCAATCAGTTAATCTATCGTACATAACACTCCACATCTGCCACAATCCACACCTGTAACATTACTAATATTCCACATCTCGGCGTGGTGGTGGTGGTGGTGGTGGCTGTGGAGGTAGAGGGGGCAGGGCTGTGGGAGGCTGTGCAAAACGCCGCGGGATCGATGCCAGGCTGGGGAGAGGAACACTGCGGATTTGAGTGTCGTTAATCCTCCAAGCCCAAGTGGGATTTTGCGGGGAAGGCTCTTAGCGTACCGCCCTTCGTCTACAGCCTCGTACTCGGGAAGTTTACAGGTTCAGATTTCATTGATCCCCCTTAATTAATATGTGTATGAAAATGTTTGTTAATTATTGTATGACGCTGCTGGGATCTGGACACGTATTCTTATCCGAAGCTCCCTAACACCTTTTCCTGAGCGACTTATCTTCGGATCCGGTTGGTTAATATCTTTTTGTACCTTACTTTTGCAGAATAAGGTGATATCAGAATGATTTAAGCAACACCGAAGGGTATAGTAACGAGTATTAAGCAAAATAAGTGGCTTAGGAGAAGGTGTTGGGGAGTTTCCTTAACCGACGAGAATGCAGATCCCAGACGGTTAATAAAAGCCTCGTCTCTTCAACCCGACGACGTGTTTTGCGTCTCTCTCTCTCTCTCTCTCTCTCTCTCTCTCTCTCTCCAGACGATTTTATTCACCTCAGAAAAGCGCTCTAGCAGTGAAGGGGTTAAGGGACGCTACACCTGACCTCGCCAGCTGACAAATCCACCCTCGGTCTGAAGGGGTTAAAAATTTCTTACTCCATCTTCCACGTCACGAAACACCCCTACCAACACCATCATCATCCAGTATGGACGGTGGGTGTTGGTGCCTAAGTGGTGACGTGCGAAGGTGTGTGGGCGTGTGGAGGGTGCTTGGCCTCAGGGAACGGGCTCTTTATCCTATGCCAGAAAGTCCGGAACATAAACAAAAATGTAATATTCTACACCTGAGAGTGAGAGAGAGAGAGAGAGAGAGAGAGAGAGAGAGAGAGAGAGAGAGAGAGAGAGAGAGAGAGAGAGAGAAATTGGAACCAGGTAACCGAGTTATTGGAGGGAAAAATTAAAGTCAGAAATATAGATATAGAAAGGAGGAGAGAAGAGAATGGAAGGGAGGAGAGGGAGGAAAGGAGAGGGGAGGAGAGGAGAGGAAGAGAATGAAAAGGAAAGGAAAAGAGGGGAGGGGAGAAGTGGAGAGATGAGAGGAGAATGGAGAGGAAACGATAGGATTGAGAGGATGAAGAAAAGAGAGGTACGAGAAAATGACACAAGGATGATGAGAAGGAATAGAGGAATGTGAAAGAAGAAGACAATGGAAGGGAGGTGACGAGAGGAAAGAAGAGGAAATGAGACGAGAAAGAATGAAAATAGGAGGAGAGGAGAGACTTGAAATAAAAAAAAAAGAGAGAAGAAGGGTATGAAGGGGGGAAAGAAAGGAGAATGTGTGATATAAAAGGAAAGAATAGGTCGAGGAAAATAAAATAAGAGCAGAAGGGACGAAGGGAACACAGGGAGAAGGGAAGAGGATGAAGGAGGAAAAGGAGCACAAAGGAATAAAGGATGGAAATAAAAGTGACTCATTCAGAAATAAAGAAAAGAAAATAAAAGAAAGAGATAAGCGAGTATAAAATCAGAACAAGAGAGGAGACGGGAATGGAAGAAAGAAATAAAACCCACCAAAATATGAAAACAGAAAAAAGGCTGAATAGAAAAAAGGGCAATGACAAGAACAGACCAAAAATAAAGAGTGAAAAAGAAAAAAAAGGGGGGAGAAAAAACAATAACACGAAAAATAAACAGCAGGTTCTAAAAACGGTAGGAACTGAAAGGAAAACAAAAACATTCATTAAACGTGAAAATGAAAGAAGAATGAAAAAAAAAAATGAGTGAAAAGAAAAAACAGAGATTATAAGCATAAAAACAAACGAGGGGGAAGTGAAAATAGGGTAACGGCTCAGCTCAAACTCGCTGGCCAAAATTTTTTACATTAATTTTCGGATTTTTTTTCTCCCCCCCCCCTCAAACTTTCTTGCAGAGTTTCCTTACATCTCGGTTTTCACTTCCCGCAGGATCCGGGTTCGATTCTGGAAGGTCAAAAGGGGGTAACTATCCTCTTCTCTTCTTAACCTAACCTAGAGTTGCGTCTTTTTTTCAGATTATTTAACGTCAGTCGATTTGCGGAAAAAAGATGATACTGCGACTCTACACCCTTTCCACAGCACTTCTTCGTGACTAGCCAAATATCTCGGACAATAATTAAGGCTCTACATCCATTCCACAACAACACTTCTTCGTGACTAGCATGATATTCTAGTCTCAGTTTCCTTCTACAACTTAGCATACTGTACAAGATGAAGAGATGGCAATTTCAGGCCAGGGTAGAGAAAGGGCGGCATAGTGTATTTTTTTCCTCTTCAATCTGGTGACTGGTATACTAATTTTTTCTTGTTTTTTCCTGCCGATTTTCTTCAAGTTAAGAAGGGAAATTGTAGTGATGGTGTTTACTGAGGCTTTACCTAACACCTTCAGTTTGGAAAGTTTCTCGTTAGGTGCATAAAAGCCCCTGAAATCAGCATGACTAAAAACACACACAAACATACTTAGACACACACACACAAACACACACACACACACAAAGTAAAAAATATTAGACATTACTAAAGTGATAACTCTATGTAATGTATAACCTAGCAGTATTACCATTGCACAATTATATGCGTACGTCTGTTGTACATGCACGTCTTACAAAGTGTTATACAACAACCATTGCATTTATTCAAATATGTATACAACTTGTTTAAAATGTAATATTACTGAATAATCACTATTTACTATATTATATGTATACAATATTCATACAATTATGTTACTTTTACAATATTATGTATTTCACTTAATTAGCTTATAAGTTCATTATAATGTGTATATAATATATATTAATATGTTATGACTATTAACTGTCGATGGTACGCCATTTTCGCGCGGCCGAGCAATGTGTTTGGACTCCATATTATAATTGCAAATCATAATAGATTGATAGATAAATAGATAGACAGAGAGACAGATAGAAGCAGGGAGTCAGATGATGAGAAGGTATTGTGTCTGCGAGAATCGAGCAATGCTAAACATGCTTACACACTCTTAACTCGAGGAATGCTTGATAGGCACACGACAGCGCCTAGTGACCATACACACACATACACACATACTCACACACAGGCTTCTAGAACTTTCCACTCACAAGGAACACACGTGACACACCCCTGCTACACCAGAATTTAGGAAAGAGAGCTCAGAAGGAGACAAGCGATACAAGAGGCTGGTCGCAGGGGAAGGGCTTGGCAACTTGAGAGAGAGAGAGAGACAGAGAGATAGCTAGCGGGACTGGACTCTATACTCCGCTCCGTGTGAGAGACTTGTTAATATTTCCAAGACAAATAAAAATAGTCCCATACTATTCTTTACCTCTCCTGTCACTACATGACAAATGGGAAGCTACTCCAAGATATAAAAACCGCTCGTCCACAAGTCTAAAATATATATAACTCAACTACAAAGGAACCACAAAGTCTTTTATGACATTTAGTCATTTTATGACAAACGGAGCAGAGTCCATTTCTTTAGGTCTGCATCTTTTCTTTTTCCTTTTCAGTGCCAGCTGACGATTTTATTATTGCTACATAACCTGAGAGAAATCACGAGGTAAAACACACACTGATGCTCCTTAATATCTGACTGTTAGGGCTTTGTGCAGCTGAGGGAAACCGTCTGGAGTCAGCTTCAATAAAATACATATCTTCATAAAAAATACATAACTTTAACTTGAATAAAATACATAACATTAACTTCACTTAAATACATACATGCGTTCGTGACATGACAGCGAGGAGTGATTGTAGAAAAACTTTAATGCTGATTTTTCATCTTTTGGTTGCTACATTCCTTTCACCTAAACTTGGCCCAGATTTTCGTCCTTTTGCAGCTTATTTCACGTAGCTCAGTGGCAGGGAAAGGCAATGCTGGGCCTCTACTTCCTTTCCGTGGCACTTACTCGTGACTAGCGCCATATTCTCGTGTTCTGACATTGTTACGGTTTTGCATTCATGATGGAGTGATGGAAAATTTTGGCCAGGTTAGAGTGACAGGAGTATAGGATTTATGGGCAAGTCAAGGAAGCTTTAAAGCCTCAATAACAGCAAATCGAGTCAACTGGATATATGTACGGTAAATATAGACTGATTTTAAATGGAATAAATTACTTAAGAGTATTATATTAACAGGAGAGTAAGAGAAGAATAGCGGACTAAAAAGAATGAGCACAGAATCCCCCCTCCACCCTCCCCCTCCTTTTCCCCCTCTCTTCCCTTCCCCTTCCCCCCGTTCTCCACCCCACTCCCTTCCTTCCTCCTTCTTCCCCCCCTCCCTCCCCCTCCCCCTTTCCTCCTCCTCCACTCCCTTCTTTTCTCCATACTCCTCTCCCTTCCCCCTCCCCCACCCTCTCTTCTCCTCTCGCCGTCTCCCTTTCCCCCTCCTCTCCCCGATTCGCCAATGGTCCGTGCAAAACGAGTGTGTGTGTGTGTGTGTGTGTGTGTGTGTGTGTGTGTGTGTGTGTGTGTGTGTGTGTGTGTGTGTGTGTGTGTGTGTGTGTGTGTGTGTGTGTGTGTGTGTGTGTCAGGAGGTAGTACAACCGGGAGGACTTATCATAATCATTATCATCATCGTTATCGTCATCATAATCATCATCATCACAATACCAACCGTCCTCTTCATTATCACCAACATCGTCATCAATACGATCATCATCATCATCATCATCATCGCCATTAACATCATCAACAAGACCACCAACACCACCATCATTATCATCATCATCATCACCAAAATCTTCATCCTAACCCATGAAATAATAAGCAGAAAAAAAAAAAAAACGAAATTGAAAAGACAGACAAATGAAATAAAATAAAATGAAAGGGAAAGTGAGAAGGCACGAAAATAAGACAAAAATACGAGTGAAAATTAAAGAAGTAATCCGAACTCCACACACAAAGAATTAGAAAAAAAAATCCTGATGACAAAGAGGTAATAATTATGACACTGAAACGAGGAGAGGAGAGGAGAGGAGAGGAAGGAACGGACTAGAGGTATGGGAGAAGAGTGAAGGTAGGAGGAAGTGAGGGAGGTTGGGAGGGACAAGGTGTGGAAGAGAGGAAATGACAAGGATATGAGAGGAGATGTGAGGGCGGGAAAGAAGAGACAGAGGAGACAGTGAACACAGGAATGAATGACTGAATGAAAGAAAGAAAGAAAGAACGAGAGGAAGGAAGGAAGGAAGGTAGGAAGGAAGGTGGGATTTGGGTGAAAGGCAGAAGACTGAAGAAATATGGGGGAATGAATAAAGAAAGGGTGAGTTGCGGGAGAGTACGAAAAGAAGGAGAATGGGAAGGAAGGATGGAAGGAAGGAGAAAGGGAAGGAAGGATGCAAGGAAGGGAGTAATCCAAGAGAAGAGGAAAAAGTCAAAGGATAAAATGAAAACTTTACGGAAGGAGGGAGGGAAGAGGGGGTAAGAGAAGAAATACAGAAAGCTAAAGGAAGCTGGCAAAAGGTACGAAGGAGAAGGAAGCAAATAAGAAAGGAGAGGAAGCAAATAAGAAAGGAGAGGAAGCAAGAAGTAAGCAAGTAAAGAAGAAGTAGGGGAAAGAAAGTGGGGAACACAGAGGTAAGGGTTGAGTGAGAGTGGCGGGTGCGAAGGGTAAATGGGGGGGGGTTGAGGGGTAAGTGGGGCAAGGGAGAGGGGGTGAAACTGGGGGGAGGGTGCGTTATACCTGTTGATGATTTAGGAGAATGAGGCATGATAAAGGTGAAGTGGGGAAGGGGTGGCCGCCCCCCCCCTTGCCTGAAGCGGAATTGGATAGGGGCGGCCAGAGGGGAGAGAGAATGCTAGGAGGGGAGGGGACAGGAGGGAAGGAGAAAAGAGGGGAGGGGGGGAGGAGAAAAGAGGGGAGAGAAACATGTGAGAAAGGGAGAGAGGAGAAGTGAGGGGAAGAGATGACATGAGAAAGAGAGGAATAGAATATCGGGCAGCCAAGGGGGAGAGAAAATGAGTGAAGAGAAGTGAGAGAAAGACGGGATGGCAAGGAGAAAGAAAAGAAAAAAAGAAATGGAGCAGCGGAAAAAAGGATGAGAAGAAAACGTACGATAATTAAAATGAAGGTAAGAGAGAAAAAAAAAAGTACAAGAAATAAAAGAACATAGCAAATTATATAAACATTTTTCTCCTAAATATTCGTCTATTACACTCTCAACACAAAAACTATAACACTGAAGGCGTAAAAAATCGAGTCAAATATGAATCCTCCCTCTCGTCTAGACACTCTTCACCTCGTCCTAACAAACCAGCCAGGAGAAGAGCCGGCCTTACAAACATCACCCATTTATCATATTTTCAACGAGGATTATATCATTTACTCTTCTTACCGACACATTATTTCTCGTGGTGAAAGTCTGGGAGAAAGAGTCCATTTAAACCTTCAATACACTGAGGTTTTGGGCTTTATTAAGGATGGAACCAAAGGATTTTAATAATTTTGGTATTAAGAGAGGGAGAGACTAAAATGAGGAACCTTTTGACTGCCGTAGACTCAGGTGGGTATTTAATTCAGGACAACGCCATACGATTTTATTTAGTGGAAGGAAAATATCACAGTCGCTGGGTTAAGAGAGAGAGAGAAATCCTACGGTAAATATTTTAGTTACAATATCCTACATTAATTTCTTTTTCATCGCATATTTCTTTTATTCTTATCGCCTTTTTTTTTTTTTTTTTTTTTTTTTTTTTTTTACTACGATGGTGCAGCCTCCTATTTTCGCTTCCGCTAAACGGAGAGAGAGAGAGAGAGAGAGAGAGAGAGAGAGAGAGAGAGAGAGAGAGAGATCCTTTAATTACCGTACTACAAATAAATGTTTTTATTCTCGCTACTACGAGGCGATTTGATTACTCTTGAAAGCGGGAACTCTGATAATAAAGAAATTCACTCTTTCAATAAAACATGTCTATTTCACTTCAATCTTGCTGTTCCAGACGATTTTATACAGCTTACGAGAGCAGTTTAGACCTGGAAGGGTTAGATAAAGCCTCCCTTAACCCCTTCACTACTGAACTGAAGGAAATCGTCTGTAGCGATAAGAGAAAATGTAATTACTTTCTGCACCTGAAGGAGATAAGAGATTAAGAGATCGTTGGAGGAGATAAAAAGAGAAAGGAATTAGGAGAGACATGAGCTAGGAGGGAGAGAGACTGGGAGAGAGGGGTGAGGGAAGATGGAGGAAAGAGAAAGACAAATGAGACAGGAGAGAGGCGGGAAGAGGAAAGGGCAATATAAAGAGGAGAGAAAGAGAAAAATGGAGAGAGAGGAGGAGGAGGATAATTAAAGAAAGGAGGATGTGAGATATGAGAGAGAGAGAGAGAGAGAGAGAGAGAGAGAGAGAGAGAGAGAGAGAGAGAGAGAGAGAGAGAGAGAGAGTATTAAAAAAAAATCACCACACACAAGCACTAACTCTCACCACCACAAACTTTCCACCTTTCCCAGCTAAGAACAGGTTAAGTGCTGAACACGTTTCTTAAGGCGCCTCAGAAAAATTGTATAAACTGTGATAAAGACGCAGGTTTAGCAGTGTTTCAAATTAGCCTCTTCAGCGCGAGTATGTCAATTAAAAACACAGTGGAAAGATCTGCTGTGTATGCTGTTTTTCTTTCCTCTTTTTCTTTTGTTTATCTTTCTTCCAAGCAAAAATTTTCAGGTCGGTGCGGTTCCTTTGCTTCTTCACCACTTCCCTTCAAACTTCATTTGATTTTTTATTTAGGTCTTTTAGTGGGATTTTTGGGGCCAAAGGTCAAGGCACAAAAACACACAATTAAAAACACACAAATTCTGGGTTCCTATGTTTTTCTACTTACACTAATCAACATAGCAATCTGTAGAAATTAAGGGCTAAGGAGAGGATGGGAATCAATCATCAAAATCCCCCTTCTCCACACACACACACACACACACACACACACACACACACACACACACACACACACACACACCGCCACTGCACGTCTCCCGGGTATTATAAGTGCGCAAAAGAGTTGTGTAAGTGCAACAGAGGAGTTTTCTAAGTGAGCATTAATTCCGAGGCAGCGCTTGGGAAGTTTGTGGAAATCTAAGCAGGATCCAAGTTGCAGGGAGTTAGCGAGGGTTTGGGAGGAGGAGGAGGGGTGGTGGTGGTGGTGGTGGTGGTATTGATGATGATGATGATGATGATGATAATGATAATGATGATGGAGGTGGTTGTGCTGGTGATGGAGGTACTGTTGTTGTTGTTGTTGGTGGTGGTGGTGGTGGTGGTATTGATGATGATGATGATACTGAGGTGGAGTGAGGTGGGTTAAGGTGAGGTGAGATCAAATAAATAGTGGTGAATGGGGAGGGACGAAGTAGAGGAGGGAAAGCAGATGTGTGTGTGTGTGTGTGTGTGTGTGTGTGTGTGTGTGTGTGTGTGTGTGTGTGTGTGTGTGTGTGTGTGTGTGTGAGAGAGAGAGAGAGAGAGAGAGAGAGAGAGAGAGAGAGAGAGAGAGAGAGAGAGAGAGTCACTGCACACTCCATTAGCGCTGAATCATACCTGCAACAATAATACTAAACCTTGTGATCGCTGGAAACAAAATGGAGGATCTGGCCACACCGACAGTCATTCACTTAAAATTGGTGGGGATTTTCGTCCTTATGTGGCCTATTTACCGCAGTTCAGTACCGAACTAAATACCACATTCCTACATCCCCTCACGGCACTTCTTCGTGACTAGCAACCTTCTTTTACAGCTCAATATTCATGATGGAGAGATGGCAATTTTACGCCTATTAAAAAAAACTTACGGTCGTCTGATATAAAAAGCGAGGAATTAGATGGAGTCGTTTTGTGTTTATCTGACGAAACTGGGTCACTCTCACACCATTAACATATCGTGTGTTGTGGGAAATTCTGTGAGTCCAGGTAGCAACGAGTCTCCTTGGTTACTATAGTCAAGTCAACCTTCTAATCTGACTAAATTTGGCCATCAATTGAGTTGAAGGAAGTCTGAATGTCCGTCAGCTTATAACACACACACACACACACACACACACACACACACACACACACACACTCAAGGCCTTATTCCGCTCTACTGTAGAAAGATATAAACTGACAGGCAAAAGATAAGACACAGCAGGATAGAAACATAACGAAAATATAGTAATAAATAGAAACGGACTCACATAGAAAGAAATGATGTTAGATAAGAAGCATAAAAATCAAGACATTTTAATTACAGAAGTTAAAAGAAAGATAAGAGATAAGCCAGCCATGGAAGAGTAAGAGTAAGAAGAGACTGAGTAGGAGAGCAAAAGAAGAAAGGTCAGATTAGTGAGGCAGAGGAGTTACATGTAGTGAAGATAACAGCAAGATAGCAAGAGATAAGCCAACCATGGAAGAGTAAGAGGAGGAAGAGGAAGAGACTGGCTAGGAGAGCAAAAGAAAGGTTAGATTTGTGAGGCAGGGGGAATTAAATGTAGTGATATATTCAATGGAGGAGGGCGAGGGTAGAGGAGGCGAAGGGGAGAGAGAGAGAACAAGGGATTAAATAACACAGTAATAGGATGAAGCCATGAGAGAGAGAGAGAGAGAGAGAGAGAGAGAGAGAGAGAGAGAGAGAGAGAGAGAGAGAGAATTTTTTCCTGCGTCGCAGTCACTTTATCTTTCTCTGCTCTTTCTTTATCTTTACTTTTCTTTAACCACTCATTACAATTTCTTTACCTGTTTTTTTATATATCCTTCTCGTTTGTCTTTATTAATTTTTTTTATACTTTTTATTTGTTTACAGTTAATTATTCTCTCTCTCTCTCTCTCTCTCTCTCTCTCTCTCTCTCTCTCTCTCTCTCTCTCCGTTTATTTTCCACTTTCCGCTTCGTTGCTTCTTCCTCTTCTTCTCTCACTTGTCTTTCTCTCCAGCCCTCAGAATTTTTATGTCTTCTCTCTCCCTCTCCCGCAATTTTCCGCTCATTGGTTCCTTTTCTCTCTCTCTCTCTCTCTCTCTCTCTCTCTCTCTCTCTCTCTCTCTCTCTCTCTATCATAAACCTCGCAAGTACACATTACTTAAACAAAACAAATATTTCCACTCAAAACATATTCTCTCTCTCTCTCTCCTTCTCAACTTCCTCCTATTTCTCCATTTATCTGCCTGTTTGTCTATGTCTATCCAACTATCTTTCTATATATGTCAGATTGTCTGTCAGTCTGTCTCTTCTCTCTGTCTGTCTGTCTGTTTCTCTCTCTCTCTCTCTCTCTCTCTCACACACACACACACACACACACACACACACACACACACACACACACACACACACACACATCTTCATAAGCTGTCCTGTCACTCAAGGAATTCTTTCATAAAACCAATACTTGAAGTCGAAATTCTCTCTCTCTCTCTCTCTCTCTCTCTCTCTCTCTCTCTCTCTCTCTCTTTCTCTCTCTCTTTCTCTCTCAGCTCTAACCCCTCTATCTGCTTCTCGCTACACCTGTCCGTCTGTCTTCCTCACAACAATACCCGTCTCTCACTCATCTCACCTAAGCTCCTGACCATCCTCCTTTCCCTAACCTGCCCTCACTCCCATTCAGTCTCTCAGGCCGCGTCATCACCATCTTAGAAGCTCCTGTGTTATCTTCTAATGCTTCAGTTTATTTCAACTTTGTCTACATTAATAATCTCATTTATGTAATTTATTTAACCTATGTTGAGAATACAAAAATATTACTAAACAGACGACTTTTTTTTCTTAGCTCAGGCCAAAATTCTAGAGCTGGAGGGATTGATAAAGCCCTCACTAATCCTTCTGTACCTGGGATTTCTTGTTACCTGCGTAAATCCCCAGGTGGTAATAAAAATTAATTAAATGAGGCCTTATCGCAATGAAAGAGTTCTGGTGATATAGGGAAAATAATAATCAGAAAAATAAGAAAAATAAGATAAATAACCAAATGGGGAAGGTGTGTTAATGATCCTGCCAAGCCCAGGAGGCCAGTGCATTGTGTCTCCGTCCAGTCTTTTACCTGGCAACTTGTCTCCTCATTATATCGCATCCAGCATTGTCTTTGTCTTCCTCTTACGTTCACTGTGTCCATCTGTTTGTCTCTCTGGCTCACTATGCGCACACACACACACACACACACACACACACACACACACACACACAAAGATAGGCATATAGGTAGAAAGACAGACATATGACTGACAGATACAAGCTGACTGACATACAGATAATTAGATGTCTTCAGAAACCTGTTACATATCTATAACTCACTCGCTTAAAGGCCTCCGCTCAATGTCACGCAACAAACCAACAATATACAGAAATCGGATCATTATATTATAGATTATTCTATACCATAATACTATACAATTTTAGAAGTATAAGAGGGGGGAAGGAGAGGCAAGAGAGTGATAACACAAGAAACATGTCACTCTTCTCTCTTGTTATGCTGGTAATTCCAACGCCGGATCAAGGACGAATCCATCCCCTACACTCTAAACAAAAGGCCAGGAATGAGTCATAACTCGGGAACCGGTGGCCCGATAGGCCTGAAAATTCCTTTATTCTTCAAGTTAGAGCATTTGAACGGTACCTTGCTGTAACAAAATTTGCGCTACATGTGTCGTTCTCGCTGTTACGGTAACAAACCAACATACACAGAAATCGGATAATTATAATATAGATAACTTCATCCAAAACAATCTTCCTCCCTCCCCCCTCTCTCTCTCTCTCTCTCTCTCTCCAGAAACCCGTCACTCCCACACTATAATAAAACCAATACTTCCTTTCAAAACACCTCTCTCTCTCTCTCTCTCTCTCTCTCTTTCCGGAAACCCGTCACTCCCGCACAATATAATAAAACCAATACTTCCACTCAAAACACAACCCTCTCTCTCTCTCTCTCTCTCTCTCTCCCTCACGTCTTTTCCAGTGTGTGGCGTGCAAGAGGAGGATGAGGTTTGCAGAAGCTTAATTGAGAGTGAAGCTTTGTGTTGACAGAGAGGATGCACGGGCGCGGATGTGTGTGTGTGTGTATGTGTGTGTGTGTGTGTGTGTGTGTGTGTGTGTGTGTGTGTGTGTGTGTGTGTGTGTGTGTGAGAGAGAGAGAGAGAGAGAGAGAGAGAGAGAGAGAGAGAGAGAGAGAGAGTACACAGACACAAAGAACACACAGACCCTATGGTAGTTTGCTGGTGGTCCTGCCTCATTATCATAAAAAAAAAAAAAAAAAAAACTCAAGCCCTACAAAAATTTAAAATGAAAAATGCTTAAGGACTAAATTTCAACATTAAAAAAAAAGAAAGTATCACCTACATAAATAAATCGGTAAGGAAGATATGCTGCGGTCAGTGTGCCTTCATCTGACAGAACTGGTACATAACATGAATACTTGGTGGTGGTTGCGTGACATTTCCTTAGTTATGAGGTTGGAAAGAGTCTCCTTGGTTACTAGTCAAGTCAACCCTCCACTTTGACTACACTTGTCCACTACCTGAACTACAAATGGTAAGGGATCATTGCCAGGTGGAGGACGACTTATAAGGCCACATACATACATACAGTACGTATATTCATACACACATACACATACATAAATATACACCTACATACCTACATTTATACATACATACATGCATACTGCACATATATACAAACATACATATATACACAAACAGTATTGGTAAGGACTGGAATCTTTATTAAAACGGGATTCCTTGGATGTTAAGGAATTTTCGGCTATTGACATTACAAACACAAACATGTACATACCACACATACATACATAACACTCTCATACATTCATAAATACATACACACTACACACCCATACACACACTTAACATATAAACCAACACACACCCAAACACACACTTCACACACACACACACACACACACACACACACACACACACACACATACACACACACACACACACACACATCCCACCCCACACACACATCCCCACACACGCAAATCCCCCCACACAAACACATCCTGACAAATACTTTATCTGTGACCACCACTAGACGCCCCCATTTAAAACTGTCCCCCATATATATCTTCCCCCCTCCTCTCCCCCCCTCCCCGCCTGGGAGTTACGACCCCGAGGTTATTGGGCGCCATCCAGGTCGTCCACCCCTCCATGGTTATCTATAGGTACGACCCGGATAAGGCTGGTCGTGAGGAGGCCGAGATTAGGACAGTTGGAGGTCGTGGTGGTCGAAGGTAGTCGTCTGGTGTAGCTATAATTTATTCACCTGTCTTTGGTTGTGATTTTCGTCCGTTTGCAGCCCGATTCACGTATATCATCATCATCATCATCACCGCCATTATCATCATCATCATCATCACTATCATCATCATCATTATCATCATACAGACCTTCTCCTTTTCAGATAGGTAAAGTCTACAGAGGCCCCCCCCCCCCCAGAAAAAAAAAATGATGACATGGATACTAACCCAAATTTGCGAAACTAAATGAGCCACACTTCCATTCGTTCCCCATTCAAGCCACTGGAATCCTGGCTCCACCTGACAGGTAAAAAAAAACTAAAAATACCGCACGCAGCTTTACACTCACCTGTCTGGCAGTGAATCCGATGACTGTCAGATTAAAAAAGAATGCCAAAGCCTTGTCCAACACTCCGCACAAAATTTACCCAGCCAGTTCGATCGCTTGTCAGTTCCCTAGCCTCTCTCTCTCTCTCTCTCTCTCTCTCTCTCACACACACACACACACACACACACACACACACACACACACACACACACACACACACACACACCTCACAGAAATCAGAGTAAGAAAAAAAAAATACTACAGACCCGCTTCCCATCCACAGAACTTCTTCGTGACTAGCACCACATTCTAAAGGGTTCATTTCTAGTTCGAGAGATATCAGTTTTACGCCTAGTTAAAGTGAACGAAGTATAGATGACGCGACCGTACGAAGGAAAAGTTAAGGTAGTAATTAAGAGAGTTACGAGATTATTCACTGAGTTAAGAAAGTCGTAAAGATCGGCGTGGTCGTAACTTAAGGCAGGGGTTTAAGGGAGTTACGAGGTATTCACTAAAGTTAAGACACTCGTAAGTCCATCATCTTAGTACTTACGTCTTTGGCTGAAGGTTAAAAGTCACGAGTATCAAGCGTACGAGAACTTAAGGCGGTAGTTAAGACGGTCGTAAGTGCCGTAAGTTAGGGCAGGTTTAAGGCCATCCTGAATCCCTCATTACTATTTATCATCTCACCCTAACTACAACCAACATCATCAACTACAACTACCACCATCATTAACCATAACTACCACCACCATTAACCATAACTGCCAACATTACCAACTTAAATTACCACCATCGACTACACAAGTACCATCGACTACCACAATTGCCAGTATCACCAACCACAACAACCACCATCAACAACCACAACAACCACCAACACCAACCACAACTACCACCATCTCCAACCACAACTACCACCATCTCCAACCACAACTACCACCATCTCCAACTAACACCATAACCAACTACAACTACCACCGTCTCCAACCACAACTACCACCATCTCCAACCACAACTACCACCATCTCCAATCACAACTACCACCATCTCCAACCACACCTACCACCATCAACAACCACAACACCATTCCCAACCACAACTAACACTACCACCAATCACAACTACCATCATCACCAACCACAACTAACACCATCACCATCCACAACTACCATCATCACCAACCACAACTACCACCAACACCAACCACAACAACCACAACTACCACCATCACCACAAGTACCAGCATCATCCACAACTGTCTCCATTAACATAATTACGTAAATAAAGAATGCATTAAGATTGACCCAACTCTCTCTCTCTCTCTCTCTCTCTCTCTCTCTCATTTTTCGGAATTTATTACTCTTCTATCAGGCATCGGGTAATTGCACTATTTTTAACTGAAGCTCTTGTCAATTAACTCCAACTTTAAAATGAAATGAATCGTTCTGAAACTTGGAGATAGCATTTTTATTGAACTTATTTTACTTAAACCCCAGGCCATTTATCCATTTAGCTGACCTATCTATCGAACTACCAATCTATCTAGCTATCTGTCCAGCTATTTATCGATCAATTACCTAGTTATTTACCTGTATCTATCTATCTGCCTATCTTTCATTTATCTATTTATCTACCTATCTGTCTATATGTCCATCTACAATACAGAAGACAGTTATCCTTTTTTAATATATGTTTTACGTGCTGTGTTTCATTTTATTTATCCGGCAAAGAGAACCTAGTTTCCCTTACATCACTGACAACAAACCACAAATTTAACCTAACACAAATACCTCGCTTATAATTGGGTTAAAGAGCCTAATACAACACAGGAAAACCCAGACTCATTCATTCCCTAATCTCTGGCGAAATTCAGTATATTTTTAAAGACTATATTGTGACCTCATTTCTTCTTCCTTAATTCACCAACAACGCCTACCGCAGTTCCTCAACGCGTGAAAATTGATAATGGTAAGAGAGAAATACTTAGCTCTGTCACCGTGTCAAATGTTCCAAGATGTTGCAATTATGTAGGGCAGGACTCTACTTTTCACTTCAGTTTCTTAACCAATCTTTCCTTCTTTCCTTCCTCTTTCTTTCTTTCTGTTGAGGTCTATCTGTCTTTATCTATGTTTGATTGTCCGTCCGTCCGTCTGTCTGTCTTTCTCAGCCATCTATGTCTGTCTGTCTAGGTCCGTCTGTGTGTGTGTGTGTGTGTGTGTGTGTGTGTGTGTGTGTGTGTGTGTGTGTGTGTCTCTCTCTCTCTCTCTCTCTCTCTCTAATAGTTTTATGGGTGTGTTGGTGAGCGGAGAAAACCCAATAAAGAGGAAATGGAAAGAGACGATAAATTTGAGAGCGAGTGGACCTATGTGGGCTCTCTCTCTCTCTCTCTCTCTCTCTCTCCTGACCATCCATTCCTTTTCCTCCTACGCTTCGTTTCTCTTCCCTTTCACTTATCTCTTGTGCATCGCTTCCCCCCTCTCCTCTCTCTCTCACACACACACAAAACACACACACACACACACACACACACACACACACACACACACACACACACACACACACACATTCTTAAACTTCTGTAATTAGAGAGCAAGGCCAAACTACCTAGTAAGGACTTAAATGTCTGTGTGGTTGGTGTAACTCTCTCTCTCTCTCTCTCTCTCTCTCTCTCTCTCTCTCTCTCTCTCTCTCTCTCTCTCTCAATTTCTGCACTATTAAATTATCTTCCACCGAACAAATCTCTCTCTCTCTCCCTCTAAAAATCGTCTGAAAAGGATGAATGAAACAGCACGAGAGAGAGAGAGAGAGAGAGAGAGAGAGAGAGAGAGAGAATAGCCTTAATTAACCCTTATCTCTCCCTAGATGAATAAAATCGTCTGGAGATGAAAGGGTTAAGCTCCTCTATCGTTTTTTTTTTTTTGAGTGAGCGAGAAAATAATGTTGGAAAATTTAGTGTCAAAGGTCATGGTTAGATTTTTATTTAACATTCTTCTTTTTCATTTTATTTTTTTCCGAGAGAGAGAGAGAGAGAGAGAGAGAGAGAGGCAACCCTTGTTTTTGCTCACTCTCTCTAATTCTCTTTAATTCTATTGCATTGTAACAGTTTGCCACTCGTGTTGATGTTAACGGAATTCCGGTCTGTTTTTGTCTCTGTTGATTCCCTCTTTCCGGCTGTGTGTGTGTGTGTGTGTGTGTGTGTGTGTGTGTGTGTGTGTGTGTGTTTCTCTCTCCCTCTCTCATTACACTGCCCTATCTTTTTTCTTCTCTTTTGTTTATCATCCTGTTTACATGGTCTCCCCCCCCCCTCTCTCTCTCTCTTATCTTCTTATCTCTTCTCTTTTATCAACCTGTTTACTGTCTACCCCCCTCCTCCTCCTCCTCCTCCTCCTCTCTCTCTCTCTCTCTCTCTCACTTTTCTTCCATTATTATCTCCGCCATCGAAGTGGGCGGAGGTTATGTGATCACCCGTGTCTGTCTGTTTGTCTGTCCAGAAAATATCTTTAAAAAAGTTTGCTGAATTCTTTAAATCGTTTTTTTTCTCGCTCTCTCTACTTACTTTTTTTTTCATCTCTGCAATCTTTACTACTTTGCTTCCATATCTATCTATCACTTCTCATATTTTTCGATATTTTTATCAATTTTCACTCTGTCTTCAATCTTTTATTTTTGTTTCTGAGTCTAATACTTATATCTCCTTTATCTTGCATATTCACTTTTTTTTCTCCCCTCTTTCTCATCTCTCTTTTTATCCACCTCCTTTTCACTTACATTCCCACTACTGGCCTCTCTTTTCGTCTTCTCTCCCTCTCTTTTCCTCCCTTCTCAATGTTAATTCTTCTTCCCCCCTCCTCTTTCATCCTACTCTCTTTTAACCCAGTCCTCTTTTTTCCTCGTCCCACAATTTTTCCTCTTTTTCCATCTCTTTTTTTTCCTCCCGTGTTCTCCTCTTATTTCTTACCATTTTCCTTGACCTATCTTTTCCTTCCCTCTTTCGATCACCGCTCCGCTAGTTTTCTTCTCTCTCTCTCTCTCTCTCTCTCTCTCTCTTCCACCCACCACGTGATGCGCCACACCCAGCTGTTTACAAGATATGGTTTTAGTCTCCCACTTGGTTTTAAAATACGAAAAAACAAAATGTATAAAAAAATTGTTTTTTTTTAAATCACAGAGATGGCAGCTTCCAGACAAGGGATGTATTATTTAAGTCACGCTTTGGATAATAAGTCAAAAAAAAAGTGCTTCGTGGCGCCTCCAATTAACATGCATATAAACATTAATTAGCGTGCATATAAACATTAATTAATGGGCATATAAACATTAATTAGCGTGCATATAAACATTAACTGATATGCATATAAACATTAATTAGCGTGCATATAAACATTAACATGCATATAAACATTAACATGCATAGAAACAATAATTAACGTGCATATAAACAGTAATTAACATGAATATAGTAGAGTTAACAAGCATATAAACGTGAGATGCGGGCCCGAAGTTACTATAAGGATTTCAGGTGATCTTAACAAAACTCTGTAATCCCACTGGATGGTTTATTGAGGAACTTAAGGCGTTACACCTACGGGGTGCAGTTGCTTTCTAACATGTAATCCTTTAAGGCACAGGCAGAGAGTTTCCTTTGTGTGTCTTGCCCAGTGCCACGCTTAGGCTGCTTACAGGAGGTCTATTGTTCTCTGTCCTGGCACACAGATGGGTCACACGAAACATCCGGTTCCTTACGCTTACGTAATCAGTAATTCACATGCACATAAACAGTAATTAACATGCATTTAAACATTAATAAACATGCATATAAACATTAACATGCGCATAAACATCAACATGCATATAAATATTAGCACGCATATAAACATTAATTAACATGCATATAACATTAACATGCATATAACATTAACATGCATATAATCATTAGTTAACATGAACATATAAATTAACATGCACAGAAACATAAACATTAACATGCAAGTAAACATTAATGAACATGGATATAATCGTTAACATGCATATAAGTATCAGTATGCATATAAACATTAAAATGCATATAAACATTAAATTAGGAGATGACTTCTGACATAATAACAAAATTCGAAGAAGGTTAGGGAAGACTTAAAGAGTGAAGGAAAAAAAAAAAAGACAGAGAACTTTATGTTTT
>NC_136979.1:42644965-42662465 GCF_032717465.1 Coenobita brevimanus
GGTGCCTCCACGCGGTGACACCAAGGGAAATGGAAGAGGAAGAAATATGGAGGAAGAGGAGGAAGAATGAAGGAAGAGGAGGAAAATGAAGAAAAGGGGAAAGAAAAATGGATGTAAATGAAGAATAGTTTGGTTAAGAAGAGGATGAGGAAGGGAAGGAGAGATGAGGAGGAAGAGAAATGGAGGAAGACGATGAAAATGTAAAACAATGAAAAAAAAAAAACCAAGGATGCAAAGAGTTAAGAGGAGGAAACGTGGATGGAATAAGAAGTTGTGGTGAAGAGGAAGTGCGGAAGAGTGGGAGAAGAGAGAGAGGAGTGACTGTGAGAGGCCGGCAGATGGCGACAGGACAGGAAATGGAAGAGGGAGAAAAATGGCTGAAGAGGAAGAGGAGGAGGAAGAAGAACGGCAAAAAAAAAAAAGAGGACGAAAAGTGCCTGAAAAGAGGAAGAGAAAGACGAGGAGAAAGAATAACTGCTGAAGAAGAGGAAGAAAATGCTTGCAAAAGAAGAGGAGAAGGAAGAAGAATGGTTGAAAAGGAAGATGAGGAAGACTGTTTGGAGGAGGAGGAGGAGGAGGAGACAGATGTATGTAGGGAGATGGGAGAGGAGAAGAAGACGGAAGAAGGAAGAAAAGAAAAAGAAAGAAGCTGCAAGAAATATTAAGACCACCTTGAACATCCGGAACTTCACCCACGACAACAATCATGTGAGAAGAAATACACCAGAGGAAAAAATATATATAAGAAAATTGCATGAGAGAAAGGCCTGGGCAAGCACTCACGAGAAGCAGGACTGTCAAATACACTGCGTCTTCAAGGAGGAGCTGAATAAACTGCAAGCGTTGAGAAAATGAATAGTGAAGAAAAAATGATAAGGAAGTAATGAAAGAGTTACGGAGATCATGTTACTTAAATAAGATTTAAAAAGGAAAAAGAATGGCATTACCATTACTCTTCCTACTGCTGCTGCTACAACAACAACAACTACAACTACAACTACGAATAATAATAATAATAATAATAATAATAATAGTAATAATCCATCCATCCATCATCCAATCCTACATTGCCCCAAGAGGAGCGTAGGAGCCCGGGGCTAGGCAGTTGGTCTCGACATTTAAGATAAGAGTGACCAGCCTCACTCATCCCTGAGTGGCATTACATGAGCAATCAACCCCAACCATCCCTTGGATATAAACCTTCACCGGGTCAATCCGACTGGAGCGAAATAATTACCCACTAAATCACCAGGTGCCAAAATCTGGTTATATGGTTACCACCCAGCGTAGTAAATGGTTTCCTGGTGTACAGGAAACCATTTGGCTTGTCACTCAGTGTACAGTAGAGTCACCCACAGGCAGAAGGAAAAGGAAAGAATGAAGGAAAGAAAGACAAAAGAGGAAGTGTAAAGTCACCCGTAGGCAGAAGGACAAGGAAAGAATGAAGGTTAGAAAGACAGAAGAGGAGGAAAGGAAAGAAGGATGGAAGAGAGGAAAGGGCAGACACCCGAGAGCAGCAATATATCGAGTGAGTGGATGGTGAGCGCCCCCACCTACACTAAATAATAATAATCATCATCATCATCATCATCACCCCTCTTTCCCACCAGTATACATGTGTTGGGTGGAATCCAGAAAAAGCAAAGTAGAAAATATGGAGAATTGTTCACACACACACACACACACACACACACACACACACGTAAACAAACACATTACAAATAACAGATACAGATATGCAGACTGAAAGGCAGACAGACAGATACACAAACAGGGCGATTCGTTAAAGTGGCTCATACATACCACTGTGAACATTTAAGATTATTTTAAAGACACCAATATTTTAGAGCCAAACACCAATAACACCTTCATTTTCACTCAGTTGAAGGGAGGAAAAAAAAAAAATGTTGGAACGTGGAGTGAAACAGCCGTGGAGTTTTAACACCCTTTTCTTTTCCCCAATTTACAAAAACTGCAGTGAGTATTAATGGCTGTGTGTCAGTGCATGTGTCAGAGCTCAATAACTGTCTATCTTTAATCACAATCTATCTTTAATTACCTTCCAATCACTGCATACTCGTACCTGTAGTTCATACTGTACCTAGACCCAGCATTCTGACAGCTGGAAATACACACAGGATGTTACTGGATGGAAATTTGCCTGTGCTTCTTGAGGATATTCCAAAGGGACTCAGCTGAGATGGTTTGGCCAAGAGAAGAGGATGGAGAATGAGAGACTTGCACAGATGAGTGTATGTGAGTGACGGGGCGTGGGATAGGAAGACCAAGGATGAGATGGAGGGATGGAACGGAGAGATATATGAGAGAGGAGGGCATGAGTTGGAGGGAGGGCAGTCAAATGGTAGAGGAGAGGGGGACACGGAGGCGATTTGTCTATGGCCGGGCCTTACGGATTTAAGAGGTCTGGCAATAGATAGACATAGACAGATAGATATAGATAGATAGACAGATACTGTAGATAGATAGATAGATAAACAGATAGATAGACAGATAGACTGACTCACTTTTAGAGAGATAGATAAATTTTACACATAACAGTGCCAATCACCCTGATGACGTGTTCTCTCACAGATGGATGGGGTGTGGCGCTCCCATCCCACGGCCAGCTCCCTCAGCACATCCCAGTCCCACACAGTACATCACGTGGGATTATTTAAAACACCTGTGAATCTGGGGCGGGATTTTCGAACATATTCACGTTAAGAATCCCTGTCCTGGCTTAGATTTTTTTTTTGTAGGAGTAACTAGAAAGATGAAAAAAATCTGTTCTGTCTTCTCCCCCGTCCTTCCTGCTAAAGTATACTAGTACGAATCAGATGAACCGTACGCAGAGAGTGTTCCAGGGTTGTCGGAAAATCAGAGACCGTCCAACTTTTGCTATAACGAGTCCGTCAATCAATACATCGACGGGCTGGGGGTGCGTTCAAGGGGGTCGGGGGACGGACCGCCTGTTGTTGTATTTGTTATTCGCTGGGGAAAATAATAATAATAATGTGACGTGAACTCTACGGTTGTTTCACGCCACGTTCGATCAAGTAGCTTTGCATGTGAGCGTGATGGTGTTATCTGTACTTGGTCATAGTGTGGTCTTAAAAATAACTCTCTCTCTCTCTCTCTCTCTCTCTCTCTCTCTCTCTCTCTCTCTCTCTCTCTCTCTCTCTCTCCATAATCAAACAAATAAGAAAAAAGGGTTACGGCAGGCAGTGCAAAATATATTGGTGTATTTTTCAACACTACGATTACTGAATTAAATAAAACAGTGACAATGCAGCCTGGACGACATAATGAAGCAATTTTCACGGCCACATGAAAAAATGAGAATATGTACTTAAATTAATGAACCGTATTGGAGGCCAGAGATAATTACTGTTGAACAAGTGACAATCAGCTGAGGGGAAAATGCGTGTTGGGCTAAAATAGAAAATGCGTGTTGGAGTTTATAAAGAAAATGTGGACAAATATATATTAAACTATGGAATAAAAAAAAGTTTATTAGATTCAGGGGAAAAAAAAAAAATGCTTGTTAGAGGTACAGGAAATGCGGTACTAGATTTCGAAAACAATGCACGTCAGAAAATCATAGAAAAAATGTTACCTTGGAAGAAAAAATAATCGTGTTCGTAACAGGAGAAAATAATATGGCAAGTTACTTTAAAAATGCATATTAAAATCTAACATATAAAAGGGGAGAAATTCATGTAAGGTTTTAGATAAATGTAAGCCGAAAAAAAAAACAGCACATTAACCTTCAGAAGAAAAAAGCATGCTGAATAGGAAATATGAAAAAAAAAAAAGAATAAGAAAAAGTTTAACCAGAAAAGCTTATAAGATCGTACAGCAAAAGTGAGAACAAAATCCCTATAAACCTTCAAGAGCTGCGACCCACCTTTGCCGGCAGAGGTCAGGGTCACACACGCTGAAACATTGCAGAAGAAAGAATTTAATGTTGCAGGAGAAAGACACACGGGGAAGAGGCAGTGTTGCAGAGGCAGGACAAAACTTGAATAAGGTGGAACGTTGCATGTGGGCACCAGAACACAATGCTGTAGAATATAATGTTGCCGGGACCAGGACACAATGTTGCCGGGACCAGGACACAATGTTGCCGGGACCAGGACACAATGTTGCCGGGACCAGGACACAATGTTGCAGGCACCAGGACACAATGTTGCAGGCACCAGGACACAATGTTGCAGGCACCAGGACACAAAGTTGCAGGCACCAGGACACAATGTTGCAGGCACCAGGACACAATGTTGCAGACAACAGGACACAATGTTGCCGGGACCAGGACACAATGTTGCAGACAACAGGACACAATGTTGCAGGCACCAGGACACAACGTTGCTGGCACCAGGACACAATATTGCAGGCACCAGGATCCAATGTTGCAGAATATGATGTCTTGTGGGCACAATGTTGCAGGTATAAATTTACAAACATCACACATTCAAGCACAATTTTATATGAGATGGTAACGTGCCTTGCTGTGTTTTGAGATTAGAACTGCTTAAGGCGCGCACACACACACACACACACACACACACACACACACACACACACACACACACACACACACACACACACACGAACTAATACTCATACACCCCAACACTCTCAGATCAATTACACAACGCACAGGAAACTACAAAGACAAATAGAAGACAAATCCAGCACGGACAAAAGCAATGAAAGCACAACAAATATTCCAAGGAAAAAAGAAAATGGAAGCTCAGACAAATCCATGCAAAAAATACAAATCAAAGAAAAAAAATCAGGTCAAAGTAGATACACAAGAGAACAGGGGCCAAAAAAAGAAAAAAAAAAGAAAAAAGAAAAAGGAAAAATCGCAAGGACAAACGAGAATCTGAGTCTAAAAAAAAAAAAAAAAAAACAGACAAGTCACAGGACAAAAAAATACACACACCTAATGACATGAAGTTAATTGTGCCGTGTTTAATTAGGGGGTCATTTACTTCGCCACTGCCATCATTAACTCTTGCTGACCTCTGGCCCTTTTATTTAGCTCAGCATTTTACCTGCCACGAGTAAGAATATTTGATTTTGATTATTTTATTATTTTATTTTATTTTTGCTGTATTTCTGATGACACCTGATTAACTTCATTTAACTTAACTTTTTAGCTGCCACGTACACGATTTTTTTAAATTCTTCTTCACAGATTATTTTATTGAGCCTAACGTTTTAGTGACGAATGAGGTTATTGTTAGTTATTGTTAAAATTATTATTATTATTATTATTATTATTATTATTATTATTATTTTATTATAATTATAATAATAATAATAATAATAATAATAATTATTATTATTATTATTATTATTATTATCACCACTACTACTACTACTAATAATAATACGACTACGACTGCCACTACTACTACTACTACTACCACCACCATCATCATCCGAGTCATTTCTTCCTTAACTCTTTCCTACCATCAACTCATTCTCCTCAACATAACCCTAGACCAGACACGAAAATAACTCACATTCTTCTGTCCATCATTCATTTTTCGTCTTACCCCTTCAGTACCCACGACTGCAATGACATCTTGGTATTTCATTCATTTTATTCACTTTTATTTATTTTTAACCTCGACGCGCTTCGACTGAGATGACATAATTATTTTCATGCTGTCGTTAGTCTCTTTTATCCATTTTCTTTACCTGCCGCGATTTAGTTAGCACCTTTATTCTGGTTATTTACTGTTTATTTTATTTATTGAGGGTAAATGCCGTCTATATAAGTCTCACTGAGATGGTCTACTTTACGTATCTGATTTTTGATATTGATTTTTTTTTTTCGGCTTCGAGGACGCAGCTAAAGGACACAGAATTTACTCGTACTGAAGGGGCGATGAAGAAAAGCTGAAAATAATAAAAATATAATAATAGAAGTGGTGGTAGTATCAGTACTGGTGGTGGTGATGATGATGATGATGAAGATAACAACGATGATAATAATAATAATAATAATAATAATAAATAAGACAATAATATAATAATAATAATAATAATAATAATAGAAACAGCAGCAGAAAAAACCACCACCACAATACCAATACCAATAATAACAATAATAATCTCGCCACACTTAAATTAACCAAACAATCATGAAACCCACAAAATATCCTGGAAAATCTTAATCCCGTATATAAGCACAATGGATTCTAAATATAACTCTTGCTAACAACATACCTTTTCGTTCAGACTTTCCAAAATGAACGATATATCTTTCCTATGCCACCTAAAATCGCCAAGAAGGAATAAAAATAAATAAATAAATAAATAAAGATGATGTTTTACTGAAAGATTAACATTACTTCACTTCTTGGCCGACATTTTATGAAAGATTTACGTAATAATTTGAAGGATGATGAGCTTTTGAGGGTGGCATCAGTGGGTTTTTAAATCATCGTTCATTCAGTGTCAGGTCATTTTTATCGAAGCTGGAGAGAGAGAGAGAGAGAGAGAGAGAGAGAGAGAGAGAGAGAGAGAGAGAGAGAATATCCGTGTCCCTCCCTCCCTCCCTCCCTCCCTCTCTCTCTCTCTCTCTCTCTCTCTCTCTCAAAACCCTTTCATCTAACTTTCATACCTTTGCTCTCCCTTTCACTCCTCTCCCTTTTACACACTTTTGGGTTTTCACACATCCTGATCTTTCACATACTCTATTTCACTTTTGCTCTCAGACTCTCTTTTACACCCTCATTTTCTCAAACCCAGACTCTCTCTCTCTTACACCGTCTCTCTCCCTCAAACTGTCACCTTCTCACTCTTACACAACCTTGCTCTCTCTCACAAACTTTCTCACACCTTTGCTATCCGTTTTGTCTACTCTCTCTCTCTCTCTCTCTCTCTCTCACACACACACACACACACACACACACGTTCAAGCAACATTTCTCACTTGTTGTAATTCTCTCCCCCCCCCTCTCTCTCTCTCTCTCTCTCTCTCTCTCTCTCTCTCTCTCTCTCCAGCATAGCCCATGTTCACGAGTTTAAAGGTAGAAATAAAAATCCTCCGTCTCAAGAAACTTCAAGTCTCTCACTTTAAAGCGATGCCTTCTCTCTCACTCTCTTTACTCGCTCCCCCCCCCATCCCTCTCTCTTTTTGTTCTCTCTCTCACTTCTGGACTGAGTGTTGAGTGAGGCTTTCTTTTCCCCGTTTGTCTCTTTCTTTAATTGTGAAACTCTTTCTCTCACTTTCACACTTGGAATTACTGTTACGTCTTGTCTTATTTCTTGTTAAACACTAAAACATTTATTTTTCAGTCTCTCTCTCTCTCTCTCTCTCTCTCTCTCTCCTACTCCATAAATCACTACAACAATCCCTGTGTAATCCATAGCACGATCGAAACTACTCACAGGAGGGAGAATGACAGCCAAAATTACCCTTCTCCACTGCTGGCGAAGAACGAATGGAAAAGGTGTGTGTGTGTGTGTGTGTGTGTGTGTGTGTGTGTGTGTGTGTGTGTGTGTGTGTGTGTGTGTGTGTGTGTGTGTGTGTGTGTGTGTGTGTGTGTGTGTGTGTGTGTGTGTGTGTGTGTGTGTGTACAGGAACCTCTATATACATGTTTCCATACTCTTTGTAATTTAAGATGACCTAAAATTATCACCTCTCCATCTTGACTGCCTATCTGTAACAGCAGAGTATCAGTAGCACATGATGCTAGTCACGAAGGAGTTCTAGGTAAAGTATGCAGAGCCGTAGTATTGTCTTTGTCCCAGAGTTACGAGAAGCAGCTGCACAGGGACGAAAATCCAGGCCAAGTTAAGGTGAAAGGACTATATCAGGTACCGACAGGGCGAAAAGAAATGGAAACACATGAGAGGACACATAACTATTGCTCGATTTAAATGTTAACTTCTAAGTAAAGTTAGGAAAACACGCATCTTTCTAACTTTTGGTCAGTATATCGCGGAAAAATCATCCATGAAACAGATACATTTTAATCAAGACTGGCTGAGTTTCGCTAAATTCTAATCTTCCCGTTTTCTAGACGCTTTTCCTCAGCTGACGAGCGCAGCCTGGTACTGGAAGGGTTAGAGGAGGGTGCAGCCAACCCCCTACAGGTCAATCGGTCCCTTCTGGGGTGAATATAATCGTCTTTGGTGAGGAGAACGAAAATATCCAGCTCGTTACTAGATTCGGGGTGTTAAATAATTATTAGAGAAATACTGATATAGACTGATACAGATAGACTGATAGAGAGACAAATAAATAAATGGATAGAGACAGTAATTATGATATGGAAGTTAAACTGAAGTAGGATATTACACACACACACACACACACACACACACACACACACACACACACACACACACACACACACACACATACAGAGAGAGAGAGAGAGAGAGAGAGAAAACCATGATAATTTTTCTCCATTCTCCTTCATCTTCCTCAGTTAAATAACACAATATCATCCATTTTACCTGAAAGTCTACGTATGAACTTAATATAACTTTTATCCTCTAATTCAGTGGTTCTTAACCTTTACTGAGTCATGGACCCCTTTGAGAATCTGGTGAAGGCTATGGACCCCTTCCCTAGAAAAATGCACATTAGCACATAAAACATTTTGCATACAATGAATATACCTTGTATTATTGAAAACTACCTCATGCAGTGTATGACATAAAGTATAAAACAGTCTTTACAAAGAATTGTTTCTCACTTTTTTTTTAGCAAAAACTAAGGGCCACTCAATGAAAAAGTGAAATACATCCAACTTGTGCAAATTAAACAAAACAAAACTATAATTCCGCTCAAAAGTTCATTTCAATGAGAAGGTTGTTGTTTGGCATGAATAAGAAGATGAAATTGTGGAATGGACTTTGACAAGGAAACAGTAACAAGCATGTCATCTTTGACATCCAATTAATTTAGACTTTTTGTTTTGATAGAAACCCTGACTCACAAAGGTATGTAGTAACAAACGGAATCAGAGCAGCCATAGTTCGCTCTGCCATGAAGACGAGGGTAGGCTTGTGTCAACAAACACCAGAATTCTTCAAGACTCTTTTATTTTTTTTTTTTTTTTTTTTTTTTGGGGGGGGACGGATAATGCTGCCAAATGGCATCACGCAATATCACTAAATTGTTCTCAATTGCTATGACCTTCACGGACCCCCTGAAGCCCATAACCCCCAGGGAGTCCATGGGCCCCAGGTTAAGAACCCCTGCTCTAATTTCTCTGTTTACGGATGTCTGTCTGTCTGTCTGTCTGTCTGTCTGTCTCTCTCTCTCTCTCTCTCTCTCTCACACACACACACACACACACACACACACACACACTCAATCTCTCTAATTTGGGCATTATTCTTGTTTTCTTTCTCCTCACTCTCTCCAGTTTTTTCCTTCTCCATTCTTTCTCCTGTCCCCCCCCCTCCCTCCTCCCCCACCTTTTTACCTTTACCCACTATTTATCCTCTCTCTCTCTCTCTCTCTCCCTCACACACACACACATAAACACACACACACACTTTTAAAACACCATATGTCAAACCTTCCAGCAATCTTCCCCCCCCCCTCTCTCTCTCTCTCTCTCTCTCCCACCAATGACACATCGCTCTCTTCTTGCCTGCCACTTCATCCTTCACATCCACGACGCAAGCTGGATATAACGTGATTTACAAGGTCGTATAACAGGGAAATTGCTCGGGAGAGGGAACCTGATCAATCGCTCGCTTTTTTTCTCTACTCTCTCTCTCTCTCTCTTATTACTACACTATATATCAAATTTTTCAATAATTCTGTCTCTAATTACACCATACATCTTTCAATGATTCTCTCTCTCTCTCTCTCTCTCTCGGTCTCTATCTCTTTTACTACACTATATATCACACCTGTCAATAATTCTCTCTTTTGATACACCATATATCTTTCAATGATTCTCTCCCTCTCTCTCTCTCTGATCACCCTTTCTTCATCCATCACCATTTATTTTCGCCTCCTCGTTCACCCCTTCCCTCTCTCTCTCTCATTTTCGTCACCTTTCACTTCCGTCGTTATTTTTAATGCCTCTCGTACACACATATAGTCTCGTTTTTCTTCCCTCTTCCCCCTCTTTATCTCTCTCTACTCTTTTTCTCCTCTTTTTCTAATAATGTGGCGCCATCTATAATTTTGATGCCTCATATTTTTCACCCTCTGTACTCTTCTTTTTGTATCCTTCCTGTTTTATATTTAAAATCTTTGCATTTCTTAAATGAGTTTTAGTGATACTGCAGTTATCCTCATTACGATAACGAGTGCATGTATTATTATCATTATTACTATTATTATTATTATTATTATTATTATTATTATTATTATTATTATCATTATTATTATTATTATTATCATTATTATTATTATTATCATTACTACTAAAACTACTACCACTACTACTATTACTGCTACTACTACTATTGCTATTATTATTACGTTCCTACTGCTGCTACCTTCATCATCATCATCATTATCATTATTATTATAGAGTACCGGTATCACTGCTATCCCTAGAACATTATACTCCATTTAAGATATATTTTTCAAACCAGAATAATTATACAGAACTCCTTGACCCCTTCACTACCTGACGTCATTCCTAACTTTACAATAATCGTTCAGTGGCATGAAGAAAGTAAATCATTGGAGTGAAGGGGCTACTGAGTGATGTATTATTTTCATAGCAAAAAAGAAAAACATGTACTTTCCTAATGGGACTCCAATTTTTTCTCTCTATCTATTCATCACATCCTTATTTTCTCTCCCTATCCCTCCATCTATCCACCCACCCATTCATCATCACACCCTCATTTTCTCTCCATCCATCGCTCAATCAACAAATCCTTCTTTTCATCCATCCATCATGAAGAAAACCTTATTCTCTCTCTCTCTCTCCATTCCATCCATCCATCCACCCATCCATCATTCATCACATCCGTATTTCCCTTCTCTCCATCCATCCATCACCAAATCCTTATTTTCTCCCTCTATTCATCCACCTACCCGTCGTCCATCATCAGATCATTTACAGCCCCACAAGGACCGTAAAGTTCCGGGGTTAGGGTGATCACTGCAGCCATTGAATGTGGGGCTGACCAGCAGTTAGCCCATTAGGAGCATTACGCCACCAATAAACCTCAATCATGTCTTTATTTACTACACTTATCTCTTTACTTACTAAAGTCAGTTGGGGCGTCGTAAACCGCTAGGCCTCCAGGCGCCCATTTATTCGTTATGCGGTTACCATCCAACTTAATAAATGGTTTCCTGAAGGTACAGGAAACTCTAGTCTTGTCGATTAAAGGTACACTAGCACTATTTCGTGTGAGTGGATGGTGGGTACCCTGACCTACCACACTTAAAATACTGACAAGAGTTTCACAATACAAAAATTTCTGCAAGGGTTTTAAAATAACAAAATTTCTGCAAGGGTTCTAACTTGCTCAAGGAATGACAACTATGCCTTTATCTCACTGTCCTCTGGGAAAATAGGTGAACTGATACACTGCCTGACGACCGGGAGCAAGCAGAGATAATATTCTTTTTTTAATGCTACTACTGGTGTGCCACAAGAGTTAGTGCTGGAACTTGTTCTGTTTTTACTAACGTGAATGATATCGACGAATGCGGAATCTGCAAAATATGTAAATCTGACTCAAAACAGGAATTGGCCAAAAACGAAAAAAAGATCCATGTTGCAAAAGCGGATGATGCATTGGAATCAACACAAATTATCAAACTTGGCTAAACATCGTAAATGAAAACTTATAAATGATCAAACTAGGTCAAAATATCGCCAATGAATTCTAATACCGATACATGAGGCACCCAGGACCATAGGGGCGTAACCCACACTTCCCAACTTTCGGAGTTAATAGTGGAAAAAATTAGCTCAGAGGTTCAAAAATATCGTACAACAAACATTTAACGGAAAAAGAACCCCTAAGTGTCGTGAACGAGGGTCGAAAGTAGCATGTTTTTGTATATGGGTTTATATAGAGGTACCTGAAGGCACAGGTCCATAGGGGCGTAGGCATCAGCCAATGAGCGCACGCCTGGCAGCCACACACCCGGTCTCAGCCAATCACGTGGCACTTCCCGTGAACAGCTGACTCCCTCCTCACTCAGTGCTATGCTTGGTGGTGTATGGCATGGCAGAGATCTGCGTGGATTATCCTCCTCTATTTCGCCATTTTTTCGTGAATTAAATAGACAGCCATGGGTGATAGTGATTCAGCAAGTGATGGTGACGCCAGGAAGTTAACCAGGAAGAGAGCAAGACGGCCAGAGACTTGGAAGAAGAGGGAAATGAAGAGGAAGAGAGATAGTGGTGAAGTTTACTTCAGCCACGCAACAAGTAAACACGTGAATGCCCAGGCAGTGGGTGAGCCTTGCAAGTGTTCTGCACGATGTTTTGATGCTGTGGGTTGGGACAACATCCAGACAATATTCAAGAACTACTGGCATAACGTCCTTCGTAAGTTTTTGTCAGGTCTTCGGGAAAAAAAAAAAAAATAAAAATAAAAATTCATAAAAAAAAAATATTGGGCCTAGGATAATAAAACTTTAACATGCTACTAATATTCATTCATTCATTGCCAGACGCCATGTATCCCAAACGGGGTGGTCAAGGGCTTAGAGTTAATTGTTTTACAGGGAGGAGCACTAATCCTCCACCAACCCCACTTGACACGTAGGGATGCCAACAGCATCTGGTGTTCCCAGGCGGTCACCCATCCAAGTACTAACCAGACCCAAACATTATATATATATATTACAAAGTAACATTAATTTCATGCAGGACCGTTTTATGTATAGATTCATTTTGGGGGTGTAGAAAAAAAACACACACATACATAAAAACACATTATAAAACATGTGACAAAACATGTCTTGACGAGACATTTCCACTGATATATAATATAATGCCTGAACTATCGAAATGATGTATGTAATTAAACCTTAACTTTAATGATTAATTACTCAAAACAAGGGGTCTTGTGGGTAACGCCCCTCTTGTCCTGGGTGCCTCATATGGAAAGCGATTAATTCTGATCTCCAAGCTGACCAATTTAACTCCACTGGGAATGATAACTAACCAGGGAAATGTATACAGGGGATGGATAATAAAAAACAATAAATATCAAACTATCAGAGTACAAAGGACAATTACAAAGGTGAGTTAATTATCTGGATTCACAGATGGAATACAAGAATCCAAATTATATCATAGAGTACCAAAGGCAGCAGTGGATTTACTGCTGTTTGCTTTGTACTCATTTGTATTCATCTTCCATTGTTTTTCCTTCCTTCTTTTCCTCATTTCAGACTCCTTCTCCTCGTCTGTCTTCCTATCGTCCCTCCCTCTCTCCCCTCATACTTCTTTTTCTTCTACTTTCTCTGTCTTCTTTCTTTTGCTTCACGCTTTATTCTTTTCTTCTCTCTTTCATTCCTCCTTTAATTACACCTTCCTCCTTCTTTTACGTCTTAATTGTCTCATTTTTCGTCTTTTTTTTTTTCCTTCTTTTTCCTTCTTTCTTTTTCTTTCTTTCTTTCCTATGATTCTTTGTTCCCTCTGCGTCTCTCACTTCCTTCCTCGAACAACACAAACTTTCTGACATGGGAGACGCTTCCTCTCTCTCTCTCTCTCTCTCAAAATACCACTGGGTCTTTTTTAATCCCTCTCATCCCCACTCTCACTCAATCTTCCCCTCTCTCCTCTCCTACTCTTCCCCCTCTCACCTCAAGGGCCCACTTCTCTTCATCTCCTCTTTCTTTGTTCTCTCTCTCTCTCTCTCTCTCGTATTATTTCTCATTTTCTCACTTCCCTCCTTCGTCTTCTCTTCCCTTCCGCGTCTCTCCCTTCTTCCACTTACACCTCTTCCTCCCTCTCCGCTTCCTTCTTTATCCCTTTGTTCCTCGTTTCTCTCTCGCCTATTCTGCCGCGTTCTCTCTCTTCCCTCTCTCGCTTTTGTCTTCGTCTTCCTTATTGGCTTCCTTATTGCTACAGTTCACAGTTTGTATTCACTACCTGTCTCTTCTCTGCCTGTCTATCTGTCTGCTGTCTATGTAAGCAAATCTATGTATGTACAATACAATATGTGCCAATGTATGTCTTGTCCATACTTCTGTCCGTATGTCTGTGTGTCTGTCTGTGTAGTTAAGCGTGTAGAATATGTGTCTATATATGTACAGTAAGTGTGTTTGTTTTTCTTTACAATTTTCCTTATTATCTTACTTCTGTCACTCTTTCTCACTTCTCAATCTCTCCCTTATTCTCGTCTTTACTGATGCCATTACTGTTCTTTCATTACTGTTCTTCTGTATTCTTTCTCCCTTTTCTTTTTCATCCTCTCTCCTCTTACCAGCTTTCTACTCACTCTCTCTCTCTCTCTCTCTCTCTCTCTCTCATTCTTATCTAATTTCCTCTCCTATAAGTTCTTATTTTCCTTGTTTCTTCTTCTTCCTCAATTTCTCTTCCCTCATGTACAACAAAACATTCTCTCTCTCTCTCTCTCTCTCTCTCTCTCTCTCTCTCTCTCTCTCTCTCCATCCATCCATCCATCATCCATCCATCACCGACATTCAAGGCGAGGAAGGCCGGCGACTCTCCTCTGAGCGGACATATTTGAGTCATAAATCCCAACCGTTGTAAGGAAAAGGACGCTGACGGCCCACGTTCGATTGGGGCGCCTAAACTCACTAGACCACCAGACGTTAAGCTGCTTTAATATGAACTTACTTTCTTTTTCTTTACTTAGCGCAGACACTTTCGCTTCCGTCAAACTCCCCTTTCTCTCCTCTCCCATCTTTCTTCTGTTCTCATCTCAGTTTTCCTGCGCCTCCTCTTCTATTGGCGTCTTCTAGCCTCTCCGTCCTTCCTCCCTTGTCTTCTTTCTCTCCTCCCCTTCCTTCCTTCCTTCCTTCCTTCCTTGTCCTCTCTCTCCTTCCTCTCTCTCATCCTTGGCAACATTACCTCGTGTTAGCTTGATATCTTCTTATTTTATCCTCGCTTTTTCCTTTGCTCCTTCACAGCTTCCTGCCTTCTCTTCAATCTTCATTCTACTAATGTTCTCTCGTTGCTATCTCTCTCCTTTCCTTCCTTCCCTCCTCCTTCCCTCCCTCCTTTCTTCTTTTCTTCCTTCCTTCTTCCCAAGCTCCCTCGCTTCATCCCTCCCTCCTCACATCACCTCTATTCTTCCTCCTTCCTCTTCTATTTTCTCTCCTTTTCCCCTCTTATCAATTCTCTTTTCTTCTTTTCTCTCTCGCATATCCTTCTCCATTATTTTTACTTCCCGCAGTCACTTCCTGCCTCCCTTCCTTCCTTATTTTTTCCCTCCTCTCCCCCTTCTTCGTTCTCCCTGCCTTCCTTACTCCTACCCCTTCTCTCCCTTGCATATCCTTTCTTCTTCCTCACACATTCAGCTTTAATTCCCTTTCTTCTTCCTTTCAAGCACCTCTCTCTCTCTCTCTCTCTCTCTCTCTCTCTCTCTCTCTCTCTCTCTCTCTCTCCCCATAAGGCTCAGAAAGACACGCCACCCTCCCAGCTCACCACCCTTACCAACATTCACCACCCAAAATCCACTTAAAAATTCTACGGGGGAACTCGCCAAAAATTCGGAGAGGTTTCGCCAGGGTTCAAACCTACTTGTGGTTAGGGTTCATTCGTTGCTTGAGCTGGGGGGGGGGGTGCTCAATCGTGGCTATAATCTCTTTTTTACTTGTTCACTTTCTTTCTTTTTTCTTTCTTTTTCGCTTGGTTGCGGTGTCGTGTTCGTTCTACCGTCCTCTCTCTCTCTCTCTGCTTGTTCTTCCTTACATTTTTTCTCTTGCAATCATCATCATCATCATCACTACAACAACTACTACTACTACTTCTGTTATTTTTATTACCGATATTATTTTTTTTCTTCTTCTTCTTATTATTATTATTATTACTATTCTTGTTGCTGTTGATGTTATTGTTATTGTCACTTATCATTATCATTATTATTATTATTATTATTATCATTACTACTACTACTACTACTACCACCACCGCAGATACTACTACTACCACCACCACCACCACAGATACAACCACAACAGTACCGCTACGTCACTCCTTCAATACCCAAATCTCGTAACTGCAAGCGAGTATGTGTTTCCGGATCAGTGAACACGCGACCTGAAGGGCGTCTGGAAAATAGCGAGTGAATTTAACCATGAAGCGAGAAGGATATTTTAGAACACTGATATCTTAGAACACTGATATCTCTGAACACTGATATCTTTGAACACTGACATCTTAGAACACTGATATCTATGAACACTGACATCTTAGAACACTGATATCTCTGAACACTGATATCTCTGAACACTGATATCTCTGAACACTGATATCTTAGAACACTGATATCTTAGAACACTGATATCTCTGAACACTGATATCTCTGAACACTGATATCTTAGAACACTGATATCTCTGAACACTGATTTCTAAGAACACTGACAGAACATTGATATCTTAGAACACTGATATCTTAGAACACTGATATCTTAGAACACCGATATCTTAGAACACATCTTAGAACACTGATATCATTGAACACTGATATCTAAGAACACTGTTTTTGAACAATGATATAAAGTTTCACGGGTAGTAAGAAGAAAATTTGTTCAAGACTGACAATTTAAGAATGGAAGGTTCTCTCTCTCTCTCTCTCTCTCTCTCTCTCCAAGATTCCGCCACTCATTCTTTCTTAACCTCTCTCTCTTTTCTCACACACTCTTTAAATTCCTTCTCTCTCTCTCTCCTTTTGTGCCCAGGTCTCTTTCTGGAATTTTACGTTAGTTACCCCTGACGCCATCTTACATTTTCTTTTCATCCTCCAGTTTCTATTTTTTTTTCTCTCTCTCTCTCTATACACTTTTCTTTTTTCTGCCTGGCTGTCGTTGTCACTTTTTTTTTGTCTCTGTCTTTCTCTGTCTCCTCTTTTAATCAATCTCACCTCCATTTCTTTATCTCTCATCCTCCTTTTCGACTTTCTCCTTTTTATTTTTTTTCCTCCTCGCCCTTTCTCCTACTCTCTTATTTTCATTTTTCCCTGACGCTCTTATCCCCTTCTCAATTTTCCCTTCTTTTCTCTTCTTCTTTCTTCTTCCTTCTCTCCCTCTGTTCTCTCTTTTTCTTGACCTACTTCCCCTTCTTCCCTTACTCTGATCCTCCTTTCACTCTTACTCCTAACTCCCTCTCACTTAAGTCTTCCACTCCTCCCACTAACCGCACTTCCCTCCCTCCCTCCCTCCATCTATCCATCATTCTCTCTCTCTCTCTCTGATAGGGACAGAAAAACGACCAAGAGAGAAAGAAAAATCAGCTGGAGATTAAAGGCGAGTAAATGAAACGTGGGTGGAGATGACCGTGGAATTCTATGGCCTTATTAATTTTCTTACGAGTTAGCAAATGAGTACTGCAAC
>NC_136979.1:42667465-42717465 GCF_032717465.1 Coenobita brevimanus
TACCTCTTGAGTAATCCTGGTAGCAGACAAACAGACTAACAAACATCGGTCCCAAAAGTTAATCGTTTGTTCCCTGAGACATGGGATATCTACTAATTAAATTTGGTCCAAATCTCTCTTTTAGGGTTTTCAGTAAACCTGCTAACAGACAAACAAACAAACAAACAGGGGTGAAAACATACTCTCCTTGTCGGAGAGAAAAATGGCCATACGTTTTTTTTTTTTTTTTTCAATTTCACATAAACACCCTTAAGAATAAACACATCAAACCGAAAATCCATACAACACAGTCAAGTGCCTATTTGTCACTTTCACTGCCACTATAACTACTACCGGATCAACACGGGAGTTAGAAGGATATTGATGTAAAAAAAGAAAATCAGTTAGGAAAAAAAAAAAGCAAAAATTATGAAGAACCTTACAGACGAAACCTCTCGATATTGTAATTTTGTCAATTTTTTTCATTTGTTTTTTTTTCTTTCTATTTTTTCTAATTTTCTTTTTTTTTTAATCTTTCATTTTTGTCATTTTTTTCCCGTTTTTTTTTTTTTTCTTCATAGCCTTACTGTAATCTTGCTATAAGAAACCGATTATTATTATTTTTTTCCGATAATTCTGAAAACGTGGAAATAACTGTCTCCACTGCTACATAAAATCCTACTGACCTACCATCAACTGTCTCCTACATAAACATCTAGTGAAAACGGGAAGGTTATGGCAATTTCGTCGACTTCGAGACATGAATCAGAGGAAAAAATGAAAGTTCCGGGTTTAATCTCCGTTTTAACTACAGGTATAAGGGAATGATAAGGTCAGTGTTTTCGTCGGTCAAGAAAACTCCCTAACACCTCTTCCCAAGCGATTTATTTTTGAATAGGGGTGATTTTTATCCTTTTGTATGTTATTTATCAGAATGTGACGTTACTGGATGGATGGATGTAACACAGGGCAGTAGGGTGCTATAAACAATATAATTCGCTAAAGAAAAGATGTTACGGAGCTTCCACAACCGACGAGTATTCGGACCTAAGTAACAGTACACTCTAACCACTATTAAAAATTTTAGGTTAAGCTCGCTAGATATATTGAAACTTAGATACTTATAATTCATGTCCTAATCAAAGTGCCATCTCTACTTGCAACTGATCTGCACCGCTTGCAATAAAAGTGATGGGGGAACGACAGCAACACATTTCCACTCCGGTACATAGATGAAAAATGCCAGTGGTCGTTTCTGTCAGATTAATACTCTTCTTGCTATCCACTGTGAATATGCTCATAGTAATTTGTTATTGTAGTGTTAATTTCCTTGGTTGTTGCTCTATAAAATTACACATTCTTTTATATTGTTATTGTTATCATTATTATTATCATTATTATTATTATTATTATTATTATTATTATTGCTGTTTTATTACTGCTATTATAATTATTATTATTATTATTATTATTACTGCTGTTTTTTATTATTTGCATTATTCTTATTATTAGCATTATTCTTATTATTATCATTATTATTATTTTCATTATTATTATTATTATTGTTATTATTATTATTATTATTATTATTATTATTATTAACATTATCATCATCATTATTACGCCAGAGGGTGTGGTGGGCAGGAGAGAGCCTTCCTCTTTTCCATCATTTTCTCGTACACACTGGCAAGATCTATATTGCAATTCGTATTCCTTCAAACCCCGTTGCACGGTAATAACTCTCCTGTTATTATCAATGCCTCCTCTGTATTCCAACGCACTGATTAAAATGCATGACCCAAACACCAAAGCTAATGGACTGATGAGGAGAGGTGAAGGGGGCAACAACCTCACCGTCTATACTGAAGCTGATATCCTGGTTGTGTTAGAGTGAGAGGGGAGAGAATGACGGGAAGGGGAAGTGAGGGGGTGAGAGGGAGAGGAAAGGAGGGAGTGAGGGAAGAGGAAAATAGGAGGTGTGGGGAGAGAGGGAGAGGGAAGAGGAAAAGAGAGGATGAGAGGAGAGAATGAGGGAACAGGGAAATGAAGATATGAATGGTGAGGGGTGAGAAAAAGAGGGAAGGAGAAAAGAGGGGGTGAAGGGACTGAAGGAGAGGGAAAGGGAAAAGAGGGATGAGAGGAAAGGGAACAGAGGGGGGTGAAGGTAGAGAGGAAGAGGGAAGGGGAAAAGGAGTGAGGGGAGAGAGGCTGAGGGGAAAAGATGGAGTGAAGGGAGAGAGGGCGAGGGGAAAAGGGGGAGGGACGAAGGGATGATAATACTCAACATATACAACTCACCCGTGGCGAGTATATTTATTTCTCTCTCTCTCTCTCTCTCTCTCTCTCTGCTGAGGCGCTGTGAGGGTGAGGGTAGTAAGAATAAGGGTGAGGGTGAAAGTGAGGGTGAATGTGAAATAAAGGGTAGGCTGTGGGTAAGGGTGAGCGTAAGGGTAAAGGAGAGGGTTAGAGTGGGGCTAAGGGTACGGGTAAGGGTAAGGATGAGGGTGAGCGTGAAGGTGAGGATGAGGGTAAGGGTGAGGGTGAAGGTGAGGATGAGGGTGATGATGAGGGTGAAGGCGAAGATTATGGTGAGGGTGGAGGTGAGGGCGAAGATGATGATGGTGACGGTGAAGGTGAGGGTGAGGGTAAGGGTAAGAATGAGGGCGAGGGTGAGGGTGGCCATGAGGGTGAGGGTGTGAGGATAAAATTAATGGAGAGGGTGTAAGGGGAATGATATGTTGATATATTAGGTAGAACAGGTTAATAAACACGGTGTCACGGGAGGAAAGGATATAACTTTGCGAAATGACAGGTGTGGCATATCTAAAAAAAAAAAAAAAAAAAAAAAAAAAAACAGGTTACATCAACGTATACCAATCTCAACTGCCACGAAGCCACAGTTACTGATGACCTTATGCGAGAAAATGGTCTCATTATTCTCCCATAAGGTCATCAATAACTGTAGCTCCGTAACCATTGAGATTTGTACACGTTGATATAACGTTTTTACCCTCCACCTGGTAAAGTCTCGGAAGGGTGTTGTTATCACTGGGATCAATAGGTGTCCGTCCGTAGAGTTGGGCGGCAGGATGGCTGGCCAGGCATAGATATTTCGTTTCCGGGTCAGAACTCAGAAAGTTTTCATTACAGTCATGAAATATCGCATAGTTATGTTACTTATAGTGAACTGGTGCCTTATCATTGGTACAATTTTTTTTTTTTTTTTTTTTAATGAAACGGTAAAAAAAAAAAATCCAGAGATTTCAATGTAACCTGAGCAAGGAATCTGAAGGGCCCAGGTTATGTGTTCTAAAGGCGTTCTCCTTACGTCCACCTTTAAAAGATGGGGGAGGTGAGGGCTTGTATGCACTTGGTTACGTGTGAAGGGAGGTGGTGGGTATGTGCTTGGTTAGGTGGAGAGAGATACAACAGCGCATGTTTTGCTTAGATGTGCCTCACCTGCCAAATCCCAAAGTTATGCCATTTCCTCCCGGGATACCTATATATATATATATATATATATATATATATATATCTCTCTCTCTCTCTCTCTCTCTCTATATATATATATATGTGTGTGTGTGTGTGTGTGTGTGTGTATGTATATATGTATGTACTGTATGTATCATCATCATCATCATCATCATCATCAGCCATTACAAGTCCACTGCTGAACAAAGGCCTCCCCCAACCTTCTCCACGGATTCCTTGACTGAGCTAATCTTTGCCATGTTTTCCCTGCAAATTTCTCTATCTCATCTCTCCACCTGCTGTCTGGCGTTTTTCTGCTACTCTTACAATCTTTTGGTGTCCAGTCAGTCAACCTTTTGCTCCATCGGTTATCCATTTTTCTTGCTACATGGCCTGCCCACCTCCATTTCTGTTCTTTTATTATTTTTATCATATCTCTAACTTTAGTCTGCTTTCTCATCCAAGCTGATCTTTTCCTGTCACTTAAAGATATTCACAACACTGACCTTTCCATTGCTCTCTGAGAAAGGATTAATTTATTTTCCATCAATTTTGTCAGTTTCCAGGTCTCACAACCATACGTCATAGCTGGAATTATACATTCGTTATATACTTTTCGTTTCATACAAACTGGCCAGCTACTTTTCATAATGTCTCTATGTTTACCGAAAGCTTTCCATCCTATTGTAATGCGTCTTATTATTTCGCTATCGAGATCTTCCGTTAATTTTAGTATTTGCCACAAGTAACTGCACTCCTCGACCTCTTCAAGAATTCCCTCGCTCATTCTGATGACGTTCCTTGGTGTACTTGTATGTGGATTAAACATCAGTTTTACTCCGGTTCATCTTCAGCCCTACTTTGAGACTTCCTTCTCTTCAGGTCATTTAGCATTTCTTGCAATGTGTCTGCTGTTTCTGAGATTAGGACAATGTCATCTGCAAATCTTAAATGGTTTAGCTTTTCTCTATCCATGTTCACTCCTTTGCTTTCCCAGTCCAGCTCTCTGAAAATACTTTCTAGGCATGCTGTAAATAATTTTGGCGAAACTATATCTCCCTGACGCTCGTCCTTCTCACTCTTATTTTTTCCGAGTCCTTATGTAATTTAACTGTTGCAGTTCCCTCTATATATGTGTTTTCGAGCAGTTTTACAATGTTCTCATTCACTCCTTGTTCTCGCAATGAATTTATAATTGCTATGTGCTCCACTGTGTCGAAAGCCTTTTCGTAATCAACAAAACCTAAGCACAGTGGTTTATTATAGTCTGTTGTTTTCTCAATTACTTGATTCATTGTGTGTAGATGATCAGTAGTCGAATACCAGCCTCGGAATCCTGCATGTTCAAGAAGTTGGCTTTCCTCCAAATTTGTTGTTATTCTGTTCGTAAAGACTTTAGTGAAGAGTTTGTAAATGACTGACAACAAGCTAATGGGCAGATAGTTATTAAGATCCTCTTGGGCAACTTTTTTGCAAAGCAAAATAACTACTGCACTACTCCACGTTTTGGGAACTCTCTTCTTTTTTATACATTGAGTAAACAAGTGACCAAGCCTGCCATGCATTTCCACTCCCGCATCCAACAGCAAATCTGCCACTATTCCATCCTCTCCCAGAGCCCTCCTCCCCTTCACACCTTCAGGAGAAATACTTACATCTGGTGCTACCTCACGCATTGCACTTGTGTCAACTGAAAAGCTAGCCATCGGCACCACTGTCCCCGATGTACAGTGTTCTTTGCAAAATTCTCCAACACCCATCACCATCCCATCCCCGCACTCTGTGACTCCACCGCTTCGTCTTTCAGTAACGCAGTTTGTTGCTTTCCTAGTGTTATTTTACTTCAGACCTGTTTCAGACTTATTTTTTTGACGGTTTCTTTGATCTGATGCAGGTTTCTCTCTCTCCCTTTCTCTCCTTGTCTCCCGTTGACAAGCTTATTTAATTTCGTTCGTTCCATTTCATCCTTATTCGGTTTTATTTTCATTTCCTTTCTTTTTCCATAAGCTCGAGTGTCTTTTCTGAAAACTTCTTGGCTTTGGTTGTATTAGGTTTTCCTACTACCTCCACTGATTCTCTTGGCACTTTTGTTAGTCTGTCATTCAGCTCATCAATGCTACATTCAGCATTACTTAGAGCCTGAAATCTGTTCCTTACTTCCAACTGAAAGGCTGCTTCGTTTTCGTTTACTTTTATTGGGCAAATCATTTTATCTTTAATCATCTTCTTTCGTTCACTTCTGAAATTGAATCTGGCTGTGCAACCCACTATTCTATCGTCACGTCCTATATTTACTTTGTTGACAACTGACATTCGTGATGGTGTTTTAAATATATATATATATATATATATATATATATATATATATATATATATATATATATATATATATATATATATATATATATATATATATATAAAAGCACACACACACACAAACACACTCTCTTCCTCACTGTGTGTAACAATGGCAGGTATTGTATTCAGTTAAACCTACTCTGTGGTCTGCCTTCTGACTACACGAAAGTTCTCGACTAATTTCGTTCTTCATGTTTCCTACACTGGCTGATACATTAAACCTGAACGGTGTCATTAAGAACCCCAGCCCACCCCTCATTCCACTGGACCACCACCTTCCATTTCATACATCGATACAGCCCACGCCATACACTCAGAAAACAAGTCCATACAGCCCATCCAACCACCCACTCTACCCACACCATAGATTGCATACACCCGTCCAACCCCTCACACAACTGCTATCCACTCCACACACCCACTCCAAACCCACATAACCAATCCATACATCCACACAACACATCCACTCGACTCCAAACCCCATACACCAACTACACACATACCGGTACACCAATTCCACATACCCACACACACATTCCACACACCCATATACCCACTCCATACACCCATTCACCCACTTCATACACACATACACCCACTCCACACACCCATACACCCACTCCACACACCCATACACGCATTCCACACACCCGTACACCCACGCCACCCCCATACACCCATTCCACATACAGATACACCCACTTCAGACACCCATACACCCACTCCACACACCCATACACCCACTCGACATACTCATACACCCACTCCACACCTCCATACACCCATTCCACATACCCATACACCTACTCCATACACCCACTCCACTTCATTACACCCATTCCACACACCCATACACCCACTCCACCTCTAAACACCCATTCCACACACCCCATACACCCATACAGCAGAGACATACGCTACCTTCACTGGTCTACATTACACTGATAGGCAGGTAATTGGGTGGTTCCATTCCCAACACCGCAGGGGAGGACGCTCAATTAAAGGTGGGTATTATTTTTCTCTTTTTTTTGGAGGGGGGGGGGATGGGGGACCGTCTGTTTTGAAGGCTGTTTTTTAATTGTCTTTTGCGTTTCTGTGTGTGTGTGTGTGTGTGTGTGTGTGTGTGTGTGTGTGTGTGTGTGTGTGTGTGTGTGTGTGTGTGTGTGTGTGTGTGTGTGTGTGTGTGTGTGTGTGTGTGTGTGTGTGTGTGTGTGTGTGTGTGTGTGTGTGTGTGTGTGTGTGTGAGAGAGAGAGAGAGAGAGAGAGAGAGAGAGAGAGAGAGAGAGAGAGAGAGAGAGAGAAGGGGAAAAGTAAAAGAACAGAGGACTAAAGAGAAGGGGGAGCATATAAAGAGAGAGAGAAAAGGAGAGTAAAACAAATGAAAGAGAGAGAGAGAGAGAGAGAGAGAGAGAGAGAGAGAGAGAGAGAGAGAGAGAGAGAGAGAGAGAGAGAGAGATATGAAGTGAGGGGACGATGAAGTAAGGGGAGAAAGAAAGTGAGGGGAAAGAGGAAGTGGAGAGAGAAGAGAGATATGAACTGAGGGGATGATGAAGTAAAGGGAGAGAGAGTGTGAGGGGAGAGATGAAGTGAGGGGAGAGATGAGGTGAGGGGAGCGATGAAGTGAGGGGAGAGATGAAGTGAGGGGAGAGAGGAAGTGAGGGGAAGGGGCAAAGGGGAAACAGTGAACGAATGAGTGAGTCAGAATGAACACGAAGTAAAAATATCTTCCCCTCACCCACCGCCCCCTCCGGCTAGACGAGATCAAAGTATCGAGGAAAAAAAATAAAAAAAATCTAGCTCTCTATGTACTGCCTAACTTCGCATCCTGTGAGAAGTGGCCCTGACAAACGGACCTCTAGGTATTTTTGTCCCTACTCATCAACAACCCCCTTCCATAGCACTTTCAAGACCAAATTGGTGTAAAATGTTTCTTTCTTCATCATTCATTCTTCATTTTTTCTTCCGCCCTCCCTCTCAGTTCCTTTCTCCTCCCCTTCAGTCAGTTTTTCATCTTTCTTCATTATTTCTTCTCCTCTTTTCTGTTTCTTCTCCACCTCCTTATTCTTCCATCTTTCTTCATTTTCCTCTGGCTCATCTCTGTTCCTTCCTTCCCCTTGTCATCTTTCATTTTTTTCCATCTTTCAAATCCTCTCTGTCTCTTTCCCCTTAACGAATTGTAAGGATAATATCTTCTTTATCCTCTTCACTCTATCACTCCTCTTCCTCTTCATTCTTTCTCTAATACTCTTTCTCTTTATCCTTTCTGTCCCTCTTTTCCTGTTTTCTCTTCCTCATTTCTTTTCGATGTATTCTCTTTCCTCTTACTCTTCATTCCTTCTCTTACTACTCCGTTCGCAATCTTTTTTCCTTCCTTATCTTCTACCATACTTCTCCATTCCTTCTCTTCCTTCCTTCCTCCTTCCTTCCTTTATCCTCTTCCTCATTCTTTCTCTTCTTTTTTCACCCTTCCCTGCCCTCGCTATCTAAACTCCATTTCTCTCTTCCTCTTTTCCTGTCGTTAGCTCTCCTCTTTCTCTCTTCCCTCCTTCTTTTCTCCGCCCCTGCCTTAACCCTCCCCCTCCTTTCCCCCCAACACTTTCAATCCCCCAAACTTTATAGAAAACCAAAGCACAAATAATACACAGACAAACCAATCCTCTTATTCCTCTTGCTCTTTCCTTCCTCACCTCTCCTTCCTTCCTTCCTTCCTTTCCTCTCCTCCTTCCTTCCTTTCCTCTCCTCCTTCCCTCCTTTCCTCTCCGTTCTTTCTTTCTATTTTCTGTTCTTTCTTTCTTCATTCTTTCCTTCCTTCCTTCCTTCATTTCATCCATCCATTCATTCATCCATCATGCTTTCTTTCTACCTTCCTTAATTTCTCTTTCTTATATCCGTCCGTCCTTCCTTCCTTCAGTCAATCCATCCATCCAGCAAGCCCTCCTTCCTTCCTTCCATCTTTCTTCCCCTCCTTCCTACCATCCATCCTTCCTTCCTATCTTCATTCTTCCCTCCATTTTCAGTCTCCCATCCACCTTTACTGATACACAAAAACTCAATAACACAAAAGCAGCTAAACCCATTTTTACTTCCTCGCTTTCCTTCTTCACTCATCCTCTCTTACTTCTTTCTTCCCTCCTTCCTTCTCTCTCTCTCTCTCTCTCTCTCTCTCTCTCTCTCTATTTTAATCCTTTTCTCCTTTATAATAACAAACAAAAAAAAAAAAAAGGTTAATGCAGAGACAAATAAACACTTCCTCGTCTTTCCTTCTTCTCTCTTCCCCCTCCTTCCTCCTTTCCTTCCTCTATTACCCCTCCCTTTCCTCCATATTCAATCTCCCATCCCCCCATCTAGATACACCAAAACGATTAAAACAGACAAGCAAACCCAGACAGCTTCTACGGAATAATTCGCTGCCACAAATTTCTCTCTCTCTCTCTCTCTCTCTTTCTTTATTTACCTGTGTATGTATAGATCTGTAAGTATGCACGTGTCTGTCAATCAATCTGTTTCCTCACCTCTTCATTCTATATTCATTTAATTTCTCTCTCTCTCTCTCTTTTCGTTCTAAATCCCACGAGATGAAGAAGAACAATACCATCGATATTGTAATTGGTTTGCCTGTGCCCATGGACGAAAAATTATAGAAAAAGTGAAAACTAAAAAACAGTACAATGAAAAACTGGAAAGCAATATATAACCTGTCTGTCAGGGAATTATGATTTTTGTTCAGTTCAGATAACTTCAGTACCTCTCCATGCATGAAAAATTGTGTGTGTGTGTGTGTGTGTGTGTGTGTGTGTGTGTGTGTGTGTGTGTGTGTGTGTGTGTGTGTGTGTGTGTCTCCAGGAGTACATATAACAATCCAGCTCAATACACACACCTTTACACGTCACCACTTCGACACTAACACCCACCGTCCATACTGAATACATACAAGTGGGGGGAGGGGTTCATGCAGGACTGGTGTGATGGAATTTCCGGGGATTTATGAAGTTCAGCAAAATCCACTACAACGAAATTCACTTAAACTGTTCCCTCCCTGGCCTGGCATCTAACTCGCGTCCTTCCAATCAGCCGACACCTTCTCCATCCACTTCACCATCACGTATAGGCACCGATCTACCCAGCCCACCCCACTGCCTGGTTATAAAAGTGTCCCTCAGTAACCCTCCTATTCCCCGACGGGAGGATGGTGCACTGCAGAAGGAGGGGAACTTACGTCTGCAGACCACTGGGTGCACGTGTAAATGAGCTTGAGGTTAACTACTACTCATCTGCTACTACTGCTACCGGTACCACCACCACTACTACCCGGTACTACTACTACTACTGCTACTACTACTACTAATTTATTATTATTAATTATTATTATTATTAGTACTACTACTACTAATACTACTACTACGTTACTACTGCTACTACTACTATTACTACTACTACTACTACTACTGCTACTACTACTGCAGAATGTGGGATTAGGGAAGACACTGAGCGAGATTTTTTATTTTTTCATTTATTATTTCGATATTCTTTGGTCTCGCCGAGCCGGAGGGAGTGGTGGGCGGGGAGAGAGTATCTTTATCTGCCATGCTCTTTTCTTGGCTCCATTCATTTAAGCAATTACTGATGTTTCCCCTTCCTCCTCTTTTTCCCCTCACCCTGCCCCTCTTTTTCTTACTCTCCTTTCCTCTTCCTCTCTCCCCTTCTGTCCCGCTCTTTTTCTTATTTTTCTTTTCTCCTCTCTTCATCTCCTCCTTTTCTTAATCTCTCTCTGATCTCCCTTTGCGTTCTCTCTCTCCTTTCTTTCCTCTCTTCATCTCTCCTCTTCTCATGTCCACTTCCTTTCCTTTTCTATTTCCTCCATCAGACGTAGTGCTGCCTACTTCCTTAGCCTTTATCATTCTTTTTCTGTGCCTGCCCTCCTCTCTTCCTATTTATCCCATCATTCCTGTCACTTCCTACTGCTTTTCTTTCCGTTACAGGTGGCTTTACATTGAGTGACAAGCCAAATGGTTTCCTGTATGCCACGAAACCATTTACAACGCTGGGTGGTAACCATATAACCAAACCATACGTGCTTCCTACGTGTCAGCAAGTGGGTTGGTGGAGGGTTAGTGCCCCTCCCCATAAAACAAATAACTCAGAGTCAAGTGGCCACCCCATAAGGGATTACGGCGTCTGGCTATAGATAGATAGATAGATAGACAGATCTCCCTTTCTTTCCTCTCTACCAATATCCTTTCTAGTTTTTCTCCCTCTTTCTGTGTTCCTCTCTTCCTCTTTCTTTCTTTCTTTCTTCTCCTCATTTCACACATTTCCTCTCTCTTTTTCTCTCTGACCCCTTCCCCTACCTTTCTTTTCTCTCTCTTTTGCCATTCTTCCAGTGTTTTCCAGCCTCCTTCCTTCCTCTCTCTATCTCTTTCTCCCCACAATTTTCTTCTCTACGCTTTTCTCACTTTCTCCCTTTCTCCCCTTCCTTCTGTGTATCTTTCTCTCATGTGTTTCACTCTTTTCCCCTCTTTTGTTTGCTCACCTTTCTCTTCATTACTTTATTTATTTTCTCTCTCTCTCTCTCTCTCTCTCTCTCTCTCTCTCTCTCTCTTACACACACACACACACACACACACACACACACACACACACACCACCACCCCACGCAACATTCCTAAGACTTTAAAAACATAATCTAGAAGGAAGCATAAAGAAAACAGACAAGCTCTCCCACGTAATTAAAGAGATATTGAAGTCTACGCTCGTCCACAGAAAACGGGAACCGACTCTCACGCTGAAGAAAACCGTCTGAGGGAGGCTAAAATATAATACTTCATCCTTTCAACCCCCTGGCGTATTCTTCACGTCATTCTTCTTACTTTCAGACGATTTTACTCAGCCCTGAATTGGTCTTCAGAAGGGAAAGGTAAATAATATCTATCTATCTATCTTTCTATCTACTTGAGGTTCAATCTATCTAAATCCCATGGTTCTACAATTCTCCCAAAAGATGAATAAAATCGCCTTGTATTAGTGAATGAAACAAAAAGGAGCCATCGTGGTGAAGGGGTTACAGATATGTCAAGACCTGAAAATAAACTTCACCAACTCCCCCCCCCTCCCTCTCTCTCTCTCTCTCTCTCTCTCTCTCTCATAAATTAACTACTCAACTTTCCCTTGATGGACATAAAACTCTACTACCATTCTCCCTCCCTCCCTCCCTCCCTCCCTCCTTCTCTCTCTCTCTCTTTCTCAAATAATCCCACCAACTTTACCCTGTTACATAAAAAATTCCATCTAACTCACGACTCTCTCTCATTCACAAAACTCTCTCCAACTCATTTCTCTTAACTCACAAAAACTACCCCCCCCCTCTCTGTCTCTCCCTCTCTCTCTCTCATTCCTTCCTACACGCAATTTCTCCTCAACTCACTTTTACTCACAAAAATCTCGACAACTCACTCCTCTTCGCCTACAAACTTCACCTCTCTCTCTCTCTCTCTCTCTCTCTCTCTCTCTCTCTCTCTCTCTCTCCAATTCCCTCTTGTCTCAAAACATTTCGTTCGCTCCCTCTCTCTCTCTCTGCACAAGATTTAGTATGGACGAAAAAATCTCTTATTGTTTCGAACTGTTTCCTGAAGTGCGTCAATGATGTTCGCGCGCGCGTGCGTGCGTGCGTGCGTGTGTGTGTGTGTGTGTGTGTGTGTGTGTGTGTGTGTGTGTGTGTGTGTGTGTGTGTGTATGTGTGTGTGTGTGTGTGTGTTACGCAGATACACAGACTACTGTACACATATTTACTGGTACTAGACACACCAATCATGGGAATGTTGCTCCGATCTTACTATAGGAATGGTAGAACCGTTTTTCAAGTCACAGATCAATAGGACAAAGGTAGTAAAAAAGAATCTCTCTCTCTCTCTCTCTCTCTCTCTCTCTCTCTCTCTCTTTCTCTCCTTTAGCAACAAACCGAGAGGAACACAGGAAAACAGTACCTTGATTATTTACAATACTTTGAGGGAAATTTTCAAGGTAATGTAGAAAACATTACTAAAAATAAACTGTCAGCTGTAAGACAGAGAAATTGTTGTGCTACTCCAGTCAGTTTGATCGAGCAGACCCATCAACCGCAAGCAGGCAACCTTCCCTGCACGGCCGTCCCTTTCAGAGAACTTATTTTCCCATGTAGCTCACAGCGTTTTGCCACAGCGAGGCGAGGGGATCAGTGTGAAAGTTTGGTTCCTGGGTGCCCGCCGCATTTGTGTCTCCACCTAGTTAACAAGGGCACCATAGCAGGCTCCACGCCACGCCGTTATTTGGTTATATGGTTACCACCAAGCATTGTAAATGGTTTCCTGAGCTGCAGGAAACCATTTAGCTTGTCACTCAGTCCAGAGCCACCTCAAGTGGAATGAAGAATAATAAATGATGATAATATGGATGGGAGAAACAAGAAAAGTGATACAGGAAAAGAATAACAGACAAGAAGGAAGAAACAGGCAACTCTACATCATGTGAGTGGATGATGGGCGTCCCCACTTACTACCAAGATGCAGAAGAATGAAAATGAATATGACACTCAGTAAACTTTTACTATTTCAGCCTTAAGGATATGAGATATGACTGTTTTCATCTCTCTCTCTCTCTCTCCTGTCATTCACTCACTGAAACGCAATTCTAAGTTTAAAACAGACCATCAGAACATGCCGAGAGAGAGAGAGAGAGAGAGAGAGAGAGAGAGAATATCTGCAGGGTAAAAGCTGGAAATGCGAAAACGTAGGAGAATCGAGGAGGGGAACGCAATGCTAGAAATAGAGGATGAATTGGGCGGCAGCAGAGAGAGAGAAAGAGAGAGAGAGAGAGAGAGAGAGAGAGAGAATCACTGCTACATATATACAAAAACCTCACAGATATTTCCGTCCTTAAGTTCGGCCTTCATATAATCAGTGTAATATAATGCCCTACGCAGTACATTTTTTGGTATTTCTTTATTTAGTTATGCTGTTTATTAAACTCTTTTATTATAATGTCGTTTGGCTTTTAAAATCATCTTGTTAAATATAGACTTTTTTCAACTCATTATATTTCCCGTACTGAAGGGGTTATACCTCATGCCGAAAGGAAATCAAAACTACTTTCAGTGTAATCGAAAAATACATCAGAGAAGGCTAATGAAAATTCCCATCGCTCATTTTCTTCCCCCAGTGTATTAACGCTTATCAAATTACAGCGAGTCAGGCGATAAGAGAAGCTTTACATGGGTTTAATTATTGGAATGAACCCAGATTTTTTGAGCTGTGAAAGATCGTCCATCTTAGCCCTCCAGTGGCCAAGACAACACTACTATATTCCTGCTAAAACCTGACGATTTTCTTCAGCTGAGAGTAGGTCATAGGCGAGTGAAAATGTTACGATGGAATAAAAAAAATGGCTCTTTAATTTTAACAACACCATAATCGTAATAGTTTTTAGCTTCTTCTGGTGCCATATACTTTCTTCTGGGCATTACAAAACCATCTAACATTAACAGAAACAAACGCGAAGGTAAAAATCAAAGTCAAAGCGTTTAGTTATCATTTTTTTCGGCAACTTCAATAATTTCGTTCAGCACATCTCCTATCTATGTTATCGTAATTACTAGTAAGTCCTGGTCTACCCCTTCTTCAACTTATCCATGTTATTGGTTTGCTACAACATACTTTGGAGTTTGCTAAATTTATATACAAGGTCCTTTGCTGAGACGTACCTGGAAGTGTTTGGATATATTCTGTGGGCGCCAAGTTTTAGTGCGTTCCCTTGAGTGGGGAGAGGGAGAGGGAGACGAAGATGGGGAGGGGGTGGGAGAGGGACTGGGACAAGGAAAAGGAAAGGGAGAGGGAGAGGAGGAGGAAGAGGAAGAGGGAGAGGGAAAAGGGAAGGAACAGAGATGGAAATACTCGTAGAGATGGAGAGGGAGAGGGAGAGACAGGGACATAAAGAGGGTGAGGGAGAGAGGGAGGGAGAGAGGGACAGGAGGAGGGAGAAAGACAGGGAGAGGGAAGTGAAGGTGAGGCGGCAGAGGGAGAGGGAGGGCAAGCTGTACATGGTGGAGAGAAGCGAGGGACTGATAAGGAGAGTGAGAACAGTAAGAGGGGGAGGGAGAGAGGTGCAGAAGAGGAAGTACTACTGCGAAAGGGAGGTGAGAAAGATAGGAGTGTGTGTGTGTGTGTGTGTGTGTGTGTGTGTGTGTGTGTGTGTGTGTGTGTGTGTGTGTGTGTGTGTGTGTGTGTGTGTGTGTGTGTGTGTGTGTGTGTGTGTGTGTGTGTGTGTGTGTGTGTGTGTGTGTGTGTGTGTGTGTGTGTGTGTGTGTGTGTGTGTGTGTGTGTGTGTGTGTGTGTGTGTGTGTGTGTGTGTGTGTGTGTGTGTGTGTGTGTGTGTGTGTGTGTGTGTGTGTGTGTGTGTGTGTGTGTGTGTGTGTGTGTGTGTGTGTGTGTGTGTGTGTGTGTGTGTGTGTGTGTGTGTGTGTGTGTGTGTGTGTGTGTGAGTGTGTGTGTGTGTGTGTGTGTGTGTGTGTGTGTGTGTGTGTGTGTGTGTGTGTGTGTGTGTGTGTGTGTGTGTGTGTGTGTGTGTGTGTGTGTGTGTGTGTGTGTGGTCGAACGTGGCACTGAAAAGAGGAATTAAAAAAGGAAGGAAAACTCGACACTTGACAGAGAGGAAGGGGGGAAATGGGAGGTGGGGAAAAGAGAGAGAGAGAGAGAGAGAGAGAGAGAGAGAGAGAGAGAGAGAGAGAGGCGAAAGCAACTAAAGAAAGGTCCATCAGATTCAAGATAATAAGACAGCAAAAGAGTATGAGGAAGAAAAAGGAAACAGAAAAAGAGAGACAGACAGAAAGAAAGACAGACAAGTGAGGTACAAAGACTGAAGAAGCAGAGGGATAAGAAGGAAGAGGTGAGACAGAAAGGGAGACAGAGATGGGAAAAAGACAGACAGACAAGTGAGTGGCAATGGACTGAAGAAGGGAGGAATGAGAAGAGAACGAGTAGACAGAAAGGCAGAAAGGAGAGACGGACAGGTAATATGCAACAGATTGAAGAAAAAGAGAGATGAGATATAAACGAACAGACAGAAAGAGAGACAGAAAGGAGAGAGAGACAGGTGATATGCCACAGACTGAAGATGGAGAGGGGTGAGAAGGAACCGGATAAACAGAGAGAGACAGAAAGAGACAGAAAGCCATGTGAGGTGCGACAGATTCCGATGCCCCTGGATACACTGGGCAGCTGATGGAATGTAAACAGACGAGGCAAACAGAGCGACACAAATAAAGCAGGGCAAACACTGGCAGATTACAATAACGCCACCAGGTCAGGGGTGAGGGGCAGTGATTGGCAGAGAGACTGAGATTGGCAGTAGCTAGAGAAAAAAACAAGAAAAATAAAGGGAAAGAAGAGAAGAGAGAATAAAGAAAATACAAATAAGAGATAAAGGGCACAAAAACAGGGAAAAAAGCTAAAGAAAAATAAAGAAAAGTAAAAACAGAGACAGAGCACACCTCCTTCCTAAAATAACACGCACAAGAAGTTCAGTAAAAATGGAAGGAACATTTTGAAAACCCCTACCCCCCCACACACTCACCCCCACAACCACACATCGGAAAAAAACAAGATAAAACACTCACCCATATCCACACACCCACACCCATACAAAAGAAAACATTACATCACGGTGTTTTAATCTGTAACACCTTCACGAAAATTAACACAAACAGAATAAAACACAAAAACACATAAATCAACAAACCCCCCACCCTATCTACCAACCTCATCTAGCACCAACACCCCATCCCATCCCACCCCACCCCACCCCACCCCACCACTCCTGTCTACCCCCCAAAATTGGCACGCATAAATGCAAAACAAAAATACATAAAACAGACAGATTACAATATTTCTCAAAGCACAACCACAATTCTAGATATATATTAAGTCAGATTACAGCCCTCTCCCCCCAAAAAAAAATAAAATAAAAATAAAATATGGAAATGGAGAGAGAGAGAGAGAGAGAGAGAGAGAGAGAGAGAACAATGACCCCACCTTTCTGCGTGAGAGGGTCGAGGTGAGAGGGTGAAAAGTATAACAAATACACATGACAATGGAACAAAAATATTACACACACCTACATGCATACACACACATATACATGAACACACGCACACAAGCACCTACACACACACACACACACACACACACACACACACACATAAAAAAAAAAAAAAACAGAATACAATACCCTTTTTGTATATGAGAGGGGGAGGTGAAGGGGCGAAAATAATGATGAATAAAAACTTATAATTAAACGAGCAAAACAAAAAAACAAAAAAACTAAAACATACAAAAAACGAAGCCGGGTGAGTAGATGGAAAATAAAGTAAAATAAAAATAAATAAATAAATAAAAATCCTTCTAGTCCAGGGATGCCATCATTCTCGTTTACAAAAGATTTTTTAAAAGTTGTTTTTTGGGGGGCGAACAATATACAGTACATCACTATTAATTCTGGCCAATTTTGACAACAATTTTGGATTATGAAAGGTGTCATAAAAATAGGAAATCAGGTGGTGGTGTGGGGGCATGGTTACCTGTCCCCTGTGTTAACCTGCCATCCATACGACTTAATATCACACCAATTATCCTTTGAACTGTTTACCTCACCTGGGACGCCGAGACGGTGTGTGTTTACGAAATGAGGTCAACACCACTCAATATCAGTCAAAATACCCCGGAAGCAACATTGCCTATATTTTTTTTCTTTTTCTCTTTTTACCTTGGCCTAAATTTTTGTCTTTGTGCAGCTTATTTCATGTGGCTTATTTCATGTAGTGTATTAATTTGCATGTGGCATATTTCATGCAGCTTACTGGCAGAATGAGACAATCTCGTGCCTCTACAATCTTTCCATAACACTTCTTCGTGATCAGCGTCTAGTTTTAATCTCCCACTTCGACTCTGCATTCATGATGGAGAGATGCTAATTTTAGGCCAAGTAAGAGTAAAAAACGGTATAATCCAGACTAACCTTCACCAAGACTGAACTTCGAATTGAGAGTACGTGCTTCAGGCGCTCGTGAAAACAGAATATCATCCCGAGAGTCAATAAACGTAATGAAGATTAGTCATGATACTGTATACTCGTATTTACTTTTAAGCTAAAGAAAACGCGACTCAACTTTCCGGAGACTTGTTAAAACTTAGAGGGGTTCGATTTAGGCCTTAATTTAACCCCCTTGTTGCTCCAAGGTAAATTGCATCGTGTGTGGACTTAGGAAGAACGAAATGAGAAAATGAGTCATCGGACTGCAGGGAGGCGGAGGCTCAGTCGGTAGAGAGGTGGCCTGCAGTCCTGACGGACCCAGGTTCAAATCTCCACTGGGGCAGGGAACAGTTTAAGGATTTGAATTTCATATCAGACTTGACTGACCTACCAGAAGACCCACCGACATGTCGTAAAGATACCCACGCTAATACCAATACACAGTCCTGTATGTGACAGCCCTACATGTATTCAATATGGACGGTGGGCGTTAGTGCCGAAGTGGTGACATGTAGAGGTGTATGGTATGTAGGAGGACTACTGGGCCTTGGGAACAGGCTGTGAAGCCTATGCCCAGAGTCGGACACATAAAAAATAAAACAATAAAGTCTTCTCGAAATAATAAATGGAGGCTATTGTAAACGGGAAGAAAGTTATCGTCAACAGAAAGAAGGCTATCGTCAACAGAAAGAAGGTTATCGAAAACAGAAAGAAGGCTAACGTAAACAGAAAGACTACTATCGTCAACACAAAGAAGGCTATCGTAAACAAAGATTGCTATCGTCAACAGAAAGAAGGCTATGATCAACAGAAAGAAGGTTATCGTCAAGAGAAAAAGGGCTACCGTCAAAAGGTTATCGTAAACAAAGTAATTATAAACAGGAAGAAAGCTATCGTAAACACGAAGAGGGCTATCGTCAACAGAAAGCTATCGTAATCAGGAAGAGGGCTATCGTCAACAGAAAGAAAGCTATAGTCAACAGAAAGAGGGCTATCGTAAACAGGAAGAGGGTTATCGTCAACAGAAAGCTATCGTAAACAGGAAGAGGGCTATCGTCAACAGAAAGAAAGCTATCGTCAACAGAAAGAGTGCTATCGTCAACAGAAAGAAAGCTATCGTCAACAGAAAGAAGGTTATCATCAACAGAAAGACGGCTATCGTAAACAGAAAGAACGCTATCGTCAATAGAAAGAAGGCTATTGTAAACAGAAAGAAGGTTGTCAAAAACAGAAAGGTTATTGTAAACAGAAAGCAGGCTGTCGTCAACAGAAAGAAGGCTATCATAAACAGAAAGAAGGTTACTGTAAACAAAGAAAGCTATCGTCAACAGTAAAACAGCTATCGTAAACAGAAAAAAATTATCGTAAAAAGAGACGGATGACAATAATTGACCTACGCCAAAACACACACACACACACACACACACACACACACACACACACACACACACACACACACACACACACACACACACACACACACACACACACACACAAAATCCTCAAAAAGAATAAATAACCACAGAAGCATTAGGAAGAAGCGAAACTACGAGGGGCTAAGGTAAAAATGAGACACTCTGCCTTCGAAAATCCTTAGGGAGCGACTGACGGAAGAGGCCGCTATAAAAAGATGCTCCACCAGGAAAAAACAAAGCCAGACTGCAGTACCAAGAACACACACACACACACACACACACACACACACACACACACACACACACACACACACACACGCAAGAGGAGACGATTTTCTTCAGGTGAGAGTGAGCATAGGATTCTGAGCGTTAAGCCTCCTACCATTATCACACTGACGGAGGGAAAAAACACAAGATTCTTTATAAATTAACGCCAGAAATCTTAAATCAAAACACGAAGGGCAAATATCAGCCTGAGTTAAGCCCTTTCATATCTACAGGCCTCTCCACCCCCTCAAAAAAAAAAAAAAAAAAAAAAAAAAAAAAAAGTAAAAAAAAAGCACGGTAGCAGAAAAAGTATATTACAAAAGAAATAAAAACGGGGAAAAATGTAAAAAGGGGCAAATATATTACATTTTTTCTGCGTGAGAGAGAGAGAGAGAGAGAGAGAGAGAGAGAGAGAGAGAGAGAGAGAGTCTGAATGAAACACGACAGGGAAGGACTAATTACATTACCCTTTTACACACACACACACACACACACACACACACACACATCATGACCAAACGAGGCTACACATAAAATAAAAAAACAAAAATAATACCTAGTAAAACCAAGGAATCCAATAAAAATATCATTTCGAAATTTAGGGAAGCATTACAAGTTACCAATTTTGCAGTAATAAGGAAAAAAACATTAATTACGGATCTGAGGGAAAAAATGAATGAGTAAATAAATAAAAAATCCGTAAAAATATATATAAAATAATAGTGTCATGAAATTCAAAGCCATTATTTCCATTTGCTGATAACTTAACATATTTAATTATTTATGTGGATACGAAGAAAAAAATAGGAACTAAAAAAGTGTGTCTCGGCCTGTCTGTCTGTGTGTAGGTTTGAGAGAGAGAGAGAGAGAGAGAGGATGCACTCAACAAAGCCATTATTGAGTGCAAGGGAGCGTCTGTGCGTGCTACAAATTGAGTGTGCCAGAACGGGTGGAAAACAGTTAGCAGGTGCGCACACACACACACACACACACACACACACACACACACACACACACACACACACACACACACACTTAACAATGAGACTCAACACTTTCTCTCCCTCTCTTTCTCTCTCCACTTTTTCCCCTCCTCCCCTCCTCATTTCCTTTGTCCCCTTCTCCCTCCCTTATTCTCTATTTCTCTCTTCTATCCATCCCCCTCTTCTTTATATATTCTGCGTCCCACATTCCTTCTCACTCTCTCTCTCTCTCTCTCTCAGTTCTTCCTCACTCCTCCTCCCTCCTCTTTCTCCTCCATTCTCTCCCTTATTTGCCTTCTCTCCACTCTCTCCCATCCCATTTCTCTCCGTACACCCTCTCTCCCCTTATTTTCCCTCCCATAAATTTCTTTCCACCCCTAATCCTTCTTTCCCTTCCCCCTCCTCCTACTGCCCCCCCTTCCACTTCAATCCTTCCCGCTTCACCCCATCCCCTACTCCTCTCTCTCTTCACACTCCCTCGTATATTCTCTCTACTCCCTCTCTCTTCCTCCCTCTCCCCCTCCCTCCCACTCTCTCTCTACCCCTCTTCTCCACCCTCCCTTTTAACTCCCTCCCAATCCCTCTCTCCATACTTTTCCTCCCTACTCTCTAAGTCTCCCCTCCCCATTTACTGAACCTGATATCTCCCCATTCTTTCTCCTCCCTCTCTCCCATTCTCCTTCTCTTCCATTCTCTACTTTCTTTCCTCCTCCTTCTCCTCCTCCTTCCCATTCTCACAACTCACCTGGCCCACGCCTCATTAGTCACGTCGGCTTACCTGCCTTCAAAACTTACACACACACACACACACACACACACACACACACACACACACAAAGCCGGACAAATGGGGCCATCAAGACACCCTCACTGGGGGTGGGTGTCAGGCTAGGGCAGTGACTGATGCTTAGTACCTCTTTAGGAGATGGTAATGACGGGTTGTTTATCTTTCTTTCTCACTTTCTATCTTTTCTTTCACCTCCCCGCCCTCCCTCTCTCTCTCTCTCTCTCTGCTAAGACTCCTTTCTGGATGGTCGTGCGCCTCTGTTTAACTTTTTTTTTTTCTTTTTGCCACTTAAGTTTCATCTTGTATAATAATAGTCTCTCTCTCTCTCTCTCTCTCTCTCTCTCTTAATGACCCTTTCTCTTTACTTATTCGCTAACAAAAGAAGCATAACATTACTCCAAGGAAACACATACAGCAACACAGAAGATATTATTATTAACTCGTTTTACGAAGAAGAAACACCACGAGACACAAGAGCGCATTACAACCTTAAAAAAAAAATACGCAAATATAACATAATGGAAAATATTACAAATCAAAAAACGAATATACATCAGGGAGGGTCCTAGAAATACCTCAAAATGGTCTCCAATCACGGAAGGAATCAAACTTTGGTCCTTCAGCACTAAATCCTGACGCCTTTCTTATCATGACCTATTATCTGTTGTCTTCCTGCTATCTCCAGACGGTTTTAGGCAGCTCTGGAGTGGCTATTTAGGACTAGAAGGGTTAGAATAATAGCTTTCAATGAGCACTGCCTTAAGGTGACGATTTTCGGTGGTTAGGAGGGATTTTTCCACCATTAGGGCTGGGGTGTAGCCTGCACTAACCTACTATGCTTGGCCTCGTTAGCACAAAAATGAGTCCTACTCCTCTCCTCCTCCTCCTCCTCCTCATCATCATCATCATCATCATCATCATCACCACCGCTGCCAACTTGCCATCAATGGGGAAAGTAGGACTAAGAAGCAAGAAAAAAGGAAAACCACAACGGCAGGAAAACGAGCATCAACGACCAGCGAAAATGGGCTCCATTCTCTCACCTTTCAAGTTTTAGGAGTTTCCATGAATGGTAACGGGAATGGGAAGAAGGACAGGACAAGGTAACACTTTCGGGCTCCTATGACTCACTCTCAGCTGAATTTACGAATAGGTCAAATGTTTCGTGGCCGGGAAGCACCTGTCCCTGCGGAGGCTCTGGGGCTTCACCCTCGAATCTCAATCGTTTGTAGCCTGGCATCAGCTGGACAGACAACATACATTTAGGCTGAGGTTTCCGCTACACAGATTCGGTTTCAATTATCTCGCAACTGCAACAGAATGGCTGAATGTATGAGGAATCTGTTTACAAGACTATACATCTGCTTGCAATGGTTTCTGTACTACTGCACGAAGAAATGTACATCGATGCCGAGGATGTACATGCTGTTAAGAGAAATATGTTTTTTTGCGATATTTAACTGTTCAAATGAGGGCCGTGCTTCAACCGCGTCTCCTGGTGCTCGAACCCTGTGAATAGCTGTTTCGAGACCCGACATCCTCCGCTCGACCCAGTTCCTCGTCATGTTAAGCCAATGGGGGCAGTCATTAGGGGCCAAAACACCCCTTCAGAAAATTTTAATCGACATGGAAGTTGAAATGCGCCCACCTGTGACCCATCTGCAACCATCCCGCCAAAGTTTCATCACGATCCTTTTTCCAATTTCGGCTGCGTCTCTCTCTCTCTCTCTCTCTCTCTCTCTCTCACACACACACACACACACACACACACACACACACACACACACACACACACACACACGGCTGGGATTACGGTAAACTAAATACTTGAGTTGTTCCCATGACTCAGTCGACTCATTTTAATCCCGAAAGTTAATAGTGAAAATAACAAATCAGGCTCCTATGACCCACTTTCACTCCCTGGATTTGAATGGTAGAGTTGTTCCAACCATGAAGGAGTCAGCGGTGCAGATATTAACACCTACTGGCTCCTATGACACTCTGAGTTGAATAAAATCGTCTGGCATTGGATGGAAGAAATTACAAGAGTTCATGAGAGAGAGAGAGAGAGAGAGAGAGAGAGAGAGAGAGAGAGAGAGAGAGAGAGAGAGAGAGAGAGAGAGAGGAGGAGGAGGAGGAGCAGGAGGAGGAGCAGGAGCGAGAGATATTAATGTGAAGAGGAGGGAAGAAGAGACAAAAGTTTGAGAAGGAGAGAGGGAGGGAGGGAGGGAGGGAGAAAGACAAGTTTGGAAAGTAGGCCAACCACATGGAAAAGAGGTAAGGAAGGAGAGAAGAAGGGAGGGAAGGAAGGAAATTAGGAAGGAGGGAAGGAAGGAAGGAAGTTTAGAAGGAGGGAACGAAATCTGTAGGACCAAAGGAGAGGACTGAGAAAGGAAGAAGGGAAGGAAAGAAGCCTTTAGAGATGGAAGGAAGGAAGATGAGAAAGCTCTGAAGAAGAAGGGAGAAAAGCAAGGAGGTTAAACAGGCAAGCAGGTAAGTAGGTAGGTAGGTAGGAAGGTAGGGAGGGAGGGGGGGCAGGTAGGGTGGGGAGCATGGTAGGAAAGAGAGACGGAAGAGCTAGAAATGTGAATAAAGGAGGGAGAGACCACGGGAGAAAAAGAAGAAATCAAAGACAGAAGGAGGAAGGAGGGAAGGAAGGAGAGAGGGAGGGAAGGAAGGAGAGAGGGAGGGAAGGAAGGAAGGTGAGAGGGAAGGAGGGAGGGAGGGTAGGAAGGAGGGAGGGAAGGAAGGAGGGTGGGACATTATCGAAGCTTGATTGACGAGAGTAAAAAAGCTAAAAAAGAAAGAAAAGGGATTAAGAAAGAAATCAAAGAAGAGGGAAAAATATGAAGGAAGGGAGGCAAGAAAAGAAAGGGATGAGGGAAGAAGGAAGGCGGAAGGAAGGAAGGAAGGAAGGAGAGAGAATTAAGAGCTGTGAGGGAGAATGCGAGAGAAAGGGTAAGAAATGAAGCGAGGAAAGGAAGAACATGAGGCTCAAGAAGGACAGGAAAAAGGGAGAGAAGGGAAGGAAAGGTGACATAAGGGTGATGAGGAGGAAAGGGAAGAGAGAGAAAAGTAAAGTTGGTCAGACAAGGGAAAGATTGGTGAAGCGAGGGAGCAAAGTAGGAAGGTAGGAGGGAAGGAAGGAGAGAGAGAAGGAAAGGAGAGGAAGGGAGAGAAAAAAAAACAAGGAGGAATAAGACACAAATCGAGAAAGGGTGAAGGGTAATAACTGTAGCAAGAAAGGGAGGAAAATTAAAGGGAAAGAGGGAAGGGAGGAAAGCGTGCAGGGAGGAAGGTTGGAAGGGAAGGAGGGAATGACTAGAGAGAGAGAGAGAGAGAGAGAGAGAGAGAGAGAGAGAGAGAGAGAAGGTAGCGAAGGAAGGAAACTGAGAGGTAGGAAATAAGGGAGGGAAGGCAGGAGGGAGGGAGGTGAGAGAAAAGGGACCTTAAGGGGGAGGGAGGGGAGGAAAGGAGAGAAGGGAGAGACAGAGGGAGGGGAGGGGAGGGAAGGAGAGAAGGGAGAATCAGAGGGAAGTGAGGGAAGGAGAGAAGGGAGGGAAGGAGAGAAGGGAGGGAAGGAGAGAAGGAAGGGAAGGAGAGAAGGGAGGGAAGGGGGGGATCGAAGCTTGATTTACGAGTGGGCAAGTTGGATGAATGACCAAACTTGGACACGCAAAAATCCGCCACGAAATAATCCAAGTTGTTTTGAGACTAGCGAGTGGCAGGAAGGGAGGAAAGGGAGAGAATGGAGAGCAGGAAGGGAGGAAAGGGAGAGAATGGAGAGCAGGTAGGGAGGAAAGGGAGAGAATGGAGAGCAAGAAGGGAGGAAAGGGAGAGAATGGAGAGCAAGAAGGGAGGAAAGGGAGAGAATGGAGAGCAGGAAGGGAAAGAAAGGAGAGATGGAAAGAAGAGAAAGGAGAGGTGAAGGGAAGAGAAAGGAAAGAAGGAAGGAAAAGATGAAGGAGGGAGAAAAAGGACAGAATGAATGGAGAGAGGGAAAAGAAAGAGAGGGGGAGTGAGAAAGAGAGAGAGAGAGAGAAGGAGAGGGAAGGACATGGGGGACAGAGAAAAGGACGCCTAGCAGAGAATGAAGACGGATAGGGAAAGAGAAGAGAGGAGGGAAGAGGGAAAGGGAGAAGGAGGGAAGGACGTGGGAAAAAGGAAAGTAGAAGAGACAGACGGAAGGAAGAAAGAAAGGGAAAGGAAGAGGGAAGAAAGAGAGAGAGACAGAATGAAAGAATGAAATGAGAGGAGGGGGGGGGAAGGGGAGAAAGGAGAGGGATGGAGGGTAGGAAAAGTGGAAAAGAGAGAAGGAACGGGGGGAGGGCACTGAAGGAACGAAAAAGAGAAGGGGAGGCCAGAGAAATAGGATACGAGAGGAAAGAGGGAATGAAAGTTATAAGGAATAGAGAATGAGTAAAGCGAAGGGTAAAGAGAAGGGAAGGAGAAAAGGATGGCAGGGAGGCGCGAAGAGAGAGGGAGAGAGACTGGGATTGAAGGAAAAGAAGAAAGAAAAGAAAAGGAAAGAACGAAGGGAAGTAAAAGATTAGGGAGGAAAGAAAGCGAGACAAAGGAGAAAGAAGATGAAAGATAGAGAAGGAAAGAGGGGAGGGAGGAGAAGAGAGAGGGAGGGAAGAAGAAAGAGATGGAGGAAGGAGAGAGACAAGGAAGAAGGAAAATGGTAAAATGAGGTAAGTTGGGGGATCGTGCGGTGAATATGAAGCGCTGACGATGAAGGCAAAAACCAACAGATTTACTGATCCCTCTGTGTGTGTGTGTGTGTGTGTGTGTGTGTGTGTGTGTGTGTGTGTGTGTGTGTGTGTGTGTGTGTGTGTGTGTGTGTGTGTGTGTGTGTGTGTGTGTGTGTGTGTGTGTGTGTGTGTATTCTTGGTCTGTTTGTCTGTGCACCTGCTTGTTATCTATCTATCTGCCGATCTGTCTACGAGCCACAGTATATATTCCTTTTCCTATCAACACATTCTCTCTCTCTCTCTCTCTCTCTCTCTCTGCGACAACCAAAATAAATCCACAATCACCCTAGCCGACCCATTAACGTTAATCACCTATACAAATTACCTGAGGTGGGCTAAAACCTTCTAATACAGGTGAAGGGGAGGAGGGGGGACATAAGCAGTTGGGTTAAGTAATTTCAAGACAACCAGAATAAGATCCCAAAGTGTATTAGCCATCTGTTAAGGGGAGGCAAAGAGGGTGGGAAGAAATGAGAGAAAGAGGAAAAAGAGAGAGAGAAGGCAGAAGTAAAAAGAGCAGAAACTATGGAATTTCTCCTGAGTACGATCAATAAAGGTGATTCTCGCCTCTATATATCTCTCATCTAAAAATCCCTCTAGCTATGGCCGGCAGGAAAAAGTGCGAGGGATCACTGAATACTATATTATATGTTACAGGAAGGGATGTAAAAAACAGTATGCCAGAAGCTGTCAAGGGTTACAGGAAACAGCATCTGATAGCACACCACTTCTCCGCTCAGGCTGTAATAGACAAGACCATCAAACCATAAGCCATGAAACTCGTACGTAATATTCTGAGAGATTTGCTGTACTTCATAGATCGCCTCACTGGGGTTCCGTAAGTCACTGTTCACTGTCTTTTTATTTATAGTAATATTGTGTATCTATATTTACCTTCGTGACTGTATCTTTTGTGTTTTATGTAACGGAATGAAAAAAAAAAGTGTTGAAAGCATGGAAATAGGATTTTTTTTTTTTTTTTTTTTTGGCTGTCACTGTGCAAATTACGAAGCGGAACTGTTTATTACCCAGGTGTAATTAAAACTAACCCGTTCAGTACGATGACCTCCATTTCAATTTATTCCTGCTGCAACCAAATCATTTTATTCGTATCCCGGAAGACGCCTGGCCATGAAGAAGCAGGAAGTGGTCTCTTAAAAGAAATTCCCCCTCCACTATTTCTTTTATCTTAATTAAATCGTCTATCGGGAGCGGTGATAAAATTTTGGAGTCATCATTGCAGTATAGGAATTAACCGAGAATTTTTAGCTCGATAATTTAATGCACTTAACTGATTTTTACCATTTATTAACCATCGAAAAAAAGAATAATTGCACAGTAGATTTATAAGGAAATTAATGGAGAAACGTTTCCTTTATTGGTGTGGAAAGGTTTTATCAATTATCTCACAACAATTTCGCTTATAATAACCAGAGTAAATGAGTGTGACTGAATTATTGGTCCATATAATCGTGCACCTTGTAAAACTGGGGACACGTGTGATTTGGAAACCTTGACCTACGCTTCGGAGATAAATGGCTTAATAATTTGGAAGATGGATGAGATGATGATGATGATGATGATGATGATGATGATGATGATGATGATGATGATGAATGCTAGTACTATTATTATTATTACTCTTACTATTATTACTACTAATACTACTACTACTATTATTGCTATTATTATCATCATTATTATTATTATTATTATTATTATCATTATTATTACTATGAATGCAAGGAGGGCGAGAGCAAGGTATGATGATGAAGCAAGGAAGGAGGAAAGGAGAAGATGGAGGAGAGGACAGAGACATGATTATTGTTAGGAATGTGTAGAACGAGAAAAGTGAGATGAGGAAGAAAAAAGAAAAGAAAGGGAAAGGAAGAGAAGGAAGAAGATAGACGCATGGAGGAGAAGCGGCTGAGAGAGAGAGAGAGAGAGAGAGAGAGAGAGAGAGAGCGAGGGTGGACAAGGTAAACAGGTAAATTAATTAAGGTATGCTACAGGGTTGATGAGTTGCACCTGGATCTGACATCTCCCCCCCCTCTCCTCTCTCTCTCTCTCTCTCTCTCTCTCTCTCTCTCTCTCGCTTGCTCGCTCGCTGGCTCCTCATAAGCCACACCTGAGCGACCAACCTCACCTCACATAACTGGTCTGAGGCGATGTAATGAGCTAATATCCATCCCTCAGCTCCTTCTCCGTGGCGATTTATCCATAGTTTTATCCTTGCTTATTAGTCTCTCTTCAACCTGATCTAATTTCACCATCTTCATCTTGAATGTAGCAAGAGAGAAACACTTAAATAAATGCTAGTCACGAAGAAGTGATATGGAAAAGACGTAAAGTTGCAGTTTTTTTTTTTTTCAATTACTGAACTGCGTGAAATTATCCGAAAAAAGATGAAAATTTCCAAGTTAAAATGAGCGAACTATTGGCGCGATTAGAGACGTCAATTTTTTCTTTTTCATTTTGTTTTTTGTGATCTGGCTAAAAAAAAAAAAAGACGACTTTATTTAGCTCTGGAAGGGTTAACAGATGTAGGGGTTTTGAGGTGATGATGAGTAGTGATTTTTGAGGTGATGAGGTGTAGTGATGCTTTGAGGTGATGAGGTGTAGTGATGCTCTGAGGTGATATTACGATGTCATGTGAAGTATGATGATGTGAGATGATAGGATGTGATGCAAAGTGATGTCATGATGTACAGTGGTGTTGGGAGGTGATGAAAAATGGCTACTGTGATATGATGTGAGGTGATGTGATATGCTCTGATGTGAAGTGATGTTGACGTGATGTATGAGGAAGTGATGACATGAGGTAATAATCAAAATCAAATATCATACTGTACTTTGAGATGAGGCGCTGACGAGGACGGTAAAATGCAAATACGAGGACGGCCTCACAAAAGCAGTTGCTTACCTGTGGCTGACGGGTATATTCAGCGTGACAGACGGGAATTAAGCACCAATAACAACAATAATAACAACAATAACAACAACAACTACTACTACTACTAAAGAAGATTTAGTCAGATAAATTACTACCGTACTACTACTACTACTACTATTACGGTACTACTACAGCGAGAAGATTTAAAGGGACAAAGTAAAATGACATTATGAAGTGATGTGACGCTGTGACGTGAGGTGAAATATATTAAATGACGCCAAAATAATCAATTCAATTACCAACATCACAGAAACAGAACTAATAACAAAACTCAGATATCAAAGAGCTCACAATATGCCTCAGTGTAGACGGGAAATGGATGCGCTCGTTTTTATGGCCTTTGTGTGTGTGTGTGTGTGTGTGTGTGTGTGTGTGTGTGTGTGTGTGTGTGTGTGTGTGTGTGTGTGTGTGTGTGTGTGTGTGTGTGTGTGTGTGTGTGTGTGTGTGTGTGTGTGTGTGTGTGTGTGTGTGTGTGTGTGTGTGTGTGTGTGTGTGTGTGTGTGTGGTTCGAGTAATGGGAGTGAAGTGAGATATGGGCCAGTTTTTCCTATTTTTGTACTCTAATTCTCCCCTACAAGGAGAGTATATTTTTACCTCTGTTTATTTGTTTGCTAGTTTGTTTGTCTGTTAGCAGGATTACTCAAAATCTAAAAGAGCGATTTGGACCTAATTCGGTGGGTAGACAGCCCATATTCCAAGGATCAATCGATTATATAATTTTTTGAACTGATCCGGAGCGTATTAAAGATTCTGGATCCGGAAAACATATTTTGTGAAACCCTAATCAATGATGAGATAACTTAACCCATTATGAAGAGTGGTTTGGATGTTACGTTGCCCTTGTCGGAGAGATGCGCTCCACTGAGTGCCCCTCTAGTTTTCTCTGTTTTCCATGTACAGTATTTGCATTTTACCAGGACCGTATATATTTGTGAAAACAGGATTACCATGATGATGATAATGACGAGAGGAAGTGGACAGGGATGAGAATAAGGATGAGGGTGAGGATGATGAGATTACGTCTGTCCCATTTTACATACAAACGGGTACAGATGCAAAGACAGATAAACTAGTAATATACAACCTGGCGCACACACACACACACACACACACACACACACACACACACACACACACAATGACAATCAGTTAAGCCAATGGACAGATAGGAAGACAGTCACACAGGTAAAACGAAAGACAGACAGACAGGTGCTCAGATATTTACCTTCAACACCACAACCACCACAACAAAAACAAGAACACCAGAACAACAACACCATAACACCAACACGCCCTCACCACCTCATTCCACACCTACTGTCCCCCAACTTTTGACACTTCCTCTCTGTACAAAATACCTGGGTGAGCCAATCAGACGGTAAAGGCGCGAACATGTCAGCATCACGTAAACGAGGCATTACCGCCCTACGAATGACGTCATTAGCGATCTGGCTGCTAATTGGACGAGAGCAGTTGGGGGCGGGGTGAGGGGGAAGGGTGTGGGGATGGAGAAGAAGGGAGGAAAACGGGTGGGGAGAGGGAGAGGAAGGGGGAAAAGAGTTAGGTAGGGAGAAAAGGGGTGGAGAGAGGGAGTGAAGATTGGGAAATGGGTTAGGAAGGGAGAAAAGGGAAGAAAAAGGGATAGATGGGAAAGGGAGAGGGGAAACACAGTGAGAGAGGGAGCGGAAGGGGGGAGAACGGTGAATGAGATGGGGGGGAAGTGAAACGATGGAGAAAAATGTGCAGGTAGGTAGAGGGAAAAGAAGAGACAGGGAGAGGAGGAGAGGGGGAATGAGAGAGACGAGGGAGAACGGCAGGAAAGGGATGGGGAAAATGAAGAAGGGGAGGGAAAGAAGAGGGGAAGGAGAAGAGGGAGAGAGACAAAGGGAGGGAGGAAGAGAAGAGGGAAAGACAGGGGAGAGGGGGGGAGAGATAAAATGCAATAATTATAGCCAAATAAATCAATGTTTTTGTTTTAAACGTTTCACTAAATAGAAAAATAATGGGTAACCACGAATTCCATTTCTGTAAAAATTAAAACTAGGCTCAGTGATATTTTATGCATTAACCCTTTCACTCCAATGACGTCCTTTTCGTTATATTCGTGTTATTCGTACATCCAAGCGATCTGGTTCAGCTTCAGGGAGACTTTCAGAGCTAGAAGGCAAAATACATCCTTCATTAACCCCTTCAGTACGAGGTTTTTCTAGCGTTATACACAATCGCTTATAATGGTAGACCGAATACACTTTGGTCAGCATTCTTGTCTGTTAAAAGGGCTCCCTAGCGCCTCTTCCTTAGCGATTTATTTTGTGCAACATATTTGTGTTTTACATTTGCTGAAAATGGTGGTGCTGGAATGACATAAATGACACAGAAGAGGACTGTATGGAGTAAAGAGCAAAACAAATCGCTTAGGGAGAGGTGATAGGGAGCATTCTTAACTGACAAGAATACGGTCCCCAAATAACAGACCATTATACTGAAAAGACAAAGACTCATTATCTCAATAGTTAAGGAAGCTTCCTAACACCTTTTCCTGAGCAATTTATATTGTTTATCCACCTTACTGTCCTCTTCTGTGTTACATAATTCCTTTCAATATTGCTATCCTCTGCATAAATAACGAGCAAAAGGCTTCTACTTACCCACATCCAAAAATAAATCGCTAAGGAACAGGTGTTTGGGAGTTTCCTTAACCTTCAGTAGGAGAGGTCTTCTCTAACCCGGGAAAAATCGTCTGAATGTTAATGGGGAGATTTTAACATAAGGCTCCTATGACCCACTCTCAGCTGAGGAAAATCGGCTGGCGTTAGTGAAGAGAAAGTTATCCAGACTACGACAAAGTTAACGTCACTACACAGCTGAATTAAAGCGTCTGGTGGTAGGATGATTAAAAAGAAATATATACAATCAGGATGAAAGAGATAAACACAAAAAACGGAGTCACTGAAAAATATTACTGCTGTCTAATGAAAAGCTAAATGATAAAAAAGAAGAAAAAATATATATAATGCTGAGAACACGGAAAAGAAATCGCACGAGTCGAAATGAACACAGAATCACCTTTACTCAGAAAAACAATTAACACGCTGAAGTATTACTGCAAATATCTTTTAAAAATTCATCTTACCGAGAAAACCATCAGGAAATCCATTACCGACTTGAATATAAATACCGATCATAAAAAAATAATAATAATAATAATAAAACAGGCCTGCAAATCGAAAAGCATAAAAAGCCCAATAGACGATGAGTAAAAAAGTAAATAAATAAAAAACGATGGGAGAAGTTTCCATAGTGAAATATTTAGTGGCACGAAAGGCGAATCAAGAGGTCACCGGCCCGAAAATGCAAATGCAAATGGAAAAAATGTGTAAATGACTAGGCAGGATTTGGCAACAACTGATGAACACACAGAGACGATATTGCGACACTGCTTGAACTATTTTAAGTGTGCCTCATGATTATCTATCTATCTACCTGTCTATCTACATATCTATCCATCTATCTCTGTCTGTTTGTCTGTCTGCCTGCCTGTCAGTTTGTCTGTCTATCTATATCTGTCTGTCTGTCCATCTATTTATCTATCTACAGAGAGAGAGAGAGAGAGAGAGAGAGAGAGAGAGAGAGAGAGAGAGAGAGAGGCACAGAAAATGTTAAGCCAGCCTATCCCACATAATCCCCTTAGTAGAGTAGATAGCATACCGAGGCAAGCTTTCCGTAGGTCAGTAGATTTAAGGCCAACTGACTAGCCTACCTCCTACAAAACCCTCCTCCAGTTGCCTCTTAGGGGATCGAACCCGAGCGAGGCAGGAATACCGACCGGTGCATTATAACCACTATCCCACCATTTTTCTTTCCGATACTGCAATAAATAAATAAATAAATAAATAAATAATAAATAAATAGTCCATCCCATATTACTAGGGCGAAGCTGTCCACATTAATTTATGGGTCAGGGAAAGACTTTTACTTTGGGATCATGCATTGAGACTCCCTTTCTCCTCTGATGCATGTCCCGGTGGGGAAAATGCGCTGACGGCAAATATGGTGATGATGATGGTGATGGTGATGATGATGATGGTGATGATGATGATGCTGCTGCTGCTGCTGCTGCTGATGATGATGATGATGATGACGGCGTGAAACAGCCCCCATAATCATGACTTTACCAAACACCCGAAAAACTCCACTCTTTCTCCCAATACAACAAAACCACCTACACTCTGTTACACTCTCACTCACGACCCGGCCTTAATGATCGGAATAATTATGTCTCTTCATTCCTAGTACGTATTTTACATCTGCGCTCGCGATGCCAGAGAGGGTGTTGTTTTACTCGATAAGTGTGTGTGTGTGTGTGTGTGTGTGTGTGTGTGTGTGTGTGTGTGTGTGTGTGTGTGTGTGTGTGTACAAAAAGTTTTCATTCAATTTTACCCAAACTTGAAGGAGATGTTGACGGTCACGCAAGAGGTTGAGCTACTGATTTTTTTTTTAGAATAACAGGCCAATGATCGAGACGGAAGGGCCAAGGCAAAACACAACGCAGCAAAGGCAACTTATAACAGTTTTTATCTAATTCTGACCAAACTTGGGAAACAGGCTGTACGACAAGTAAAAAAGGGTTTCGAGAGCCAAAGGTCAAGGTCACGGGACAAGGTCAAAGTTCTTCCCGTGTGTCTGTGTTGGAACAAAATAACAAGATTAGTTATGACCCGACCTGAACCATATTTGGTGGAACTGTTGAGGATCACCCAAGGGACTGACCTAGCTTTTAAAAGATAAAAAAAAAAAAAAAAAAACATCAAGGTCACATGGTAAAGTCACCTTATAGTTTTCGTCTGATCTGGAGAAAAATTTGTGGAAGACTTCAAGATAAGGAAAGGATAATGGAATTTCGATTTTGAGAATAATCAAAGATCAAGAATTTAGGTAAAAGTCAAAGATCAAGGTCACAGGGCATGGTCAACTCAGTTCTGATCTGCTTTGGAACACGTTTGATGGACGGGTGAAAGATCAGGCAAGAACGATGAGATTCGACTGAGAGCAACCGATCCATGTTCAGGGTAACAGTGCAACGTAAAATGCTTGGCCCACAAAAGAATTCGTTGGCGCGGGTATTACACTCTCAAAACTCCCCCTCTTCTTTTATTTTATTCAAGACGCCTCCAGACGGGTTTAATCAGCTCAGGGAAGACTTTTGGAATTGAAAGGGGGTGGATACAGCCATCAATCTCATCTTCACTAAGAGGTATTCGTGCACAGTTAAATAATATGGAGAAAATATAATACAATGAGAATATAATACGATATTAGGTCGTCGTAGTCAGAGCTAACCCTCTCATCGTCCATACCACTCGTGTCCCATCCCAGCTAATTCAGAGGGTTTTATTAACCCGCGCACTGCGCACTTACCTTTTTTAATCCCACCCCGTGGTACGCAAAAAAAGAAGGAATTTTTTATTTTTTTAGTTTTTGTTTATTATAAACTTGTAGATAAATATCCAGGGCATCATCTGGTGAAAAGAAAAAATCTCTCTCTCTCTCTCTCTCTCCATCTTTGCGTAGGGTTTACGTAAGTTTACGTACGGAAGTATTAAAAAAATGAATAAAAAATGTTTCTGTTTATTATAAAGTTGAAGATAAACATCCTGGGAAAAAAAAAAAATTCTCTCTCTCTCCGCCTTTGCGTAGCGCCATGCGTAAGTTTGCGCAAGGGTCGAGATGTTTACGGTACTCCACAGCCAGCACAGCCTCAGCTGTGACTCGCAAAGCGACGCTGACCAGCCTGAGCTGTGGCTCGCAATCCACGGGTTAAGCTGACAGTAAGCCATAGGAGCCTGCAAGTTACCCATCAAAAATCCTGTAATTCTCACACTATACTAAATCCACTTGCTATGTACGGTACATATTTAGGTTGGTAGGTATGTACTGCATGCATCGATGTACTCGTATACAGGTATATGCACTTATCTGTCTATTTGTCAATTTATCTATAAATTACAAAGCCCACTGAACTCCCGGCACAAGTGTGTTAATAATCATGACAATTACGTGGGTGAATGGTGCATGTCTCTCGCTCTTATTAATTGTACTGTAATTGTGTTAAATGCAGATGGAATGTTTAGTGAAATGTTTCTGAAGGTTCTCTTTTACCTATGTGTTTATCTCTCTATGTGTACTGATATTTACGGTTTATTTCTCTACATGCATGTCTATCTACCTGACTATCCACCAGTCTATCCATCCATCTACATATCTATGCATTCATCTATCGGTCTATCTATCTATCTATCCATCCATTTTTTCATCTATCTATCTATCCATCTTTCCCTTTATCTGTCTATCTGTGCATCCATCGTTTATCTATCTACCTATTTATCTACTTATCCCTCAACCATCTACCTACCTACCTACTTACGTATCTACCACTTTACTACACAACCACTGTCCTTCCCTCACCAGTGTATTAATAATGAAGGCAATTACGTGGGTGAATGATGCTTGTTGTCACTATAATAACCTGTATGCAAGAGTTGACCCGTGCGCGTGTGTGTGTGTGTGTGTGTGTGTGTGTGTGTGTGTGTGTGTGTGTGTGTGTGTGTGTGTGTGTGTGTGTGTGTGTGTGTGTGTGTGTGTGTGTAAAACAATAGCCTAGAGACTGAACAGACCATATTATTTTCTTCCTAAAAAAAAAAAAATCCTGCAATTAACGTATTTTTTCTTTCTTTTTCCTGCCGGTTATTATCCCTCAGAGAGTAATACCGAGGAGAATTTTCCTCTTTACTCGGTTTCTTTCATATGTATAGGTTAGATTCTCGCTGTAATTAGTTCACCTGCACCTGATGACCTCGTTCACGGCCAGCTGACCCCGTGTTATCTGGGTATGGCGTACGGGCTATTTCTAAAACCCTGACCTCCTGATATATATATAGGCTACGTGTAGATAGATATGTATAGATAACAGATGTGTGTGTGTATATTTTTATGTGCAGCATGTTTATATGTTATGTACAGTACATGTTTATCTATCTGTTTTTCTATCTATCCATATCTATCTATCTATCTATCTATGAATATGTATCTATATCTATCTATCTACCAGTAAAGTGCGCTTTGTGAGCGCGTGACGAGTGCGCGAGCGTTTGTACATACGCCTATCATCATAATTTCATCTTGGTGTAAACTTTCAACAGTTCTGGTGAAGTAGCTGAACAATAACAGAAGAATAATTGAGCTAAAATATTCTCTCTCTCTCTCTCCTCTCTTACACACACACACACACACACACACACACAGTAAAAACAACTCAACACCTCGAATGTGTCACTTTCATAGTGCTTTAAATCGACTTCATAGCGGAGCATGTCAACTGAAGCCCTCGGTACATTCCCTTTGCAAAGCTGGGATTCCAAGGTGTTTCTTTGGTCTCATGAGTAAATACATAGATAAAAACAAAATTCACTGAATGTATCTACCACCCGCTTAAACAATCTCTTCTCTATCTCACATAGTAGAAAAGTTATTAGCCTCTGAAAACTATCGCTGTCGGGCTGTGTCGAGTCGGGCTGTGTCGAGTCGGGCTGGGCCGGGTCGTGTCGGGCCGCTCATTTCCCAGCTGAACGTAAACATCGCTGTGCTCGCTCGCTCGTAATCATACACTTACGTCTATTTGCCGCTGTCTATCTTTTTACCTGTGTCGGGTTACAATATCTATCTACCTGCGTACCTATCCGTCTATCCACCCATGCACGCATCCACTCCCTGGGCAGGTGGTGTGGAGGGGCGGGTCAATTAACTGTAATATTATGTAACGCAGTAATTACATTCAGGAATTTAGTGAGCTGATGCGCGGAAAGCTCTTAATTAGCAACAGTTAGCGCAAAAACCCTTATTATTCCGTCAAATTCACGGAAATTACTAGCAGGGATGGAGTGGGGGGGAGGGAGGAGGAGGAGGAGAGGATAAATGAGGACTAGGTGTTGAGATACTGGCGGGAGATGAGGTAGAAAGAGGGGGAGAGGATAAATGAGGCATAGAGGTGGAGATAATAAAAAAAAAAACACACAAGTAAAAATATAGTGAGGGTATGAAGGATTGCGAGGTAAAGAGTAATTCTGTCCTCTATGATTCTATTTTTTTTATTTTCTTTCTTTCTTTCTGTCACAGCTGTAGGTGGAAGTGAGAGAGAGAGAGAGAGAGAGAGAGAAGATAGGCAAATAAAAAATAAAGGAAACAGTATAGTAATATGAGATGAAGCATAAAAGAAATATACTCTCTCTCTCTCTCTCTCTCTCTCTCTTAATTATACGCAAATATATTCAGTTCTCTCACATACTAATTTCCTCTCCTCCTCTCCTCCCCTCCCTCCTCTCACTCTTACTCTCCTCATCCTCCTCTTCGTTCTCCTTTTCCCTCCCCTCCCCCTTCCCTCACCTCATTCTTGATCTCCTCCCCTTCTTACTCCCTTCCCCTCCCCTTCCCTTCCCTTCCCTTCTACCTCCAGTCCTCATTCCCCTCTCTCACTTCCCCTTCCCTCCCCTTTCTTCAGAATTCCTCCCATCCGTTCCCCTCTCCTTACTTTCTCCTTCCCTTTCCCCTTTTCTCTCCCTCTCCCCTCCTCCTTTCCCTACACCTTCACCTCCCCTCCGTTTCCTTCCCCTGACTTTCCCCTCACCTTTCTCTCCCCTCTCCCTCCCTTCCCCTCACTTTATCATTCCTCTCCCATATCTCATTTATCTGTCTCATTCTTTCTCCTTCCCATCCCTCCATCACCGTTTTTCCCATTCTCCTTCCCTTTCCCTTCCCTCTCACCCTCTCCTCCCTCCCATTCATCTTCGTCTTTCATCTCTTTTTACTCCCTCTATTTTCCCCTCTCATCTCCCCTCTCTCTTTCCCTCCTTTTCAATCCTCCCTCTTTTCCAGTTTATCAGAAATTCCTCTCTCCTCTCCAACTTATATCCTCCTCCTTCCTCCTTTCACTCCTCCCTCTGCTTCAAATTCTTCCTCCTCCTTTCTTCTTCCTTCCTCATCCCCTCCCTTTCTCACATCTCTCTCTCTCTCTCTTCTCATCATGCCTCTCACACCCTTTCTCTTCAACTCTTTTACATTGTCTTAAAGAAGCAGGTAAATAAATAAATAAAATGAAATAAATAAATAAAACAGCAATTATAATGGTTCTTTTGAGGCCGATATTTATAGGGAAGGATATAACTAAGGTATCTATTTTATGAGACTAAGACAAGGCTAGCAAAAGCAAAAATGCACCACCTTACACTTCCTTTCCTTCCTTCGTCGTTCCTCTCTTCCTTCAGCTTCTCTTTCTATCCTTCTCTCATCTTTCCTTCCCTCTTCTATCACTTCTTCTTTCTACACTTCTTTTTCCCGCTTCTTCTCCTCTTCTCTCCTACTTCCTCCTTCCTCCTCTCTGTATTTCTTTCCTCCCCCCTTCCTCTTCTCCTCCTCTTTCCCGCACTCTTCTCTCTCTCCCATCTTTATTCTTTTATCTATTATCTACCCATTCCATCTTATCACTGCCTTCCTTTCTTTCCCCTCACAACCGTTCTCCTTCCTCTCTCACCTCTCCTTCCTCCCTTCTTCTCCCTTTCCCTTCTAGTTTTCTCCCTTGTCCCTCTCTCTCTCCCTTCCCTCCTCCCTTCCTCTTCTCATTTCCTCTTCGGCTATCCTCTCTCTTACTTCCTTTCGTTCCCTACCCCCAGCATCTCTCTCTCTCTCTCTCTCTCTCTCTCTCTCTCTCTCTCGTCACAAAGCAAACAGTGAATTAGCTCACATTTTGCACCAATCAGCTTCAAGTCCCCCAACCGGCCAGCCAATCAGAAGCCTCCATTTCTTGATTGCACTATCACCTCATTACTCTCACCTCACAGCTCTCCCTGTTTGCCCACGCCTCTTCATTTGCACTGGCACTTCTTCGTGACTTCCATTCCTAACTAAATTCTGATCACTCACTCGTCGCTTTCACTTCCAATTATATTTTGATCACTGAATTCTACCTTCGTTGTCTTAAAATAAATATATCTACGTACGTTTTTCTTAATTAATTCTTGTCTTTATTTTCTTCGTCTTTATTCGTTTCATTCTGTTCCTCTCTTGTCTTCAATTTCTTAATTTTCATTCATATCTCATCGCCACTTTCACTGTACCTGCTAAACCGTATTTATTTTTCATCTTCCACTATCGCTTTTAATCGTTCCGTACTCCTTGAATCTTTCGTTCATTTTTATTCGTCATTTTTACTACACCGTAAGTTTTCACATTAATTTTATCTTTTTCATCGTGTGTGTGTGTGTGTGTGTGTGTGTGTGTGTGTGTGTGTGTGTGTGTGTGTATGTGTGAGACGGAGGGACTGATTATATTATTAACAGTACCGGGCAAACATCCAATTAAAGTTTTATAGAGATTGTGTTCATAGCTGGTGTCATCAGTACTTGGAGACACACACACACACACACACACACACACACACACACACACACACACACACACACACACACATTCATAGAAACAAGCGCATACACACACATGCACATACTGGCACATGCACACGCACACTAACATAAACACACGCACATACACAAAGGTACACAAATACATACCCACTGTACACTCACACACAACCGCTAAACACAGATCCACACACTCAAACATATAGTCATACATAGAGAAACAACAAAAAAAATTAATACAGACATACATACACACCCAAACATACAAACATACACAACATACACATTTCTAAAACACACAAGCACATACAAATCCATACCAGTATACAAGCGCACCCAAATTTACACACCCCAAACACGCACGCACATGCAGCCAATGAATAAGCAAGACACTCCCAAACACACACACACACACACACACACACACACATACACACACACACACACACACACACACACACACACACACACACACACACAAACTCGCTCTTCGCGTCTCTTCGTTAACTTTAAAAAGCTCTCAACTTTTCTTTTCATCTTGCTAATGGTGTCGGGTGTACTAGTTACCTATCCCCCACACCTGTCCCCCACACCTACCCTCCACATCTGACCCCCACACATGTCCCCCACACCTGTCCCACAACTGTTCCGCACACGTCACTCCACCTATCCTTCCCCACTTGTCTCCATCGTTCACATCTGTCCCCTACACACCTCTCGCATACACCTGTTCCCCCACACTTGTCCCCCACATCTATTCCCACATCCGTCACACACACACACACACACACACACCTGTCCCCCACACCTATTCCCACACCTGTCCCACACACCCGACCACCCAACCCGTCCTCCTACACTGCCACCACCTGTTCCTCCACACCTGTCCCATACACTTGTCCCCCAACACCTGCTCCACACACCAGTCCAACAACCTCATTACTAGAGGATATTCGATCTCATCTGAGAAGAAAAGAGCCTTAGGGGTTTGAAAGCTGGCTGCTGTCTGGTTGTTAGAGCGTCTTCATTGGTAACGATGTATTTTAAATACATTTTATTACAAGGGTTACAATAACCGTTTCAGACGATGATTGCTTAAATAAAAGTACATAGAGTTATTTACATAGGTTATTTAAAAATGAGGACCAGGTGAGGATCGCCTGGCATAAACAGCAAATTTATTTACGGTACGAAAAACAGGAACGTCAGACGCTCACGTTCGTCAATACTGGCATTTAGTTTTTATAGTACGGCCCATAATGTCTATCAGAGGGCCTAGATAACTGTGAAATTTTCAGTTCTCCTGCCAAATCAACATAATTATTGTCTTAACAATGATGTATAATTGACCTTGGCTTGTCTTAACGTAGAGAAAATCAAGGATCTCTTGAAACTTCGTCCCAAAGTGTTGAGTTAGCAGAATTGAAAATTTCACATGTATCTAGGCCATTTGGCAGACATTGTGAGGCCTCACTTTTTATATATTCTCTACAAATACTTAAACATATATCTCATTTTAGCAATCTTATCGCCAGAAACGGTTACTGTAACACATTTAAATGCATCGTTACTAACGAATGCACTCGGACAACCAATCAGCTGCCGGCTTTCAAAAGCTTAAAGCTTTTCTCTTGTCAGATGAGACTGAACAGTCAATAGTGCATCTCACTTGAAAACAGTTACATTAAATCTTTTGTGTGCGCGCACACGCACGCACACACGCACAAACGCACACACACACACACACACACACACCTGCCTGTTTGAGGACTTGCTAATTAGTTAACTTGCACAGGTTACGTCACTGATTTACATCCGGCTCACAGTTAACATCATCATCATCATCGTGCTTTTCCTTATCATTAAAATCAGCAACAGAACCTTCCTGCTCCTCCTCCTCCTCCTCCTCCTCATCATCATCATCATCATCATCACCCCAACCCTCTCTCTCTAATACACGGAGTGGGAGAGATGCAAAAACGGAGTCAAGGGAGCACAATAAAGAATGTTACGTATATAATGTGGAATGAAAAGCATTATGGAATAGTTATAGAACCTGTCAGAAAAGAGAATGAAGACAAACAGACAGGCAAATAGATAGACAGACAGATACGTTGAGGAAGATATAAATATAGATAGATTAATATAGTTAGATAGATGAACAGATAGACAGATAAATTGGAGACAAAGATAGTTAATACCGGGAGAGAGAGAGAGAGAGAGAGAGTGGGAGGAATTATACAGCTCATTATCCTTAAACTCTTTACTCCAATTACGCTTTTCATTACATCATTATTAATTTATGAAAAACTAATCAAGCTTAATGTAAATCCGGGGTCAGATGCTTCCTTAATCAGTCCCTTTGTCACTACAGTTCGTTCACTTTGGCAGATTTTTTTTCCTTCCTTTTGCTAATCTTTTCATTTTTTGAGATATTTTCATCCTTATGCCGATTTTTTTTTTTTTTTTTTTTTGCAGTTTCTTTCATCCTTTTGCACATTCTTCATTTTTTGCACTTTTTTTTTTTTTTATCCTTTTGCACATCTTTTCATCCTTTTGCCAGTTTTTTTCAGCTTTTCGTTTTTTTTTTTTTTTTTTTTTTTTTTGGTTCATCCTTTTCCTCTTTTTGCTTGCTGATCTTTCACCCTTCGTCAATTTCTCTCAACTTTTTGCAGCTTTTCATCTTTTTGCGGATTTTTTCATCCCTCTGCTGATTTATCTCCTTTTGCAGTCAAGTTCCCGTCGCTCAGTGTCCCCCCCCCACCTCAAAAATATAATGCTAAGGCCTAAACCGTTTCAAAACACATCTTCGTGACCAGCAACATGACCTAGCGTTGTTGACCTCCTGTTGCAGCTCAGGAGTGGGATTCTCGAATATACCTACGATCAATAAATTCTTGTCGTAACTCCTTTTTTTTTATGCAGGAAGAACTGAAGACAAGAGAAATTTTTGGATCAACACCTTTCCTTACTCATCCTGCAGGAAAAAAATATAACAAAATAATATTGCTCTCGAAACTATTATTATTATTTTTTTTCTGCAGGAAGGGGAAGACACAAGGGAAGTTTAACAGTCTCCTCGTCCTTCCTGCAAATCAAAATCTGTGTTACGACAAAAACTGATCGTAAGTGTGTCTGGAAATCCTACCCTAGAATTCGAGATGGAGAGAGAGAGAGAGAGAGAGAGAGAGAGAGAGAGAGAGAGAGAGAGAGAGAGAGAGAGCAATTTTACGCCAACTTTGAGTGAACGGAGAATAGATGAGGAAAAACGTCTGGCGGTAGTTGACAAATGAATAACACGTCACTGTTAAGAAAGGGTTAATTATCTCAGGATCCTATGACCCACTCTCGGCTGAATGAAATCTCCCTTCGTCAGCTGGAATGAAATGGTACAGCTGGAATGAAATAGTAGAGATGGAATGAAATAGTAGAGTTGGAATGAAATAGAGTTGGAATGAAAGAGTAAAGCTGGAATGAAATAGATCTGGAATGAAACAGACAAGCTGGAATGAAAAAGCAGAGTTATCCCAACCATGAGAGGATTAATGGTGACAAAACACTCTCAGGCTCCTATGACCCACTCTCAGCTGAAGAAAATCGTCTGGCTTAAGCTGGTACCAGACGCCAGACATGGTGCTAAAACCGCCTTCCCTGCCCTCCCACAACACCCACTGACAGACACAAAAATACCCCGTCAAACACCACCACACCAGTTTTGATACACCCCTTGCATTATTCAATATGGACGGTTCGGTAGTGATGTCCACGTGGTGACGTGTGTGTGTGTGTGTGTGTGTGTGTGTGTGTGTGTGTGTGTGTGTGCGCGCGCGCGCCATATACTGTACTGTACAGTGTATCAGAACCCTCATTCTTACCTCCCTCCGTTCCTCTTCTCCCTCCGTTTCTCCCCTCCACTCTTTCTTTCTTCTTTCCCTTCTCCCCACCTCTATTATCTTATCTTCTTCCCTTCCCTTCCCTCTCCCCTATAGGTCCTCTCTCTTCATCTCTCCTTTCTTTCCCTTCCCTCCCCGTTCCTTCCTTTCTCCCTCTCCCCTCATTCTCACTCCCACTTCTTCACTTCCTCTCCTTCCCATCCACCTCCTCTTGCTTCTCTCTCCTCTCTCCTCACTCTTACTCTCCTGCCTTCCTCTCCTCCTCTCATGTAAGTAACTATAAGGATTATTTAAAAAGTACAAGAAAAAGAAAGAATAAACGCACTTAATTAGCCTACCTTCCTCCACCCACCATCTCAGAAAGAGATATAAGACAAAGACGCTCGGTAGCACACGCCCGCCCTTCCCTTCCCGTTTCATTCTCGTCTCTTTTTCTTCTCCCTTTTCTCTCCTCACACTTGGTCCTGCTTCCCTCCATTTCCCTTCCCTTCCTTTCCTTTCCCTTCCCGTTCCATTCACTTCCTTCCCTTCCACTCTCTTCCCTTTCCTTCCTTTCCCTTCCCTTCCCTTCCATTCCCGTCGCCTCCCTTCGCATCCTTCCGCTTCTCTTCCATTTCCTTCCCTCATTCTCACTCCAATCTCTTCACTTCCACTCCCTCATCTTCCTCGTCATATTTCTCCCCTCTCCTCTCCTCCTTCCTTCTCCTCCTTTCTCTCCTCTTCTTCCTTCACCTAAGTAACTAAGGGGAGTTTAAACGCCATCCCACGCCCCCCACTTCTTAAGCAGGCCTGATACAACGCGAAGGCAGATGGGTAACTCGAAGCCTCCCAGAAAGGTCAAGGGTTCAGCACATGACAGGGATTATATTAAAACGGAGACGTGTGTGTGTGTGTGTGTGTGTGTGTGTGTGTGTGTGTGTGTGTGTGTGTGTGTGTGTGTGTGCGCGTGCGTGCGTGCGTGACTCAAAGGCGAGAGGTCACGTGTATGGGAGGCTGTGGTGAGTAGGTTTATTATAAAATGCACACACACACACACACACACACACACACACACACACACACACACACACACACACTACCTTATGCCTGAAAACCAACCTCTTTGATATGATTTTTTTTTTTTTTTGCCTTCCTAACTCTAGACAACTTTTTTTTTATTTTTTTTTTGGGGGGGGCTTGGGAGACTTTTCGAACTGGAGGGGTTAGATTTAGTTTTTACTAACCCCTTCACATCTAGAGACCTTCCCAAAGCCAAAAAAAATAGTCACCTCGCTAAAGAGTAAAAGTTTTGAGATGGTGAGGACGAAAGGTTACAAGAGTGTGGGAGGTTGTGGCGAGTGGGAAGAACGCGACACTGAGACACGCCAGCATCTTGGAAAACACGACAATAAATACGACAATAAACAGGCACAGTAGGTGACAGCGGTGTACAGGGCGTCTGGCTAGATTTATAAGGAACGGTAGAGGGTTATTGTAGATCTAACTTAAATAAATAAATAAATAAATGATACATGAACCCAAGTCCAATCCCGAATCATCAGTAAGGAAGAGCTGCTGATAACCTTACGTCCCAACACGGTGTCCCTCAGAATGAACCCATAATGGCAGAACCCAGTAATAGTAGCTCCGTTTCGGCTGAGGTTTGGACCCCGTAGGTATTGTATTTAGTTTCTCAAAAGTCTCCCTGGACACCTTGTATAGCTGTTACTTATTTTCCCCTTCCCCCTCAATACACTTGAATACAGACCCAAAAATTGCTGATATCCAGGGGCACTGCAAAGGGAGGACAGGGAATGACGGACCCGACCCCTCCTCCCGTCTGCCTTCAGCTAAAGAAACATCATACAAAAAAAAAAAAAAAAAAAAAAAAAAAAAAAGCAAAGCAAACTATGAATTAAAAAAAAAAAAAATCTATCTATCTATCTATCTATTGCCAGACGCCTCAATCCCGTTTGGGGTGGCCACAAACAAATCGCCTCCAAGTCGCCCTGTCCCCCGCCATTTCACTACCCTGCTCCCAACTCACACCCCCCTCTCTCATATACCTCTCCACCCCATCCCTCCATCTCATCCTCGGTCTCCCCCTCCCTCTTCCACCCTCCACCTCACTCACATACACTCTCTTCGTCAGTCTTTCACCCTCCATCCTCTCCACATGGCCAAACCACCTCAGTGTGTTCCTCACAACGCTTCCTATCACATCCACATCCACACCACAACGCTCCTTTATATCCTCATTCGTCAGCCTGTCTCTCCACGTGACTCCACAAGCTCCTCTTAAATAACTCATTTCCACTGCTCTCACTCTTGACTTGTGTCCTTCCAACAACGTCCAAGCTTCACTTCCGTACGTTAGAGTTGGTATCACAATACTGTCATGTAGTAACTTTTTTACTTCCATGCTCACTTCCCTGTTTCTTATCACTGCTTTCAAGGAACCAGCAACCTTTCTTCCCTGCTGTACCCTTTCAAGCACTTCACCCTCCAAACCTCCATCCTTACTCATCACACTACCCAAATACTTAAACGTACTCACATTTTCCAATTCCTCACCATCCAACCTCGCTATACATTCACTGACTTCACCTCTCTCAAAGACCATCACTTTACTCTTCCCTACATTCACCTTTAGGTTCCGTTTCTTACACACTCTCTCAAACTCATCCACCAAGCCTTGCAGCTCCCCTTCATCTTCACTCAACAACACAGTATCATCTGCAAACAACAGTACAGGGAGTTTCCAAACACTATCCTCTCTCACCAGGGCCACTCCAACATCCACTACCCTACCTTGTACCTCTTTTATTACCCCATCCATGTACAGATTGAACAACCATGGAGACATGACACATCCCTGTTTCAAACCAACTTTCAAAGAGAAAAATTCACTTAGTTCACCATCCACACGCACTGCAGCCTTAGCACCATCATACATACTCTTCACAGCATTCAACAACTTCCCATCTACTCCATATATTCTTAACACTTTCCACAATCCTTGTCTATCCACCCTGTCATATGCTTTCTCCAAATCCATGAAAGCCGCATACAACTTCTTTCCCTTCTCTAGAAACTTTTCCACTAAAGATCTAAGAATGAATATCTGATCTACACAACCTCTTCCCTTCCTAAAGCCTCCCTGTTCTTCTCCAACTAATTTCTCTGTTCTTTCTCTAACTCTGTCTATAAGTATCCTACCATACACTTTTCCTATTATACTAAGAAGACAAATTCCCCTATGATTACCACACACTTCTTTTTCCCCTTTTCCTTTGTACAAGGGAATAATTATACCTGACTTCCAATCCTCCGGGACTCTACCTTCCTCCCAGGCCAATCTGCACATCTTCCACATCCATTCTACTACTATCTCTCCCCCATGCTTCAGCATCTCACCACACACTCCATCAATTCCTGGGGCTTTCCCCGATTTAACTTTCTTCATTGCTTCCACAACCTCTATCCTACTGATTTCTACCTGTCTTCTCACCTCCCTCCTTCTCCCAGCCATTCCCCAGCCGCTTATACTCGCATTACTTCCATCCTCTACGTTCAACAATTCCTTAAAGTGTTCTCTCCATCTGCTCACTTTTTCTCCCTTCTCCACTAGTAATCTACCATGTTTATCTTTCACTCCCCTGCTAACTTCACTTCCACCCTGTCTTACTCTTTTCACTTCTCTCCAGAACATTTTCTTACAGTCCCTCCACTTTACACTCAAATTCCTTCCAAATTCCTCATCCACTCTCTTCTTACTCTCTCTTACTAATCTTTTCACCTCTCTCTTCCTTTCCACATATAACTCTCTCTTCTGCCTCTCAACTTCTTCCACGCCCCTATTTCTCATCCATTCATTGTATGCTTTCTTCTTTTGTGCCACAGCCTGTTTCACCTCTTCAGTCCACCACGCTGTTCCTTGCACCCCCTCCGTCTTCTCTTCCTTCCACACACCACATCACATGCTGCACATATTTCTTCTGTAAATATCTTACACACACCTTCCACGTCTCCCATCTGCTCCAATTCATATTTGCCCAATCGTTCCTCCACTTCTCTCTTATACTCTGCCTTTTTCTCATCCTCTTGTAACCTTTCCACTCTCCTTGCAACTACTCCTTCCTCTTGTCTTTCCCTTCTTCTATTCCTCCATCTTACTTGCATCCTAATTCTGGCCACCACCAAGTAGTGGTCAGAAAGGCCACTCCCCCAACCTCTATAAACTCTTGCATCCAATATACATCTTCGCATCCTTTCATCCACACACACATAATCAATCATTGCCTTCCTTTCATTCAGTTCACCACCCACCCTTCTCATCACTCGCCATGTATACCTGTGGATCATTTTATGCCTGAAGAGGGTATTGGCTATTACCAACCCCCTCCCAGCACAGATGTCCACTAACGCACTCCCATTCTCATCTATCTCAGCAGGCACACCCCACTCACCAACTATTCCATCCACCTTCACATTACCAACTTTACCATTCATATCACCGATCAAAAACACTCTCTCATTCCTTCCAAACTTTTCCATGCACACTTCCACATTTGTCCAGAACTCTTCTCTCACTCTTCTAGCACGATCTTGCGTTGGCGCATACACACACACAATCGCCCACATTTGTATTCCAACTTTCAACTTTACCCACACAATCCTTGACCCAACTGATCCATACTGTCTTATGCTCTTCTTCCATCTTTTACTCACAACTATACACACTCCTTCCTTTGCCCTCTCATTCTTATCTACTCCTGCACATATACCCCATCCATACTCCCATTCTCTCACACTTTCTCCTCTCCATTTTGTTTCAGTTATTCCACATACATCCACTTTCGCATCCTCAAGCACCTGGACAATCTCTCTCTCTTTCACCTCATCATTCGCTCCTCTTACATTCCATGTACACATTACCAAGTCCTTTGTCCGGTCCTGGGTCGTCAACGTTTGGTCAGTCCTTGTCCGAGGCTTCTTGTTTGTTTTTTTAGTTAGTTGTTTTCCGGGGAGGGGCACTAACCCTCCGCCAACCCTTTTAGTCGCCTTTTACGACAAGCAGGGATACTGGGGGAGTATTCTTGAAAACCCCCCTACCCCCAGGGGGGAAATGTTATAAATGTTATAAAAAAAAATTCAAAGTAAACCATGAATTACAAAATATGGTGCGTGATTTCCGTCATCAGCGAGAGAAACATCATAAAAACACAAATATTTCTCGACGCAAACTATGAATAAAAAAAAAAATGCAGGAGACTTGAATTATTGCTATTAGCTCTTCGGCAGAAAAATAGTTTACCTAAAATTGCAAGGGGTTAGTAGATGGGAAGGGGCTTTGGGGTCGAGAAAGGATACTCATCTTGACTTAAAAATAATGTGTCCAGACATCTCAAAAATAATTATTCTCATGGATTTCAATGGCTCATCATTTTTTAAAGACTTCTACAGGTTCTTATAATCTGGGTCATTTTCTTCACATCTCAAAACTCCAGGCCTCCCCTCCTCCTTCAGTGCCCCCGGTGAGACGCAGGTAGGCGGTTAAGAAGCAATGCTGTTGAGACTCTGACCAGTATTCTCGCTGGTTCAAGAGGTTCCCAACACCTTTTCCTTAGTGATTCATTTTTTATATGGCTGGTTCTTATCCCTTTGTACGTTCTTCATGCAGAGTGCGGCTATATAGGAAGGATTTTTGTAACACAGAATAGGACAATAAGGTGTATTAGACAAAATAAATTCCTTAGGAAAAGGTGTTAGGGAGCTTCCTTAACCAAAGAGAAGACGGGTCATTAGCCTTGTGGGTGCTCAAGATTCACTCTAAAAGCTGAAAGTAATTGTATACGGTGATATGATACAGGTGAATGGTAGGTGTGGGGCAGGTGTGTGTATACTTAGTGTGTAGGTGTGGGGTGGTGTTATATGGGTGTCGGGTAGGTGCTGTTGGGAATTTAGCAGGTGCAGGATAAGAGTGGGTAGGTGTTATATAGGCAGAGACCAGGTGTGGATAGGTGTTTTGTAGGCTGAGATCAGGTGTGGACAGATGCTATATAGGCAGGGACCTGATGTGGATAGGTGTTATATAGGCAGGGACCTGGTGTGGACAGGTGCTATATCGGCAGGGACCTGGCGTGGATAGGTCTTACGTAGACAGAGACCAGGTGTGGATAGGTGCTATATTGTCAGGGACCTGGTGTGGATAGGTGCTATATAGCCAGGGACCTGGTGTGTATAGGAGGCAGGGACCTGGTGTGGATAGGTGTTATGTAGGCGGAGACCTGGTGTGGATAGGTGTTATATAGGCAGGGACCTGGTGTGGATAGGTGTTATATAGGCAGGGACCTGATGTGGATAGGTGTTATATAGGCAGGGACCTGGTGTGGATAGGTGTTATATAGGCAGGGACCTGGTGTGGATAGGTGTTATGTAGGCGGAGACCTGGTGTGGATAGGTGCTATATCGGCAGGGACCTGGTGTGGATAGGTGTTATGTAGGCAGAGACCTGGTGTGGATAGGTGTTATGTAGGCAGAGAACAGGTATGGATAGGTGTTATGTAGGCAGAGACGAGGTGTGGGTAGGTGTGTTAGGAGTAGGTTGTTAGGTGTCGGTAGGTGATACGTACAAG
>NC_136979.1:42722465-42782465 GCF_032717465.1 Coenobita brevimanus
CTCTCTCCCTCCCTCCCTCTCTCTCTCTTTCTCTCTCTCTCCTTATCTCCACATTAATCCTCTAATAAAGAACACGGGAAATAGGAGACAGCAATCTCTCTCTCTCTCTCTCTCTCTCTCTCTCTCTCGCTCTCGCTCGCGCGCGCGCGCGCGCGCCCATTCCTCCTACCTTTCCATTTTTATTCCCATCTTTTTCCTTCTTTCTCTCTTTCCCTCTTCGTCTCCCCATTCCATCCCTCTCTCTTGCACTTCAATCTTCTTTCTATCCATTCCTCCTCCTCCTCCTCTTCCTCTTCCCTTCTCCTCTTCCAACTCTACCCTTTCCCTCCCTTTCCTCCCTCTGCCTCACAATGCTCTCCCCCTTTCCCCTTCCCCACTTCCATTCCCTCCTCCCCCTACTCTTCCATTCTCCTTCCCTCTCCCTCTCCCTCCATCCCCACTCAAGTCCTCCTGCTCCACTAGACACGGGAGGAATGGCAGATATAGAACACCCTTTCTCTCTCTCTCTCTCTCTCTCTCCACCTGTAGTTGTAATGGTGGGTGGCTGTAGTTGTGATCTGTGCTGCTGTGATTCCTTGATTGTTTGGTCAATGCTTGTGTGGTACTGTTTGTTAAGCTGCTGTTGTTGTTGGTGGTGGTGGTGGTTGTGGCTGCGGTGGTGGTGATTGTGGTGGTTGTGGCTGTGTTAGGCCTTACACAGAACTAACAGACACGTGGCTACATATTGGAAAAAATCGGTCACGTCAAATTTCTGTAAAGTTATCAGGAACGTGATTTTTGTGTGAATGGATCTTGTTTCTGACACTCACAGGTGGATCTCTCTCTCTCTCTCTCTCTCTCTCTCTCTCTCTCTCTTTCTCTTTCTCTCTCTCTCTCCTTAAGTGCCATTCTTCTTCAACTGAGCCAAACTTTCTTGCCGCTTTCATTCTTTCTCTCCCTTCCTTCCTTCCTTCCATCTTTCCTTCCTTCCTCTACTCCCTCTCATTTCCTTCCTCTTTCCCTCCTTATGTCTCCTACTGGACTCTTTTGTGATTTCTTTTTCTCTTCTTCCGTTCTCATACTCATTATTATATTTCCTCCTCCTCCTCCTCCTCCTCTTTCCTCCTCCTCCTCATCTTCCTCCTCCTTCTCCTCTTTCCTCCTCCTCCTTCTCCTCCTCCTCCAAGTAACCAAGTTTTTTTATTTCTCGGGTTATTTTTATTTTCAGCCAACAAACTTTATTCCTTCAAGAGACGCCTTTACTCTCACCATTATTTTTTTCATCCTATTTTACTTCATTTTTTTATCATTATTACAATTTTTATTTTATTATTCGTTTTTCATGATTATTTTATTATTGTCACTGTGCCCTATTAAAATGTATTGGTATTCTTATTATTTCTGGGTTTTTATTCATTTCTATTCCACTTTACTCTTACACTTTTGTTACTTTGCTAAACTTTACCTTTTGTTTTTTTTTTATTTCAGGACCAGTAAAGGTTTAGATCCAAGGGGTGGTTGGATTCACTGCACACATCACGCCATTCAGGGAAGAGTAACTGGTCACCCTCGTCTTAAATGTCGGGAATGAACAGTCTAGCCCCGGACCCCTACCGTCCCGATGACTAAAAAAATGATGCATGGATTTATTATGCAGTTACTTAGATTTTACCTTGAAGACTTTACTAAGAGATACAATTTCTCTCTCTCTCTCTCTCTCTCTCTCTCTCTCTCTCTCTCTCTCTCTCTCTCGCCCTGGCTTCTTTTTTTTTTTTACCTCAATCTCTTCAATTTCTTTCTCTATCCCTCCCTTCTATTAGTGTTTCCTTTCTGTATCTCTCCATTTTTACCCACCACGATAGCGAAGCTGGTATTGTTTTCAGTTTGTCTGTCTGTCTGTTAGCATGATAACTTCGCAACCGCTCAAGATACCATCACAAAATTTTACAGGTGAGTAATAGGGATGAAAATCTCCTGCGAGTTCGAAACTGGTAAAAGTGGGTCACGGTCTGTCAGTCTGTTACCACGATATCTTCGCAACCGCTCAAGATATCATCACAAAATGGATGAAAATCTCCTCCGCGTTCGAAATTGGTGAAAGTAGGTCAAGGTCAAGGTCATATTCCGAGCCGAGCTAGAAGTGTATCGGCTCGTGGATGGGGTAATTCCCCCCCTCCCCCCGTTGGGAAGGCCTCTAGTCTCATAGTTTGTATCTTTACCATTTTTTTCTCTCCCTCTCTCTAATTTTTCCCCATTTCCCTCTCCTTCTTTCTCATCTTGTTCTTATTTTTTTACCTTCATCTCTAATATTTCTCTCCCCTTTCTCTCCATCTTTCATTGTTCTCTCTCTCTTTCTCTCTTATTTGTCCCCTATTTTTCTCTCCTATCTCTCGAATTTCTCCCTCTTTCAACTTTCCATCCCTCCAATTTCTCTCCATTTCTTCTCTGCATCCGTCCTTTTTCTCTCCCTTTTCTGTCTCTCTAATTCTTTGTTCTCTCCACCTCTCCAATCTCTCTCTCTTTTCTCCCTCCATCTTTCCCCGCACTCAAATCACTTCCAGTCCTTTACAAGAAGCCACTAAACAACTCTCTCTCTCTCTCTCTCTCTCTCTCTCTCTCTCTCTCTCTCTCTCTCTCTCTCTCTCTCTCTCTCTCTCTCACATCAATTTTCCTTCAGGTCTCTCTAACACACACACACACACACACACACACACACACACACTCTCTCTCTCTCTCTCTCTCTCTCTCTCTCTCTCTCTCTCTCTCTCTCTCTCTCAGTGAATTGTCTTAAGGAGTTGTGGAGGAAGGAAGGGATGAGAAGGAAGGAGCAGGAAGGGGAGGGAAGGAGGGGGGAAGGGAAGGAGGGAAGGAAGGAGGGGTAAGAGCAGTGTAGGAGGTAGGAAGAAGGGGGAAGGAGGTAGGAAGAAGGGGGAAGGAGGGAGGAAGAAGGAACGAAGGAGGGGAAGGTAGGGTAAGCAGGGTTCTAGGCAGTGTAGGAGGGAGAAAGGAGGATGAGAAAATGAGAGGAAGGAGGAAGGAAAGGAGTTAAGAGGGTCCTGGAGGGAAGGAAGGAAGGAAAAAAGGCAAAGGACAGAAGAAGGTAACGGAGAAAAGGAGGGAGGGAAGAGTCTTGAAGGATGGAAGGAAGGAAAGAGGAAGGAAAGAAGAAAGGAAGGAGCTGAGATGAAGACAAAGAATAAAGGAAGAAAGGAAGGTAAGGAAGGCAAGAAGGGAGGGAAGAGGGTCTTGGAGAGTGGAAGGAAAGAGGGAAGGAGGGAAGGGAAGGAGGAGGGGTAAGAGCTGTGTAGGAGATTTGAGCACTAAGTCTGACTCGGCTATAACGTAATTCTGATGTTGTTGTGGCTATTCCGGCTTACTGTTATGTTCGGCTCGGGCTGGAGAGAGAGAGACGTGGAGGGGGAGGGACAGGGGACAGGGGGCAGGGGGAGAAGGTAGGGGGCTGGAGAGAGTGTTAAGAAGATGTGCGGAGGGGGATGTGAAGAAGAAACATGGGTGTAGTGGGAGAAGGGGGGAGGGTAGATGTGAGATATGAGAGGGGGGAGGTTGAGGGAGGGGGAGGTTGAGGGAGGGGGAGGTTAGGTAAGGAAAGTGCTAAAAGAAGGTGGGGAGAGGGAGAGGATGGGGAGGTGACTGGAGACTGTGTTAAAAGGAGGTAGAGTGGCCGAAGGAGAGGGTGTGGGTGGGTAGTGGTGGGGAAGTGGAGGGTGGGAGGGGGCATTTGGGGGAAAGTGGAGGGGAGGAGGAGAGAGGCGGGGCTTCTGGAGAATAGTGAACAAGTGAAGAAAGAAGTGGGGAAGGAGGGGGTAAGGGTAGGGTAGGAGGTGGGGAGAGGTGTTGAACGAAATGGGGGGAAGAGGAGAGACGTTGACGGGTAGGGGTAGTGGAGGTGGGGAGGGGGGTGATGTGGATGGTTGTGGGAGTGATGGAGCTGGAGGAAGGTGTGGAAAAGATCTGAGGTGGACGAGGAGAAAGGGGGGTATGTGTATGGCTGGGGGAGAGGGAGGGTGACAGTTGGGGGGGCTGAGGAGTGAATCTGGGGGTAATAACAAAGTGGGGGAAAGATGAGAAGGATAATAAGGTAAAGGGCAAGGCGTTGGGGGTAATGGGGGGTGGAGGGGATGGGAAGGGTGAAATGGAGGTAATGAAAGGGGGTTAAGTGGTGGGGGTTGGGAAGGAGGGGAGCAGAGAAGGAGAAGTGGGTGCTGGGGAGGGGGAAGGGGATAACAGTAGTGGGGGTAGGAGAAAGGTGAGGAGGGAAGGGAGGGTTTGGGGAGGGGTAACAGAGTAGAGGTGGAAAGGGGAGGGGGGTGTACAGGTATGTGAAGGGTGGGGGAGGGGGAAGGGGGTGGAGGGGGGGTTGGAGGGAAGCAGGAGGGGAGAGGGGGAGTAGGAGAAGTCTAAAGTGAGCTCCTGGGTGGAATTAGCAGAGGAGCCGAGTAAATACCAGTACACCGATATGGGAACCGAGATTCACTGGCGAGGGTTACGATAGAAAATGGCCGGGTGTTTTTACTCGGCGCCTTTCGCAAATACAGACTCTCTTTTATTTTATTTTATTTATTTTATTTATTTCCGTAAACACCAAGCAATTTCCTTCACCTGAGACAAATTTATCTTTATTTTTTTTTTCAATGCCGTGGACGCCCCTTGGGTTTTATTATTCAGAAGAAGGGTTCAAATTGATACCTATCGACGGTGCGAGGGTCACTAAGGTACAGAAGCCTTTACTACTATGGGTCACAATCTTCCCCTAAAACGGATCGCGTAACACTCGATCTTTGTCAACTCCTTGGCCTCATCAGCTTCCATACCTCTCTTGCTCACGCGTTCATTTACCATATTCATTCACCTTCTTGGCCTGCGACTCTTCCTCCAATTTTCACACACACACACACACACACACACACACACACACACACACACACACACGTTTATCAAGACACAAACAGGCCATACATCAGGACACACACACACACACACACACACACACACACACACACACACACACACACACACACACACACGGACACCCAAACTTCATATATACTCGTACACCTGGTGCCGAAATTGAGCGGCGTGTCGAACTACCAACAAGAGGGGAAGGGAATGGAGGGGGGTGGGGAAGTTGGGCGGGAGGGGAATTCATTGAGGGGGTGCAGAAGGAGGTGACGGAATAGTGAGGGGGCGAATCCAGGAAGGGGGAGTGGGGGTGAGAGTGAATTCTGTAGGGGAGAGGGGGAGGGAGGGAAGCTAGGGAGGAGGCGGGGGTGTAAGGGGGGAACGTGGGAAGGGTGGGGGCGAATTCTGCGAAGGGAGACGGAAAGGGACGGGGGGTGGGAGGCGTATCCAGGGTGGGGGAGTGGGGGGTTTCGAAATTGGCGTCAAGTTGTCCTGTGTTGACGGGGCGCAGGGCAAGAGTTTGTTCATTAACCTGCACTGGAGGGAGGGGGGGGAGAGGAAAGGGGATGGGTGATGGGAGGGGGAGAGGGAGGAAGGGAGTGGAAGTTGAGGGAGGGATGGGGTAGGTGGGTGGACGGCAGTGTCCTTGTGAGGCTGGGGAGAATGGGATGTAGGTGGGAGGGGGTGGTAAGGGGAGGAGGGGGAGAGGGAAAAAGGTTGGGAGAGGAGAAAAAGGCAATGAGGTGGATGGATGGGCATGCATGTTAGTGTTCTGGGAGGGAGAGGGGGAGGGGGTAGGGGAGGGGGGTGGTAGGTGGGGGGGAAGGATGGCGGAAGGAAAGGAGGAAGAGGGTGGAGGAATTAACTGGATCAGGTAGAGTTCACATTAACCTGAAAAAAATCCATAACCCCTTGCAGTTCAGTTGATGTCCAATTATAGTCACATGGGAAGGCAAATTTGAGTAGTAACCAAGGAGACTCAACCCTAACTCATAACTAAGGTTCCTCATATTTCACTCAACCACAACTACGTATTGAAGTTGAGGGAGTGGCCCAGTACCATCGGATGAAAACAAACATAATACGGTACTTTAGGATGGGTGGGAGGGAGAAAGGGAGAAGGGTGGAGAATGAGAGGGAAGGGGAGGGGAGGGAAAAGGGAGGGGTACATGGAAGAGGAAATGGGGGAATGCTGGAAGGATAAGTGGAAGAGGAAAAAGGATGGAAGGAAATGGGGAAGAGAATGAAGAAATGGAAAGGAAGATTGGGGAGGTGGAGGGAATATGGGGAAGAGAAGGAAAGTGTGGGGGATAATGGAAGAGAGAGAGAGAGAGAGAGAGAGAGAATCAAAGAATGAGTATGTCCACTGAAATACATACACACACACACACACACACACACACACACACACACACACACACACACACACACACACACAGAAACTTCGTACACAGACACAAACTCCAACCGAAGCTTCAAACACATACACACAGAGACAACAACAGCAATCCCTACACAGACAGATGGACACACACACACACACACACACACACACACACACACACACACACACACACACACACACACACACACACACACACACACCACCTCCGACACCTCTGAACACAAATCTCTTACTCATATTACACTTCCTCTCTCTCTTACTCCCTCTCGCTCTCTCTCTCTCTCTCTCTCTTTCTTACTTTTATTACATTTAATTTTTTTTCTAGCTTACTCCCCCCCTCTATCAGTCTTTTCTCCTTATTTTCATCTCTCTCTCTCTAAGTCCTCTTTCTCGCTCTTCCTCTCTTTCTCTTCCACCTCATCCTCTTTATATCAGATGCCCTCCTTCTTACTCCATCTATCTCTCTTTTCCTCCTCTCCCTCTTCCTCCTTCCAATTCCTTCGTCTTTACTCTCTCATATTCTGTCTTCCTTTTCCCCCGTTTTCCTTTACTTATTCTTTTTATTTCACATTTTCCTTCCCAACCTACCTTCCTACTCTCCTTACGTCCTCTTTTTTCTCTCATCTCTTCCTCTTCCTTCTTTCTTCCTTAGTGTTTTTGCCTTCCTTTCCTCTTTTCCCAACTTTCCTTTCAGTTCTCTCTCTCTCTTCTCTCTTTCTGTAACACTTTAGTACATCTCTTTACTCAATGTCTCCTTCCAACAATTTCTTTTCTTTTTTCTTTTTATCATTTCCTACATCCTTCGAATTTCGTCTCCTCCTCTTCTCCACTTTCTCTCCTGTTCCACTGTTCATGATTCTCTCTCTCTCTCTCTCTCTCTCTCTCTCTCTCTCTCTCTCTCTCTCTCACGAACACCCTCAACCTATTTCTACTTCTCCCTCACCAATTCCTTCTCTCTCTCTCTCTCTCTCTCCGCAAAGAGAGAATTAAAGGCCCAAGGGATATATTAGCTTAGCAATGCAGGTAAAGGGGACGAGGCTAGGCTTGCAATTGAGAGGTTGCAGATGTTGATTACTTGTGCTATTGCTAGACTGCCTCTCTCTCTCTCTCTCTCTCTCTCTCTCTCTCTCCTGGTCTTAAACTTCTGTAATTCTCTAACTTGTGTAACTGGAGGGCAAATGTTTCTATTAATATACAGGCAGACCTGTCCAGAGAGAAAGACAATGTTCTGTGTAGCCTGTGTATTTATGTAACTAGGTAACTCCTCTCTCTCTCTCTCTCTCTCTCTCTCTCTCTCTCTCTCTCACACACACACACACACACACACACACACACACACACACACAAGCACAACACATGCCATGCTTTGATATGTATTTCTTTTAATTAACTTCATATAAGTAAAAAACAGACTCACCAATTATTTAGAAAGACAGAATGGTGTGTGTGTGTGTGTGTGTGTGTGTGTGTGTGTGTGTGTGTGTGTGTGTGTGTGTGTGTGTGTGTGTGTGTGTGTGTGTGTGTGTGTGTGTGTGTGTGTGTGTGTGCGCGTGTGTAATTTCTTATTTCTCTGCCTAATTCTTTATCACCCTCTTTCTCACATTCGGAGTCATTTAGCAGGAATAGAGAAGTTATTGTTGGGGGTCTCTCTCTCTCTCTCTCTCTCTCTCTCTCTCTCTCTCTCTCTCTCTCTCTAAACTTGTGTAATTAAAGTCAGTGTATTAGGGCCAGACCACGTAGTTTAAACAGCAAGATCTGTGTGGTTTGTGTATGTACGTGTGTGTGTATGTAGGTAAGAAAGACCTACACTAACATACACACAGATATATACTGTACACATCATAACACACACACATAGACACGATCATATACACAGACATACATAAACACTAATACATAAACAAACATACACACGTCCTCTCTCTCTCTCTCTCTCAAACACCCTCTTAATTCCGTTCTCCTTTATTTTCTTCTTCTCCTTCTCTTCTCACCTTCAGCTGTACGTTTTATTTATTCTGTGTATTTACCCATCTATTTATCTATCTATCTACGTATTTGTTTGAATATACATCTATCAATCTATAAATTTTTGTGTCTCCATGAATGTATGTATGTGTGTATGTATGTCTAGATATCTGTTCATTTCTGTCTGCCTGTCTGTCTGTCTGTCTCTCTCAAACTACGTGCCGGTGCCCTAACTCACCCTGACACTTTCTCTGCGCTAAAGTTTTGTCTTGATTCTTGAGCAAATAAAACTGCCTGTCTCTCTCTCTGTGTGTGTGTGTGTGTGTGTGTGTGTGTGTGTGTGTGTGTGTGTGTGTGTGTGTGTGTGTGTGTGTGTGTGTGTGTGTGTGTGTGTGTGTGTGTGTGTGTGTGTGTGTGTGTGTGTGTGTGTGTCTTATAGTTAATTAATTTACCTATGTACCTGTCTCTATTGATATATCAATCTATCAATCTCTTTAATTTTCTTCTCTATCTGAAACGCAACTATTTGGAAAAATATTTTACTAGTGTAAGACCCCCTTTGACGACCTATGCCCGCCTCGCCCGTCACCTTTGTTCAATAATCGGAACTCTGAAACAAGACTAAATATGTCTGAATAAAGTAACATGTGGTAAGGGGCGAAGACAACGAACTTTCCTGAGATGGCTCCTCAACAGAAAACACACTGTATCAGATACTTTTTTTTAAACTTTGAAACCAAAAATGTTAATACGACACCTCTGACTGCCGGGAGTGGTCCTACAAAGTCTCATCAAACTCAGCGCAAGTGTGTACGAGGAGTTGTGAGTAGGAGTAGAATGCAGAGGTAGCGTGTAGGAGTAGAATGTAGGAGTAGAATGCAGAAGGAGTAGACTGTAGGAATAGAATGTTGGTGGGGCAGAACGTAGGAGGATTAGCATGTAAAAGTATTGTGTAGGAGGAGTAGAATGTAGGTGCAGAATGCAGAAGGAGTGGAATGTAGGAGGATTAGCGTGTAGAAGTAGCGTGTAGGAAGAGTAGCGTGTAGGAAGAGCAGCGTGCAGGAGGCGTAGCGTGTAGGAGGAGTAGCGTGTAGGAAGAGTAGCTGGAAAAACACTCACACAAACAGACAAGGGTCCATCTGCATACTGATACGTAAGGGTGAGAATTATCTTTTATCCCGGAGAGAGAGAGAAAGAGAGAGGGGAGGGGAGGAGTTACCTAGTTACATAAATACACAGACTATACAAAACTTTGTCTTTCTCTCTGGATAGATCTGCCTGTATATTAATAGATACATTTGCCCTCAAGATACACAAGTTAGAGAATTACAGAAGTTTAAGACCAGGAGAGAGAGAGAGAGAGAGAGAGAGAGAGAGAGAGAGAGAGAGAGAGAGAGAGAGAGAGAGAGAGACAACATCAACACAACTATACAAACACAATGAGGATGAGAATTCAGATTTATAAAAAGCGATACTGAATTAAACTTGCAATAATTCTGATTGTGAAGTGTTTTATATCAACACGAGTAAATATAAAACGTATGTATAATTTACCTTACAAACAACTGAAGTTTAGGAAAGTTTATAAATACTGGCACAGGTGAGGTAGATTGCTTCCATACCTGATTAGTTTTGCTGGGGATAAATTGAAGTATTTTTGCAACCTTAATTAGGTTTGGGATTCATATTTTTGACAGGATACACAAAAGGGATCACACACACACACACACACACACACACACACACACACACAGGTACAATCGCACATACACACATAACAATGGCATAAACACACACATACATACATTCACAGGTACACACGATATGTAAACACTGACACATAATTATACAAACTTAAGGGGGTCTCTTCTCAAAATTCAGCTATATTGTATTTCCATGTTACTCAAAAATATAAATAAATATAATTACAAATAAATAAACATGGATAGATGGACAGATAGATAGAGGTATATATAGTACTGAATTGTGGTCAGAGAAATGAGAGAATTATGAAGCAGCAAATTCATTCCACCTCTTCATGATCTCCGGTAAAGGAAAATCATCACTTTTATCATCGTAGTGGTCTTTCCCCTCATAACATAACATATAAATGGTACTGAGATAGAGAGGCAGACAGAAAGATAGGTAGTTACGTAGGCAGATAGATAGTTGGATAGATAGAAAGGTAGACAGACACGTAGAAAGACAGATATGGATAGACAGATGAATTACGTAGGAAGGTAGATACATACAGATACATAAACAGAGAGACAGATAGATAGACTGATAGATATAAATAAAGGCACTGGTATAAAATTAAATAATATCAATAAATAAATATAAATACAGTATAGATATTGATGGAGATCTATCTATATCATCATCATCAGCCGTTTGAGTATCCACTGCAGAACCGGCCTATCCCGACCGACGTCGGGACGATACAACCAATGTATCTCTAGCAAGTGGCTTAGGCTGTCTAGTAGAGATTGTATGTAGGGTGAGAAGTGCTTGTAAGTGTAATTGTAGTGTTGGGGTGGCTTTGGATGTGTGTGTAGTCTGTGAACCAAGTGTAATCGGCCCGCGCAAGCCGACTGGGTGCAAGCATACTTTATAGTATGCGACACTGGTTCAACCACAGCACCCCTGACGTCCGCCAATGCAGTACGTGGCCGGGTGAAAACTCCCAAAGTTTATTACCCAGGCGGGGCGCGAACCCTGGTTCACCCGTGTACGAAACGCACACTCTACCACTGTACCACAGAAGCTCCATATATCTATATATGTATATTGTTACATAGCCTATGATTTCATCATCCTTTGTGTAATTTTAACGCACAGTATGCTGCATGTTTGATCACGAGCGTGTTCTGCCTCAGTCCCCCCCTTCTACCGTTATAGTAGAGTAAGTCGTTCTCTCTGTTGTCCAGAGCGGGATTGTCAACTCTATGTCCCCATGGCTTCATTTGCGCGTCCTTATTACAAGTTGTATCAAGCTCTGCCGGCCCCTATATAATGAGCTCAGTCTCTGCATCATTGCCACTTAGATCTGCTCCTCATTTTGTTCACATCTCTGTCCTCCCCTGTACAGATATTATTATTGTGAGTGCTCAAGAAATCTCCAAACATCTAGCAGCTGTGTGTAATTTGAGTATAACTGTTGTTGCATTTTTTCTTGTACTGTATAGCATAAGTTTAATTTGTAGGCCTAGTGAAGTTTTTGTAATACATGTAGGGATCCTTATGTCAGTCATTTTTGATAATAGTTTGTATCTGTAATAATTTATCTGGCATTCACTGAGTATTATCTGGTATCTCATTTTATCAGGGCTGACTTAGATAAATTTATTCTTGCTAATTTCGTGTTAATAGAGGCTATTGCAGTTAACCATATATTTAACCTGTTTTTGCCATTACATTATCCTTATGAGTCCTGAATGTTTTGTTGTTAGTTTAAGCATTAAACTTTAACTTGTAATTTTACCTAACTCTTTTGTTTTGAACCTGGAACTTTACGGGACAGTAGTGACTCTTAGTATTCTCACTTAATGTGTACATTATCTTTCTCTGTTCCGTAACAATATATATGTGGAAAGAGAGAGAGAGAGAGAGAGAGAGAGAGAGAGAGAGAGAGAGAGAGAGAGAGAGTTATTTTCAAGCCATCCTCAAGTTAAATACGATACTAATCAATGTTACGCTGGCTGAAATTAAAAACACGAGTAGCGAAGGCATGACAAATATTTTCACTTAGTTATCATTGCAGATATTCAGTAGTTCTCTCTCTCTCTCTCTCTCTCTCTCTCTCTCTCTCTCTCTCACACACACACACACAAACATTTACCTAATTTTTCCCTTTCAACTTCAACTCCCCTCACCCCTTCTCTCTCTCTCTCTCTCTCTCTCTCTCTCTCTCTCTCTCTCTCTCTCTCTCTCAAAAACATTTACCTAACCTTTCCTTTTGAACTTCAACTCCCCCTCCCCCCTTTCTTTCTTTCTTTCTTTCTCTCTCTGATCCATGTTCATCTTTCCCACATAAACATTTACGTAACCTTTAGCTTCCTACCTCAACCCCCCCTTTCACACACACACACACACACACACACACACACACACACACACACACACACACACACACTCACACACACGGCTTCAGGCAAAGTGTTTAATAAGGAAATGAATCGAATACGCACACATCAGGCGCTGTAACTTTAAAATTAATTTTGCTTTACTTACGCCAGAAATAAACACAATATTTTAAGCGAAAATTATCCATCGGTTTACATACACCAAAAATGACTAAGAATAAATTGTCAGGCGGGGCTTCCTTCGTCAATAAATCTGTATTATTATTATTATTATTATTATTATTATTACTGATAATTATTTACTGCTTGGCATACAGGAAAAACGACCAACCATTTTTTTTTTACCATCTGAATCACATCCACTAAAAGTACCAATAAAGTGAGCTTTGTGAGCGCGTGATGAGCAAGCGAGTGTTTCTACATTCGCCTATCATCATAATTTCATCTTGGCGTAAACTTTCAACATTTCTGGTGAGGCAGCTGAACAGGAACAGATAAATAATTGAGCTAAAATATTTACTTTCTCACGTTTTCTTTCACTCTCACGTTTTCACTCTGGATGTGCAGATAGCGAGGCGCCGTAGCATCCATCAGACGCACAATGTTCTGTTCTCTGCTCCAGACTTGCCGTGTCAACGAACTGCGACGGTAATCGCTTGGCTATTGATCGAATGATAAAATACAGAAATGGGGTGATTACCCTTGCTGATTTCACCCCCTGAACACAAAGAAAACATTCATGTAAAATTATGAGCGTAATATCCTGTCCAACATTTAACTGTTAGAAGTCATGCACGAAAACACGGTGTTACAACAGGAAATCTATTTTAAATCGATTTCATAGTGGTGCATGTCAGTTGAAGCCCTCGGTACATTCCCTTGGAAAGTTGGGAATCCAAGGGGTTTCTTTGGTTTCATGGGTAAATATATATCTAAAAAACAAAATTTATTGAATGTATCTATGACCTGCCGAAAGAATCTCTTCTCTATCTCACAAAGTAGAAAAGTTATTAGCCTCTGAAAACCACTGGGGTTGGGCCGTGTCGTGTCGGGTCAGGCCGGGTCATGTCGGGTCACTCATATCTAGGCCGAGCGTAAGTATCGCTTCGCTTCGCTTGCTCGCTCGTAAAAACAACGCATACACAACTATCTACATTTTATAACTAATTCACCTACACAAAAAAAGTAAAAAAGAAAGAAAATGAAAATGAAAAAGAAAAAAGTTACTATTATATTAAGAATTAGGAGACGACACCTATACAACGACATCATTAAACTTGTCATAATATGAAGCAAAGAAATGAAACACAGATACAAAAGAAATCAATCTATTGCTATTTGGAGTTGTTGTCTAAATCGCACGCATCTAAATATCATACTATTGTTCGGGATTAAAAGGTGACTCTCTCTCTCTCTCTCTCTCTCTCTCTCACACACACACACACACACACACACACACACACACACACACACACACACACACACACAAACTGTTCTGGATTAACTTACCTTACCTGAGGAGACTTCGTTGGTCGAGCTGGTAGATCACTTGTCCTGTAATCATGATGACCCGGGTTCGATTCCGGCCGGACCTAAGGAGGAGGTGGAGAAGACATTGAAGTGGGTCCAAGAGTCTGTCTTTACGTGTGTTATTCGTACTCAAAGCCTCGTCATACCAGCCAAAACACCGGGTCTGTGAGTGGTATTTCTGACATAGAAGATGGTATAATTGCACGTTTACGCCACCCTCAAAAAGATCCCTAACCCCTTCAGTCGAAATGTAATCAGAATGGAGGACTCACTAGTAACCAAGGAGACTCATTCCTACCTCAAACAGTGCGGAAGTGACCCCGTTCTGTCATATGAAAACAAAGATCTGTAGTGAGAGTGTGGTCAATGATGTGTGAGGGCTGCAGAGGACTGACCCTTTGTTGGTGTGTCGTGGGTGTATGACTGAATTTAGGGAACGGGCGACCTAGTGTATGTCCAGAGTCGAATGCATACAGGAAATGATCCATATATTCGTACTGAGGATAAACATGAACACACACACACACACACACACACACACACACACACACACACACACACACACACACACACACACACACACGCACGAAGATATTAACACAGCTGAACCCAAACACACACACACACACACACACACACACACACACATGAAGATATTAACACAGCTGAACACACACACACACACGTACACCCTCTCACATAAACTCACCACTCATAAATTCTTTCCAATGCAGCAGAGTTTTTGCCAGCGAGGTCAGTCACATCTGTCCTGGTGCACTGTATTGGTGTGTGTGTGTGTGTGTGTGTGTGTGTGTGTGTGTGTGTGTGTGTGTGTGTGTGTGTGTGTGGATATCGCCTTTATGGTCGGTATGATAGGGGTTATTTCAAGGCATATCCAGGAAGACAGTGTTCAAACGATTCCAGGTTTTATGATATGACTGAATAAGGGTGATTTTACGTAGGGAATAATCGTGTATGCAATTTAATATCGTCTTTATGACAGGAGGAAATTAGAGCCAGATTAGTTAAAGGTATACTGAGGAAAACTACGTGTGGACTTGAATATCGCTCTTTTGGTAGGATAAAATAAGGGATAGATTTCATAAACGTATATTAGTGAAGACTACAAGTGCAAGGGAATATGGCTTTTATGGCAGGAGTCAATAAGGGTTAGTTTAGGGGGGATATATTCACGTATACACCTGAATCTCACTCCTATGACGGAAGAAAGTAAAGGCTAATTAAAGGCAGGGATATTAAACCGTGCAAATGAATATGATCCTTATGAAAGAAGTCGATTAAGGCTAAATTACCAAAGGATATCAACCTAAGTAAAAACCAAACTTCGACTTTATGATACGAGAAAATAAGGTCTAATATACATAAAGTATATTTCCGCGTGCCACACCCTATTATCGCCCTTATGAGAGGAGGGAATAAGGTCCAAATTTACGTTACGGACTAATAACGTGTACAATAAGTGAAAATGGGCCTTATGAAAGGAGGGAATAAGGTTTAGTTTTGGGATGGTTTAACTAGTGGCGTAAAAGTGGTGGTTTTAATCTCCGCTCCTGCCACATCAATACCCACCACCCCAACCTACCACTGATTTACGACTGTCTATCTATCTATCCATCTATCTAACCTTCTATCTATCTATCCATCCGAATATCTATCTACTGTATCTATTTAACCTTCTATGTATCAAGCTATCTATCAATCTATTTATCTGTGTGTATCTTATATCTGCCTATCCAGTTGTCTACCTCATTTTATTTCTATCAATATGGCAGTCAGCTGATCAGTCTGACTCAGTGGCACAAAAAAGGCAATGCTACGGCTCTACTTCATTTCCATAGCACTTCTTCGTGACTAGCACCAACCTCCAGTGCTAAGCCATTACTACAGCTCAGCATTCAAGAAGGAGCGATGGCAATTTTAAGCCAAGTTAGAGCAAGAGGAGTATAGTGAATCTTTATTTTTATCTTTACTTGTGTCTTTTACGTCGGGTTACATATCAGTACATTCTCTCTCTCTCTCTCTCTCTCTCTCTCTCTCTCTCTCTCTCTCTCTCTCAAAATCATCAACATATCGTTCAACAGGGGCTTCTAACACCACTTTATCAGTTTTCTTCCGTGTTAGGCAAGATATATATTTACTTCATCAGTAAACTGGGCGTTGTGAGCGTACGTCGAGCTAGTGAGTGCCATGTAATCACAATTTCCCTTTGATATGATATTATAGGCGGAATCTACGACATTACATTCCTAGAGCTGATGTCAAACAACACAGTGTTACGACGGAAATTCTTTTTAAATCTGATTTCGTGATAGAGCCATTCACCGATTACAGCCGAACACTCATTTGGAAACCCCGAGATTCCAAGGAGTTCCTACGCCTTTATGGGTGAGTTTTCAGCTGATAACAAAATTTACTGAATGAACGTTATCACATGCAGAGAGAATTTCAACTCTACTTCACACAAGAGTAAGTTATTAGCTTCTGCTTTGCGTGACGGCCTGGCCGCTCATTTCCAAATTTAACTGCGAGTAAACATGGCTCGCTCGCTTCGCTGGCAATTAGTTACTCGTGTTCTCACCCCACTCATTACAGGAATAACTCTAGTATTCTATTCCGGTTAACCCAAGACTATTTTATCAGCCACAGAATGCGTCACAGCAACCCAGGAGTGTCAATACCGCCACAGAATCCATAAATAACATGAAAGAGGCTACTAATGAGCAACGTCTACGAATATACCGATCAGCAGGACAGGTACGTACACGAGGCTGCTATACTGATGATAAATAAAAAGTCTGAATACAGGGATCACAGATGCTTATGAAACGACTGATAAAATATTCTTGGAAGGAGGTGGGAGGAGGTGGTCTGAGATTGTAAGAAGAAACAGCAAAGATAATAGTGAAAACATTTTACTCCCCGCGGTAAATATGTATGTATGTATGTATGTGCATGTATGTATGTACTGTATGTATGTATGTATATATGAACTAACCACAATGATTACTTTCAAGTGTACAGGTCGTGTGCTTAATTATACCCCAAACTGCAAAGTGGAATGCTAACCCATAATTACTGAAGGTCATTAAGTAACGCCTATGGTTATTAGGTATGGTCAGCCTGCATCCCATATCACAGAACGCAGTCAGCAGCCATACAGGAAGGCCAGGTGCGTTACATCATCATCATCATCATCATCATCACAATTTCGAGGTCAGCATCCCACCTTGCCCCTCTCTCTCTCTCTCTCTCTCTCTCTCTCAAAAACAACTGCTTCTTTATTTCTTTAAAACACAACCCTCAATCAGATAATATTAAAAAAACAGCAAAGACCTCCATAAAGTAACTCCAAACAGCAGTAAAAAAAAAATCTCGCCTCCACATCACACTCCCTCATTATTCCACACACTCTCCACCTTCCCACTCCACCCACTCCACAATTTCTTCCACAATTCCCTAAGACATGAGACGCTGGAAACGGCTATCCTTACTGCCGTCTCCTCCAGTTATAAGATTTTTTTCTCCTTCTGCCTGTTTTCTGAGCATCGGGAATGAGGTACTTAAGATGAGGTGAATGTTGTCTTCATCTCTCTCTCTCTCACTCTCTCTCTCTCTTACATTACACTTCTTTCTCCTTTCCCTCCTTCCCATACTTTCCTTACTTCCTTCCCTTCGTACAAATAATAGTCGAATAAAGGTCTATCTTAGCCTCTTGTTTCTTTTCTTTTCTTTCTTTCTTTCTCTCTCTTGTCTGTTGTTCCATCTTTTTTTATATATATATTTTCATTTGCCTGTAACCCTTTAGCTATTTCCTTTCTATTTCTTATGTTTCCTTCCGTCTTTTATTCTTTTTCTTGTGTCTGTCTTCCTCCTTCTTTCATTATTTCCTTTTCTTTGTTTTTCTTTCTTTCTTTTTTTGGCTGTGTTGAGGATGGACTCCAGCCTTCTTTTGTCATGTAAATAGCCAAAGGACTCTCTCTCTCTCTCAAGAAACATCAACACAACTACCACTCTCTCCCTTCGTAACCACCACCACCACAACTACCATCATCCACCAACTCAACTACCATTCCCTCCCCTTCCCTCACTCCTGACTATCACTTCCACGACTAATACAACCATTAACCTCGCTCAGTCCTACAACCACTCACACCAATACCATTCACTACCATAACTACCACAGCAACATCTAGTATCTCTCATTCAACACCAGCACCAACTACCACAACTCCCAGCACACCTACTAGTCTCTCTCAACCACTGTCGCAACAAAACTACCAATATTTCTCATCTCATTCTGTCCACTTCTCTTCCCTAGCATCACAACCACAGCTACCAGTTTCTCCACTATACCTACAACTACCATCATCATCCTTCACTACCTCCATCACCATCACCACATTCATCATTTCACAAAAGTACCACGACCATCACAACTACCACTTTACACTCCCACCACTACCACTATAACCACCACCACACCCACCACAACCCACTACTACACACACCACTCACTCAACCCATCCTAACAACATCCACAACCATCATAACCAGAACTACTCGTATCACCAGAAACAACAAGCATCACCACTACTATCACCACCACGAACCACCACCACCACTACCACCACCACCATCACAAACAAAACTACTACCACCAACCACCATCACCACCACCACGACACCCAACACTAGTCCCACCAACACCACCACGACACCCACCCGAACTAGCCCCACCATCTCCACCACAATCACCACAACCATCACCATCACCACCACACTCATCATCCCTAATCCACAGGGTCCTCTGCCGCCCACCACCCCGTCATTACCAATACACATTACAAAGAGATCATCATAATTACTATTACTAAAAAAAGCCACTCTCTAATTACCCACCCCTCATTAACTCAACCCGATTATTTACCGCGCTAATCACTGCCATTAGCTCGTTCGCCCATACACCATTAGGACCATTACCCCTACGCTGACGATGCCTGGCTCAGATATCACGTGAAATGCATGGGGCCCAATGAGCAACGTGATTTGTATGGCGGTGCTTGCGGTAAATTGGGGGTGCTGAAGGGCGTGGTACGTGAATTGAATGGGCGGAAATTTTTGCTACGTGACTTATATGGATGGAATTTTGGTACGTGAATTATACGGGGGGAGGGGGGAATTTCTGCTACGTGAATTATATTTGTGGGAAATTTTTGTCACGTGAATTATGTGGGAAATTTTTGCTATGTGAACTGTATATGCGAATGTACGTGAACTGAATGAGAGAACTGATGTACGTGAATTGTACGGGAGAATGCCCGTGAAGTGAATGAGAGAACTGATGTACGTGAACGTATGGGGGAAATTACCGGTGCGCACTGTACGTGAAATGTATGAACGGAATGATGCAAGTAATTGTGTGAACGAAACAATGTACGTGAACTGTATTGGGAAACAAATACACGTGAAATATACAGGAATAATTCGGGTGCATGAATTATATGGGTGCAATGACACACGTAAAATGTATGGGGAAATAAGGTAAGTGAAATTTACGGGAGAACTAAGTCTCTCTCTCTCTCTCTCTCTCTCTCTGCAATTAAATCAATAACACGTGATTCACAGGTATGCTGATATCCACAAGGGAAACACGATATATCCCGAGAGCTTTCGTGTATTCACATCTTCAGGTGAGAGTATAGCGAAGGAGTTGTTGTACACCTGTCATTTTTATACAGACAGTAGGAGGGGGAAAGTCCCAAGGGGGCCTACTAAGTCGCTGACAGAATCCACTGTTCTAAACTTACATCCTCGTTTCTAGCTAAATAAATACAGTATTAAAATAAAAAATATTACAAACATAAAACTTAATTCTTCATATACACACTTATGGATGACGATGAATTATATAACGTACGGTAAGCATAACTGATGAGTGTCGTAGCATTATGTTGTTCAAGGATTATTTCTGTAAAAAAAAAATATATATATTATTTCTGTATAAAAAAAGACAGGCGAACTCCAACTCCTACAATATGCTCTTCCCTGAAAATGTGAATACACGAAAGTGCTCGGGATATATCGTGTTTCATTTTCCTTGTCGATATCAGCATATACTGTATATATATATATATATATATATATATATATATATATATATATATATATATATATATATATATATGTGTGTGTGTGTGTGTGTGTGTGTGTGTGTGTGTGTGTGTGTACGTGAAGTGTATATGGCTAGATACAGTACGTGATTTGTACAGCGGTGCTTCCGGCAAATTGGGAGCTGAAGGGATCTGGGTGGGGTACGTGAATTGAATGAGGGATAAGCTATACGTGAAATATATGGCAGGCAAAAAGGATGTGAATATAAATTAACAGAAGGATGAAATACAACCCTGGCAAACCCCAAAGCTGAAGGAAAATTGTACGAGAGAGAGAGAGAGAGAGAGAGAGAGAGAGAGAGAGAGAGAGAGAGAGAGAGAGAGAGGGAGTTACTGTTGGCACCAGAATTGTGTGTCAGATACAGGAGTGTCTACATTTTCACTCTCTCTCTCTCTCTCTCTCTCTCTCTCTCTCTCTCTCTCCCTACTATTCAGGTCCTAAACTTCTGTAATTAGAGAGTAAGTTATTCTCTTAATAATAAAAACAAATCACCTATGAAGAAGGATCGAAGGGTCTGTGTATCCGTGTAATTCGCTCTCTCTCTCTCTCTCTCTCTCTCTCTCTCACCCCTTTCCCACACATTTCATCTCTCCCTCCCTTCTAACTCTCTCACACTGTCGTAACTCAATATCATAACTCTCCCTTTCTCACTCCATTCATCTCAACCCCCTCTCTCTCTCTCTCTCTCTCTCTCTCTTGTTCATATCTCCGTGCATCATATTTTCCTTTTTCTTCATATCCTCCCTCCTCCTTACTCCTACCAGACCTTCTCTCCTTAATGGGAAAGTCCATATATAGTGCAAGGTTATTGTCGTTTCATTGATGAGAGAGAGAGAGAGAGAGAGAGAGAGAGAGAGAGAGAGAGCCACTGTGTGCTACAGTTTACGGGATATGTACAATGACAAGTTCCTAAGTGTGTGCGGGCGTGTGTGTGTGTATTTGCATGTGTGTGTGCATGTGTATTCCTCCATGCATGTATACGTTTTAAAAGTTACGGAGTAAGTGCACATGGTGTGACGTTATTGCATCCCTGCGTAAGGGAGCTGTATGTATGAATGTATGTATGTCTGCATGTAATGTATGTATGTACTCGTATGTATGTATGTGTCAATGTATGTATGTATGTATGTATGTATGCATGTATGTATATATGTATGTATGTTTGGCGTGCTTTGACCCTAGCACAGACACAACTACTAACACTACCTTAACTGCTACTACACTCATCTTTACCAAACAGTACCACAGCAGCAATCACTACCACAACCTCACCTACCACCGGTAAAGTGCGCTTTGTGAGCGCGTGTCGAGCGAGTGAGCGCCATGTTATCAAAATTTTCCTCTGATATAGCATTACAGGCGGAATCTCCGATATTAATTGCTGGAGTTGATGCCAAGAAACACAGTGTGACGGCGGAAAATCTTTTTTAGTTTGAATTCGTAACTGAGGCGTTCACCGATTAGACCCAAACACTCCCTTGGAAAAGTCGAGATGTCAAGGGGTTCCTACGCCTTTATGGGTGAGTTTTTAGTTGTTAACAAAGTTTATTAAATAAGTAGATCAAATGCAGAAAGAATTTCAATTCAACTCCACCTAGGAGTAAAGCTATTAGCCTGTGCTTAACGTGACTCATGTAGGGCCAGGTCACTCATTGCCAAACAACTGAAAGTAAACATCACTCGCTCGCTTCGATCGCTTGCTTATAGAAACCATGCCCACCACTACCCACATCATTCCTTTCAACACAACAACCTTAACTACCAAAACCACCGACACCACCTCAAGTGCCACCACCAGTACCACTACCACTTGCACCACCACTACTACCACAACCACCACCACTATAACCACCATCACCACTATCAAGAACACCGCTACCAAGACGACCACCATCATCACTACCAAAAACTATCACCACCATTACCAAAAATACCACCACCACTACGACAGCTACCACAATTACCACCATCAGTACGGAAACATAAATCACTTTTACCTCCTCCTCTCTCTTACCTCTTTCTCTCTCTCCACCTTATCCTTTCTCACACATCAGTAAATTAGAGAGAGAGAGAGAGAGAGAGAGAGAGAGAGAGAGAGAGAGAGATTGTGCTCGCTTGTTGGCAAGCGTTCTAGTGTGTGTGTGTGTGTGTGTGTGTGTGTGTGTGTGTGTGTGTGTGTGTGTGTGTGTGTGTGTGTGTGTGTGTGTGTGTGTAAAGAATGTACACGCCAAAAGACACGTATGAGTGAGCGAGTGAGTGTGAGAAAGCCAATCAATGCTTTCTGAATGAGGCGAAATGATACCTCTCTCTCTCTCTCTCTCTCTCTCTCTCTCTCTCTCTCTCTCTTCTTAACCCGGCCTAAAACTGCCTCTCTCCATCTTTAATAATGAGTTGTAGTAGACGAACGATGCTAGTCACGAAGAAATGCAAAAAGGACGAAAATCTGGGCCAAGTTGAGGTGCAAGAACTATATCAGGATGTGTGAAAATGTAACTATTACATTTCTACTTCCCCCAGATACTGAGCTTAAATTATTGGTCACCTGTTTCCAAAAAACTAAAATAAATAATATGAAGAGGGTCGCTTTAGTGCTTTCCCATTTAAATCAAGGGAAAAAAAAACATCAGGAGAGAGACAGATGGATAGGATGACTCTCTCTCTCTCTCTCTCTCTCACACACACACACACACACACACACACACACACACACACACACACACACACACACACACAGTCTCAATTATGAACAGGTTGACAAAAACAAATAAGAAAATGAAATTCTCTCTCTCTCTCAATTGTGTGAGAAAAACAAGAAAAAAAATTGCCTCGTCATCTTATCCTCCGCCATCAGACTGCCTTCTCTCCACCCCTCCCATATTTACCTCTTCTCTCCATCCCTCCCGTATTTACCTCTTCTCTCCATCCCTCCACCTTATCATCGGCCTCCTCCCTCTCCCTCTCCTCTCCAACCACACCCAACTCTCCTACTCAGTCTTTCATTCTCCAATCTCTCACTCTTCATTTTTTCTTACCTGACCAAAACACGACAGGGTACTTCAACTATGACATGGACAGGTATGAGAGAGAGAGAGAGAGAGAGAGAGAGAGAGAGAGAGAGAGAGAGAGAGAGAGAGAGAGAGAGAGAGAGAAAGGAAGACAATAAACAGAACAAGAAGAGGACAAAGCAAAGAAATAGGCTCAGAATGAAGAAAATTACGAGGCAAGACGAAGACGGACGACGAATAGAAAGGGAAATACTGAGATGAGAAAGAGCCAAGGAAATAAGTATAATAACAGAGGGAAAAATAAAACGCTGAAGAAGAGCCTGTGAGGAAGATCAAATACAAGAAAGGGAATTATAAGCTGAATAAAAGGAAAAGATAAATAAATAAAATGATAGACAGATTAATAAATTGATAGATAAAAAGACAGATAAATAACTAAATAAATGCAAATAAAAATAAAGATGCCCAACAATAAAGACACACTCCAGGTAATCACCCTAATTGCATCCACCTTTTAATTACACCTGGTCGCCATACCTGACACCCCCGGAAATGACACCTGACGCTACCTGGGGGGGGGGGCGTTCCTGGCATACCAGGTGGAGACAAATTTTTTAGTGAACGAGATAAATGTCTAAGATGATTTAAATGGCTTGAGTAAATAAGGGAAAAATGTGTGTGTGTGTGTGTGTGTGTGTGTGTGTGTGTGTGTGTGTGTGTGTGTGTGTGTGTGTGTGTGTGTGTGTGTGTGTGTGTGTGTGTGTGTGTGTGTTGCGAATGCTGAAAGGAAATATGAAAGAGGTTTTAGAGATACACAGACACAGATTAGATAGACGCATATAGATAGGTAAGTAGGTAGACAGAAAGACAGATAGAAAGACAAGTAGACAGAGATAGGCACAGAAAGATGCAGATAGATAGTAACTGACAGATGGAGATAGATAGATAGATAGATAAATAGATAGATAGGCAAAGATACATAGATACAAAAACAGAGAGAGAGAGAGAGAGAGAGAGAGGGGGAGAGAGATGGGGTAAAGAAAAGAGAAAAACATGAAAAAAACATAAAGAGGATAAAGAGAGAAAATGACAGATGGCAGTGGATACAAAAGAGCAACAGAGCAAGAAAGTGAGCGAGAAAGGGAAAGAGAGAGAGTGAGTGAGTGAGAGGGAGGAAAAAGGGATAATGAGACAGGATGAAAGGAAGGTGTCGCATGCTGCCTCCTTTTGTCCTCTCTCTCTCTCTCTCTCTCTCTCTCTCTCCCATCCTTCACCCTGCCTCATTAACCCCCTTACCCCATTCTTCCTCCCTCCCTCCATCTCTCATCCTCTCTCTTTCTCTCTCTCTTTTTTCCCTCTCTCACTGTCATCTGCCATTCCCTCTACTCCTTGTTACCTCACTCTTTCTCACTCTCTCTCTTTTTTTTCTCTCTCTCTCTTGCAAAGCTCAGGTAACGAGGAAGAATTGGTTAGCAGATGTGTGGTAGGAGAGTTGTGGTAGTTGCGGTGGTGCCAGTAGTTGTGGTGGTGACTGTGGCTGCGGCTGCTGTGGTAGTGGTAGCTGTGATGACTGTGGTAGTAGTGGTGGAGGTATTGGTTGTGGTAGTTTTGGTGGTAGTCTTGTGGTAGCGCTGGCAGAAGTGGTTGTGGTAATGGTGGTAGTTCTACTAGGAATGGTAGTTGTGGTGGTAGTAGCGATGGTTGTAATTAGTAGTATCGTGAACTGACTCTAGAAATAGTTGTGGCTGTAGTAATTTCTCTGGTTGTTATGGTCATGGTAGTGGTAGTTTTGGTGGTAGTTGTGGCTGTTGTTGTGGTGGTGTTGACAGTGGTAGTTGTGAATGTTGTTATGATGGTGTTTATAATGGTAGCTGTGGTTGTTGCTACGATAATTGTGGTAGCAGTGGAGTGGTAGGTGTCGTTGCTGCTGTGATGATGGTGGTAGTTGCGGTTGTTGCTATAATAACTGTGGTAGCACTGGAGTGATTTTTTTTTTTTTTAGCCAGGAAAAAGGAACCAAAGTCCAGAAACCCGCAAGACTGTTCCCTCCCAGAAAAAATAAATAAATAAATAAAATAAGAAAGCCAAATTCAGGATCCGTTCATTTCGAAATGCCTGGACACTACGTTTAAAAGACTAGAGGTCATAGGTATTAGGAAGTATATAGAGAGGAAGACAGTTCCAGAGTCGACTTGTTCCATTCATGAAGGACTGGGAGTAACGGTTAACTCTTGCATTTGAGAGCTGGACAGAAAAAGGATGAGAGTTTGATGCTAGGCGGATGCTATGCGCCCGTCGCAGTGGGGGAGGGATGCAAGCAGACAGTTCAGAGGAGCAGTGATCATTGAAGTACCAATAGAAAAGAGATAAAGATGCAACAGTGCGGCGAACAGATACAAGTTGAAGGGAGCCGGTAAGAGGAGCGTTAAAGGCCTTTGACTCCACCTTGTTGAGAAGAGCAGTATGTGAGAAGCCTGCACATACATGAGAGTTGTGCTCTAAACAGGGGCGAATAAAACCCCAATAATATAATCAACAAATGCACAGTAGCGAAGAAGGCACGGAGTCTACAAAGCACAATTAATCTCTTGGACGCATGATTTTACAATAGGGGTAATATGAGCTTTCCAAGATAAATTTCGAAAGAATGAAACCCCAATTATGTTCAAAGATGATGCAGGATTGAGTTGTCGTTGCTGCTGTGATGGTGGTAGTGGTAGCTGTGGTAGGTGCTCTAGTGGCTGTGGCAGTTGTGGTTGTTCCTATGATTGTAACTGTAATGGTAAAGGTAGCAGACGTGTGGTGGTTGCTGTGGTTGTAGTTGTGGTGGTGGCTGTAGTTGCTGCTCTGATGGTTGTTATACTCATGGTGTTAGGTGTGGTTACTGCTGTGGTGATGATGGTACTGTGATGGTGACGGTAATGGTAGCAGTAGTGTAGCAGCTGTGGTAGTTGTGGTTATACTTGAGGCCAGGATTGTGAGTCTTAGAAACAATATTCAAGGTGGGGAGTACAAGAGTTCAGTTTTGCTCTTGGAATAAGTTGCAGGAGTACAAAGGAAGAGAATGGAGTACAAATGAATACAGAATACAGGAATATAGAGAAAGAAAATGGAAAACATATGAATACTGAAGAATACAAAAGAATAAAGACGAGCATAAAGGAAAATAAAGGTTTACAAGTGAATACAAAGGAATACAGTTGAGTAAAAATATATACAAAAGAAACACAAATGATGAGTACAAAGGAATCTATAGAAGTACATAGAATTATAAGACAATGCAAAGGAATAAGGAAGAAAACGAGTAAGTACTGTACAAATGGACAAAGAGAAACAAATAAATATAACTAAAAACTGATTCCATTATTATCCTGACCCTGGACATACGCTAGGAGGCCTGTTCCCGAGGTCCAGCATCCCACTAACGACCTACCGACAAAGAGGTGTTTTTCTACAGCCCTCACGTGCCACCACTTAGGCACTAGTACACATAATCTCTTTTGTGATTAGCTAGGGATATGAAATTAAGATCTGGTGTATGCGGTGGGATTCTTTTGGATATATTTAGGGGACCATACTTTCAGCCCTCACATGTCACCCCTTGGGCTCTCATACCCACCATCCTTACTGTGATAATCTAGGGAATTCTTAAGATTATATTCATATATGTAAATATTCCCAATAACAACCAGGCACATACGACTCACTCTCAGCTTCCTATGACTCACTCTCAGGCTCCTATGACTCACTCTCAGGCTCCTATGACTCACTCTCAGGCTCCTATGACTCACTCTCAGGCTCCTATGACTCACTCTCAGCCTCCTATGACTCACTCTCTAGCTCCTATGACTCACTCTCAGCCTCCTATGACTCACTCTCTGGCTCCTATGACTCACTCTCAGGCTCCTATGACTCACTCTCAGGCTCCTATGACTCACTCTCTGGCTCCTATGACTCACTCTCAGGCTCCTATGACTCACTCTCAGGCTCCTATAACTCACTCTCTGGCTCCTATGACTCACTCTCTGGCTCCTATGACTCACTCTCTGGCTCCTATGACTCACTCTCTGGCTCCTATGACTCACTCTCATCTATGACTCACTCTCAGGCTCCTATGACTCACTCTCTGGCTCCTATGACTCACTCTCAGGCTCCTATGACTCAGGCTCCTATGACTCACTCTCAGGCTCCTATGACTCCCTCTCTGGCTCCTATGACTCACTCTCTGGCTCCTATGACTCACTCTCTGGCTCCTATGACTCACTCTCAGCCTCCTATGACTCACTCTCTGGCTCCTATGACTCACTCTCTGGCTCCTATGACTCACTCTCTGGCTCCTATGACTCAGGCTCCTATGACTCACTCTCTGGCTCCTATGACTCACTCTCAGGCTCCTATGACTCACTCTCAGGCTCCTATGACTCCCTCTCTGGCTCCCATGACTCCCTCTCTGGCTCCTATGACTCACTCTCTGGCTCCTATGACTCACTCTCACCTATGACTCACTCTCAGGCTCCTATGACTCACTCTCTGGCTCCTATGACTCACTCTCTGGCTCCTATGACTCACTCTCTGGCTCCTATGACTCACTCTCTGGCTCCTATGACTCACTCTCTGGCTCCTATGACTCACTCTCTGGCTCCTATGACTCACTCTCTGGCTCCTATGACTCACTCTCAGGCTCCTATGACTCACTCTCAGTTAAATAAAGTTGCCCTGCGTAAGGTGAGATAAAAAGGTACAGTAGAGTTATTCCCATCATGATAAGGCTGACCGCAGAAAAATACAAATATATATAGATATGAATACAAGGAGTTCAAAAGCTGGAGTACAAATAGAACACGAATACAAAGGAATTCAAAGGAATACAAGCAGAAGCAAAGGTCAAAGCTCCAATATTCCCAGACTGGACGCTAGGGAGTTGAGAGAGAGAGAGAGAGAGAGAGAGAGAGAGAGAGAGAGAGAGAGAGAGAGAGAGAGAGAGAGAGAGAGAGAGAGAGAGAGAGAGAGAGAGAGAGAGAGAGAGAGAGAGAGGTGGAGAGAAAAAATCATATACCTTGGAGAACTGTTGGCAAAAAATCGACAACCCTAAAAACGCAGTGGGTAGTGTGTGTGTAGAGAGAGGCGGTGACAGTTGGAGAGAGAGAGAGAGAGAGAGAGAGAGAGAGAGAGAGAGAGAGAGAGAGAGAGAGAGAGAGAGAGAGAGAGAGAGAGAGAGAGAGAGTCAAAGGAGGAAATTAAAATGAGAAAAAAGGAGGGGAGAATGAAAGAAGAAGAGAGAATGGAAAGAATGAGGGAGAATGAGATACAGAGGTGAAGGGAGAAAGACGGTGAGGAGAGAAAAAGAGGAGAGGAAAAGAGAGGGAAGAAGACGAAAAGAATGATGAGGTGAAGGAAGAAGAAGAAATGGCAAAGACAGAAGAGGGTGAAAGAGGGAGGGAGGAGGAGAAGGAAGAAGGAGAGAAGAGGAAAGTAACGAGAAAAGGAACAAGGAAGTGAAGGAAGTGGGAGGGAGGAGGAAAGAACTGGGAGGGAGGCAAGAGGAAAGGATTGAGGGAGGGAGGGTGAGAAGGCAGGAGGGAAGAGAGAAGATAGGAAGGAAGAGAGGGGAAAGGGAGCAGTAAGGAAGCAGTGTAAGAGGGAAGGTGCAATAAACAGAAAAGAGAGAGAGACAGAGACAGACAGACACAGGAGGAAGGGGAGGAGAGAAAAATGACAATGAGATACACCAGGAAGAAGAAATGGTAGAGAGAAAGAGAGAAGAGGAACACAGAGAATACAGACTGAAATAGGAAGGAGGGGGAAAGGGAAGAGGAAGAGAAATATATGAAGAGAGAGAGAGAGAGAGAGAGAGAGAGAGAGAGAGAGAGAGAGAGAGAGAGAGAGAGAGGAGAGGGGGAAGAGACTGGGAGAGAGGTGAAAAAAGTGAAGATATGTGGAAAACACCAAACAGGGAGAAAGGGGAAGGAAGCAAACAGCGAGAAATACGCATACAGGGAGCAAGAGGAATAGAGAAACAAGCGAAGAAAGGAAATGTACATGAAAAAATACACCAAAGAATGAGAAATAGACGGAAAATGTATAATAGTCACTTATTCGTATGAGTGAAATGTGGGGCGATGGAGCCGTAGAGTTTTTTTCCCCTCTAATTTCTTTTTGACCTCCGCCAAGGCTGTTTTCACTCCTGCCTGTTTGTTTGTTTGTTTTTTTGTGAGCTAGAGTACAGAAAAACTATTGGACGGATTTCCACGAAACTTGGTAGAAGAATGGGCCTTGGACCAGAAGAGACTCCATTAAATTTTGGTGCGGATCTGGATAAAGGTGCGGATCCAGGATTTTTTTTTTTTTTTCACTTTCTTTATCATTGCGAGATAGGGCGTTTTTCGACATTTTCGTAAATTTTTCAGTGAATATTGCGTGGATGTTAATGGCGGAGGTATGCGTTCCACTGAGTGCCATTCTAATTTTCTTTCTTTCTTTCTTTCTTTTTTTTTAATAGTCTGGGATACCTAAGTCAGAGGATATCAACCTGTTTTTCCGTCGTCGTTTATATCACTGAGGCTGTTGGTACGATTAATATATCATCATCATCATTATCATCGCTATTCATCACTGTCTTAAGTATTATAATCATATGTATTAAAAGCACAGTATTACGGTCACCACTAACATCATCCTCATCACCACCACTATCATCATCATCATAAAAATATGTCTGCAGTTACAATCACCTCCACAATCATTACCATCATCACTATCACTGTCATCATGATCATTACCATTGTCCCCATCGCTATCAACAAAACCAGCCTCACCACAACCATCACCACCATCACCACTATAACCTAATTTCCAAGTATTTCCACGTATGTGCGCTCCAGAAACAGAGACCCAAGAACAAGGTCCAAAAATAACAACAAACACCCTCCAGAGTGCCCCCATAAAAAATGAGAGAAAACGGAAAAAATGGGTGGTAGGAATAAAGTCAGATGGGGAACTGAAAAAGAGATCTGAGTGACGGGGTTGAGGGGTAGGGAAGAGAGTGGGGTGGTGGTGGGCAGGAAGGGAGCGGGTGGGAATAGGGAGAAAGATGATGGGTAGCAAGTGGGGGAAAGGAGGGAGGAGGTGGGAGAAGAGAGAGAGGAAGAAGGAGGAGGTGGAGGAAGGGAGAGAGGAGGAGGGAGAAGATCAGGGGGTGAAGGCAGAGTGGGAGGGGATGAGAGTAGGGAAGAAGGGGGTTGGGACTGCTAAAAGGGGAATGAAAGACTGTGAGGGAGAGGAAGAGAAGGCCGTGGGGAATGGGATGTGGGTGCAGACAAAGGGGGTGAGGACAGGGAGGCAAGGGCTGAAGTATAGTGGGAAGGGGAAGGGGAGGGATAGGAGATCGGAAAAAAGGGGGAAGCTGGGTTAGGGTAGGTTGGGAGGGGGTAGGGAGGGAGGGAATAGGAGGGGTAGAGTGAGGGAAATAGGGTGGGGATAGGCAGGGAATAGAGAGAGGAAGGGATGGGATAGGGGGTAGGGGAAGCACAAGTTGTTAAGGGGTGGCCTTATGGTTGGCTATGTGGGTGGGTAGAGAGGGAGGTAGGGAAGGGATAGGAAAAGGTAGGGCGGTAGGGAGGGGATATGAAGGAGTAAAGGGAGGAAGGGGTGGGATGGGGATAGGGAGGAGAGAAAAGGCTGGCCGGGCGCACTGAAGAGGACTTATAGCCTAAGAAAATTTGCAACTAATTGGATTAAAGAGAGAAAGATTGGTGACTGACTCGCCCGTTTGATAGAGAGAGAGGAAGGAGAGAAGATAGAGAGGAGAGAGAAGACAAGGGTTGGTGAGAGAGTGAGAGACTAACAGAGTATGGGGGTTGGTGTGAGTGAGTGGTTAAGGGGACGTGTGAGTGAGCGAGTGAGTGAAAGAATGAGAATGAATGAGGGAGTTAGACAGACGGGAAGCAGTGCGATTGGGTGAAAGTGAGTGAGTATGACGGTGTGAGAGAGTTGTAGAGGCGAGAAGTGTGAGTGAGTGAGTCCGGATGAGCGGGTAAGTGAGTGGGTGCCTGACGGTGCGTGCAAGAGAGGGAATGTAAGTGAGGAGGCTGAGTTCCTGGGTGAGAGTAAATGTGAGTGTGTGAGTGAGTGGGTTAGTGAGAGCGTGTGTGAGAAAGTGAATTGACGTAAGTGGTAGATGTGTGTGTGTGTGTGTGTGTGTGTGTGTGTGTGTGTGTGTGTGTGTGTGTGTGTGTGTGTGTGTGTGTGTGTGTGTGTGTGTGTGTGTGTGTGTGTGTGTGTGTGTGTGTGTTAGAGAGAGAGAGAGAGAGAGAGAGAGAGAGAGAGAGAGAGAGAGAGGTCAGGTAACTGGAAACTTCACACCAATTCCTGTCTCTATCCCACTATTTTTACCCCTGGATTTATTTTTCGAGTTTTCCTGTATTTTGTTTTGGCCCATTTCTTCGCTTTTCCATGACGATTAGTAATAATAATAATAATAATGATAATAATAATAATAATAATAAACAGTAGAATTCTGAAATTGCTGAAGCAATAATCAAAGAACTCCAGATCCCAGATGAAAATACTTTTATCACTGTAGTTCTAATATTACGGGACTCTTGGTATGACTAAAAAAAAATTTACGAATTTCGACCTGTGATCATGGTCATTCATAGTATGCAAAGCATGTTCACTCATGACCAACTACATTTCCACCGAGTTTGGTCAAAATCGGCCAAATACTTTCCGATATAGTACTTTCAGGCATGAGGCGGCCATTCTGCCTTTCCTTAATATCTATCAGTATTTGTTGGCTCTCAATATCAATACTCAGGTGCACTAGTACATGTTGACCACCTAATGGAACATTTGCAACGCAATCGATTCAGTAGGTTTTGCAGCGGAGGAGTGCAAAAAAAAAAAAAGATAGAGGGCGCTAATGTGGCACTATTATAGTGCCAGGGAATAAAATTTGCCAAAAGAAGCCAGGAACCATGATACATCGAACTCTGAAAATTTCAAGTCTTAATCTCGAACGGTCTTGGAATGCCAGCCTTCTACATCTTTGAAGAAAAAAATGTCTACAATATCAACAGGAATTCCACAGAATGTGGAGTTCTTAATAATAATAATAATAATAATAATAATAATAATAATAATAGTATTAGTAGTAGAAGTAGTAGTAGTAGTAGTAAAAATGGTAGTAGGTATAGTAGTAGCAGAAGTTATAACAACAACAACTACAATAATAATCTATCTACCTATCTATTGCCAGACGCCTTAATCCCTTATATGGGGTGGCCACAAACAAATCGCCTCCACGTCACCCTGTCCCCCGCCATTTCACTGCCCTGCTCCCAATTCACACACCCCTCTCTCATATACCTCTCCACTCCATCCCTCCATCTCATCCTTGGCCTTCCTCTCCCTCTCTCCCCCTCCACCTCACTCACATACACTCTCCTCGTCAGTCTCTCACTCTCCGTTCTCTCCACATGGCCAAACCACCTCAATGTGTTTCTCCTAACGCTTCCTATCACATCCACATCCACATCACAACGCTCCTTTGTCAGTCTGTCTCTCCATGTGACTCCACAGGCTCCTCTCAAATAACTCATTTCCATTGCTCTCACTCTTGACTTGTGTCCCTCCAACAACGTCCAAGCTTCACTTCCATACGTTAGAGTTGGTATCACAACACTGTCATGTAATAACTTTTTCACTTCCATGCTCACTTCCCTGTTTTTTATCACTGTCTTCAAGAAACCAGCAACATTTCTTCCTTGTTGTACCCTTTCAAGCACTTCACCCTCCAAACTTCCATCTCTACTCATCACACTACCCAAGTACTTAAACGTACTTACATTTTCCATTTCCTCATCATCAAACCCCACTGTACATTCACTGACTTCACCTTTCTCGAAGACCATCACTTTACTCTTCCCTACATTCACCTTTAGATTCCGTTTCTTACACACTCTCCCAAACTCATCCACCAAGCCTTGCAGCTTCCCTTCGTCTTCACTTAACAACACATATATCATCTGCAAACAACAGTACAGGGAGTTTCCAAACATTGCCCTCTCTCATTAGGGCCACTCCAACACCCATTGCCCTGCCTTGTATCTCCTTTATAACCCCATCCATATAATATACGGTAATAATAATAATAATAATAATAATAATAATAATAATAATAATAAATAATAATAATAATAATAATAATAATAATAATAATAATATTATTATTATTATTTTGTTATTATCATTGCTACAATAACGACAACAACAACTATTAGTACTACTACTACTACCACTACTACATTTTAAAATCTTCAAATATTCTTAATTTCTGTTATTGTTTAATAGATATAGTCGGTGATTTGCCCTCTTCGATATCATTACAATCACCATTACTAATTTTTACCATTAGTGTTGGTTAACGTAAATAATTACAATGATATTATCAGTATTACAACAGTTATTGTTATTTACGTTATTCTCTTGTTAATAAGTATTCTCTCTCTCTCTCTCTCTCTCTCTCTCTCTCTCTCTCTCTCTCTCTCTCTCTCTCTCTTTCAGCCGACTCTGCGTAAGCTTGGTTAAAGCTGAAGGAAGAGGGAGATAGGAAATGGGGGAGGGAGGGAGGGAGAGATAGAGGGAAACAGAGAGAGAGAGAGAGAGAGAGAGAGAGAGAGAGAGAGAGAGAGAGAGAGAGAGAGAGAGAGGACAAGACGAAGGAAGGAAATGAGAGAGAGAGAGAGAGAGAGAGGGAGAGGAGAGGAGAGGAGAGGAGGAGGAGAGGAGAGGAGGAGGAGGAGGAGGAGGAGGAGGAGGAGAGGAAATGGAAGAGGGAGGGGAAGGAATTTCGGAAGAGAGAGAAATAAAAGAACGAGGCAAGTTTGTGGGCGAAACAGGTGTGTCTGTGAGGTAGGGGGGCCTTCTTGCTTTACCGTCCTTACCTTCAACTTGTAGTATTAGATATCATAGTGAGATTTTTCCCTGTAACAAGCAGCCTCGAAAGGACCATTAAGTATGTTGCTGTATGCTTTCCTTTGTATCTTTGTAAGTGCAGGAGAGGCAGGTGTGTGGGCGAGGCAGGTGTGTGAATGAAGCAGGTTGTGGGAGTGAGGCAGGTGTGTGGGGTATGGCAGGTGTGTGTGAAACAGGTGTGGGGGTGAGGCATGTGTATGGGTAAGGCAGGTGTGTACGTAAAGCAGGTGTGAGGGGGTGAGGCAGTGTGAGAGTGAGGCAGGTGTGTGGATGAGGCAATTGTGAGAAGTGAGGCAGCTGTGTGAGTGAGACAGGTGTGGGAATGAGGCAGTTTTAGAAGTGAGACACATGTGGGGGCAGGCTGGGAAGAATGGAGGCAATATTGTTGAGAGTAATGTGTTTTTCTTCTTAAACACACACACACACACACACACACACACACACACACACACACACTCAAAAGCAATAATTGGTATCCCCCCTTGAGGCTAGTCACTTGGTGTTAGGTAAGGGCAGGTAATGGAACAGACCAGAGAGACATGAGTGCCAGAACTACCCAGCTACAGCTTGCTTTCACCACCAATACATGGCTCTCTCTATCACACGCCAGGCCAAGGAATACAGTCACGAGGAAGTCCGATCATTCGTTAACTTTCGATGTAAATAACCGCGCCGCCATTTCACCAAAACACAGTCACTTACTAGAAAATGGACGAGAAAATGAACATGGACAGATCTTTCAGAGCAGACTATTTATTTCCTTTTATTTAGGCAATACCGCCCATTATGCTTTACAGTATATATACCGTATATATATAATAGTAATTTGCTTCGTATATGCCATTTCCTTATTCATGTTTATCATAATGTAAGGATACATAGGCCACACAGATCTTAAGAGCACTGTTAAAATTATGTCACTAGAAGAAAGTTATTTTAGGTAGCGATAACACTATATCTCAGAAAATATGGGTAGGAGCGCGCGCACGCGCACGCACACACACACACACACACACACACACACACACACACACACACACACCTAGGCACGCAGAGAGAGAGAGAGAGAGAGAGAGAGTGCTTTCACAGTAAACAGAAGGGAATGGTGTAATGTGTAGTTCAGGTAATCCGTGCTTATCCTGTTGAGTTCCAATTAATGGTTCTTAAAAACCCCGCCTCCTACCAAAAAAGGGGGATCGGTTATCAGAATGGTATATTACTGGTCTGGTGTGATGGTGGTGTCGAGGGCAAGGCTTGGACACAACTTCGAGTGGGAGATGTTGCGCACTTTTTCCCTTCCTCAGCAATGCCCAATGACCTCTGATGTCCAGTTTAATTCCCACTCAACTATCGGCAAACACTCCACCGAATCACTGGCCAAGAATCGTTTTGCTGCGGCCACAACTATTTTCAAGGGGCCTTACTATTCTCACAGCGACCGCGAGATTTATTCCGGCCATGGTTATATCGAAGCGTTTTTATCCAATTACATCCATTCTTGGTCGAGGCGTCGAGAAGCTGCCCATGACGAAACCTACGATTTTTCCGACCAATATCTTAAAGCTCAGTGTCACAACGCAGTATCAATTCTGACCTTACTGGGTGACCTGGAGAATTGACCTATTGTGCTAAAACTTCATAAATCTTGTCATGAGCTGTCTGCAAACTCTTCCACCAAAACTGGTTTAAAACAGGAGAAAGACGGATGAACTATTCTCAGGGGCCGGAACTAATCTCACGGCGGCCGTAAGATTAGTTCAGGTCTAGAGATACTGAAGAGTTTTTATCCAAATGTAAAAAGATTTTGGTAGAGGTGTTGAGAGCTGGCCTGTGACAAAACCCAGTATTTCAAAACTACATTTTGAGATCAGAGTCACAACACAGGCACAAATTTGATCTTATCCTGGAATCTAGACGCTTGACCTATTGTGCTAAAAAGTATGACAGTTTGTTATCAGTGGTCCGCCAACACATCGCCCATATTTAGCTAAATCGGAGAAAAACTATTCGTTTTGGTAAGGCCGGAACTAATCTCACGGGGCAGGAACTATTCTCAATGTGGCCGTGAGACAGCAAACTGTTTTTGAATTGAACCAGACCTGATCCAGATGCTGAGGGGCGGCTCATGACAAAGACTGCTATGCTTCTGAATGATACCTTAACGATCAATGTCACAACGCATGATCAACCTGACCTTACTCTCAAGCCCGTACGTTTGACCTGCTGTGCTCAAATCAGGCAACTTTCGACAAGAGGGGGGGAGGGGGTCTGTCAATCCTTCAATTAAATTTGGTTTAATTCAGAGTAAAAGTATTTGCTTTGACACAGGCGAAACTATACTCACAGTGGCGGTGAGATTAGTTCCGGCCTTGAGATATTCGCTCTCTCTCTCTCTCTCTCTCTCTCCTTCAACACGTAACCAATTTCTTCTTAATACTTTAAGTCCTCTTTCCCTCGTTCTCCTTAATTCACCCTCTCCCAACAACATTCTCTCTCTCTCTCTCTCTCTCTCTCTCTCTCTCTCTCTCTCTCACTTACCTACCTACCTTAGTTCCTATCCATTTCTCTAATTATACCCCTACACTACCTACCATCTTACCTACCTACAGTATAGTACGTACCTATTTAATCTACCTACCTACTTATCTACCCATCTACTTACCCACCAACTTATCTATTTCCTACATTCTATCAACCTACCCACTTACCTATCCACCTACTGACCTACCTACCTACCTACTGTACCTACCTACCTTCTTCCCTCTTTACAAGCCAACCTACTTACCTTTCATCTCACCTGTCCTTTATAATTAAGTAGCTCCTCTCTCTCTCTCTCTCTCTCTCTCTTCCTTCACCTATCTTTACTAACCCCCTTCTCTCCTCCACTATTCCTTACCTTCACAGCGTCATTTATCTTCCCTTTCCATTTCTCTCTCACGATATTCCAATAAGACTCTCTCCCTCTCCCTTGCCCCCACCTTCCCTCCATTCCTCCCTTCTTCAGTCCCTTCCTCTCTCCTTGCTTTCTCTCCTCTCTCCCTTTTTTCCTTCCAGCTTCTCTCCTTCGTTCATGTCTTCCCTCCTCTCTCCCTTTTTTTTTCTCACCACTTTTTTTTTTCATCACTCCCTCCCTCTCTCTCTCTCTCTCTTTCCTTCCTTCCTCCACATCAACCATTCTTCCTCTCCCTCTCTCTCAATCTCTATTTCTCCTTCCTTCCTACCTCTTTTTTCTTCTTTTTACTTTTCTTCCAACTCTTCTTCCACAAATCCCTCTTCCCTCTTCTTCCACTATTTCTCTTCTTTAATATTCTCTCTCTCTCTCTCTCTCTCTCTCTCTCTCTCTCTCTCCCCTCTGTGTAAAATCCGTCTCGTTAGGTATCAAGGAGATTAAGGGGATGGGTGTGTACTCTAATTCAGGCAGACAGGCACAAGACGGAGCTGTGTACGGGTGAGGCAGGGGTGAGGCAGGATGAGGCAAAGTGAGGCAGGAGTGAGGCAAGGGCGAGGCAGATTATTTTTGTGGCACAGAGGGTAGAACAGAAGGAAAATAGCAGGAAGGTGAGAGAGAGAGAGAGAGAGAGAGAGAGAGAGAGAGAGAGAGAGAGAGAGAGAGAGAGAGAGAGAGAGAGAGAGAGAGAGAGAGTTTTGCAAGAGACGGGCCTATGAGAGGGAAAGCATGAGGTTGGTAGGTAGATAGGCAAGTAGGCAGACAGGCAGGCAGGTAGACAGGCAGGTAGGTAGACAGGTAGGTAGGTAGGTAGGTAGGTAGGTAAGCAGAAGACTCATCTGTTTATGGATGAGGCTGGGAGTGAGGAAGGCAAGGTAATGGAGGATTAGGAGAAAGAAAGATGGATCAGGGACGATGATTAGGGAGGGAAAAAAAACACGGGAGAGGTAGTGGGGAGGAAGAGAAAATGGGAGTTTTGTCTGAGGTAGAAACATAAAGAAGATAAGCAAGAGACAGAGAAGAAGAGGTAGTAAAGAGGAAGAGGGAAGTATTGCTTAGTGTGAGGTGGAATGAAGGGGAAGAGAGAGAGAGAGAGAGAGAGAGAGAGAGAGAGAGAGATTCCGGTCCCTTAGAAGTGTTATGATACACTCGTAAATAACAACCTGACAATTTACTTTTTAAATACAGAAGATAAGACAGTATTAAGACAACACTCTCTCCCAATCTCCACACCCTCTCACAATCGGCTGTACAGGAAAAAGGGAGAAGCAACATCAAGCAGGACTGACGTACCTTAAAGGGAGGATCTGTATTACAAACAAAGCGACTGTTCCTTAGCTATTACAAAACACACACACACACACACACACACACACACACACACACACACACACACACACACACACACACACACACACACACACAGCGATTCACCCCACACACCTCCACACATACATACATACACACCAAGAGGAAAATAAATGGGAAAAGAGAGCAAGTGTGAGAGGGAAGGCGGGATGTGTAAGATAGCAGTGTGAGTGTGGTAGGCAGGAGGACAGCCAGTGATGGTGTCTGGGAGATAGGCGGAGAGGGAGGCAGGAGGCAGGCAGGGAAAGAAGCGAGGAGGTAGGCGGGAATGTAGGCAGGGAGGAAGCCAAACAGGTAGACAGGTAGGTAGCAAGGTAGACAGGTAGGTGGGCAAGTGGCCTAGCAGGGAGGGAGAGAAAAAGACAGGTGAGAGAGACAAGAGAAGGAGAGAGAAAAATTTAGTGAGAGGTATGTAGACAGAAACAGGTAAGCAGAAGAAAATGAGAAAATAAAGAGAAAGGCAGGGAAGCACGTATGTGGGTGTGAGATAAGGAGGGAGGAAGAGAGTGTGGGTGTGTGAGAAAGTGTGGGAGAAAACAGAGAAAGAATGATAGAAGCATGCTGAGGAAAGAAGTTAAAGGTGAAGGATACACACACACACACACACACACACACACACACACACACACGGAGAGAGAGAGAGAGAGAGAGAGAGAGAGAGAGAGAGAATCATTACCACTGTATTCCTTACATTCACATCTACTTGCTTCATTTATTTTATCAACTTACAACTGATAGCATGAACTTAATCCAGATCCACATCACTGTTCCTATCTATTTTACTAATAAACACATCCTTCCATCAGAGGCAGGCATTATGAGCTTTGTATCACCTAACGCCAAAGACTAACAGGCGGCCTACAACCCATTTTTAAAACGTATTAGATTAAACATTTACACATTCTGGGAGGTAGTTCCAAACTTTTAAAAAATATATATATTAGTGACGAAAAACTTACACCGTTAAAAAAAAAAAAAAAAATGGCAGGGTAATGTGTGGACAAACCCTATGTCCTTTACGATAACTTCCTATAATGATATGAATGATAAGGATGATAAGGAATGCACGTGACCTCTCTGCCTCGCTGCTGGCTTCTCCCTCTGATACTGAAGCCACGATGAACACAATGGAAAATTACTAGGGTTTCATAGCTGACTCTCCAAAACAAATATATAAATGAATAAATGAGTAATCAGGGGTGTGCTTGAGCAATCACGCGCCCTTTAACAGTCATGCACTCAGATCTAACAATAACGCACTATGTAACAATCACGCACACTCAATATGATGACAACAATCGTGCAGTCAATTTAATGGCAATCATGCAATCAATTTTAATGACAATCATTAAATGACAATAATCACGCACTTAGTTTAATGACAACAATCACGCACTCAGTTAAATGACAATAATCACGCACTTAGTTTAATGACAATAATCACGCACTTAGTTTAATGACAATAATCACGCACTCAGTTTAATGACAACAATCACGCACTCAATATAATGACAACGATTACTCACCCAGTTTAATGACAACAATCACGCACTCAATATAATGACAACAATCACGCACTCAGTTTAATTATAACAGTCACACACTCAGTTTCATGACAGCAATCACGCACTCATTTTAATGACAACAATCACGCACTCAATTTGCACAACAATCACGCACTAGCTTTCACAACAGCCACTCAGTCAATAACAATCACGCAGTCATTAACAATCACGCACTCTCTAACAATCACGCACTCCAAAACAACCACACACTCACTTCTAATCCAACCAGTTAAGTGTCATGAAAGCAAAGATGACGGGCATTTACTAGGCAACGCGGACAATACATACATACATATATATATATATATATATATATATATATATATATATATATATATATATATATATATATACACCTTTACTGGCCAGATGAGGAACTACTGCTGATTCTGACGTTGTGGTTGTTAATTCTCACTGAAAATAATATAATAGTGTCAATTTTCCTCCACACTCTTTATTTGGGGGAAAAAAAAAAAAGTTTCTAGGAGTTCTTGGCCTGCTGTTTGAATTATGCTAGGTGAGAAAAAGATATAGATAGATAGATAGACAGACAGATAGATAGACAGACAGATAGATACATAGAAATAGAGTTAGGAAGGTTGATAGAATGACAGAAATAGACGGACAGATAGATACATAGGTAGACAGATGTAAATGAGAGAGAGAGAGAGAGAGAGAGAGAGAGAGAGAGAGAGAGAGAGAGAGAGAGAGAGAGAGAGAGAGAGAGAGAGAGAGTTATATCTCAACACAGCAACTCCTTAATTAAGCCTCAGATGCTGCTCAACTTCAGCCGCCCGTACACACTGCTTCACACGTACACAGACACGCACACGAGCCGGAAACGCACACGCTCACAAAGTTATCGTTGTTGGTATTGTGATGACTAAGACACGCGCACAATAGATAACTATGTACATAATACTCCACGTTCATGCACACATTGTATCTAACCTTCAAGTCCGAGCCAGCTATACACACACACACACACACACACACACACACACACACACACACACACACACACACACACACACACACACACACACACACACACACACACACACACACACACAAAGCGATATAGTAAGATGCACATGACAATAATGAAAAAATAAAAGGAACTGAGGATGATAATACTATAAAAATACATACAAGAATGAAATGCATGTGATAATAATAACGAAAGAAGAATTACAATGCAAACCATAAAAAATATGTGACATGTAAGGGCCAGACAAATAAAGGCAAAAATTTATAACAAAAAATAATGCAAATAACTGGTAATAAAAAAAACAAATAAAATATTACAAGTAAGTGATGACAAACTAAAAATTAGTAATATTACTGAATGTACTCCTGAAAATAATAAATGAAAGTAACAGTAGCAATAACAACGACAACAAGAAAAACAACGATGATGATGATATAATAATAATAATAATAATAATAATAATAATAATAATAATAATACAGGTGTTGAGAGCGTATCCAGGTAAATCCTGAACGTGACACACTTGTGGTACCCTAATTAATCCTCCCTTCATCTCTCTCTCTCTCTCTCTCTCTCTCTCTCTCTCTCTCTCTCACTTCTTTCTTTAGCATGTCCCTGTCTTTCTTAACCTCTCTCTCTCTCTCTCTCTCTCTCTCTCTCTCTCTCTCTCTCTCACTCTGTTTACATTCCTGACTCAACTTAAGTCTACACAACTTTACACTCGGAGGAGGACGAGGAGGAAGAGGAGTGAGGGGAGGAGGAGGAGGAGGAGGAGAAATGGAAAAAATAATAGGGAAGAAAATAAGGTAAAAGACAAAGAAAGGAGGAAGGTAAGTAAGAGATGAGGAAGAATATGAGGAAGAAGCAGAATGGCAGGAAGAGAAGAAAAAGGAAGAAGAAGAAGGAGGAGGAGGAGGGGAAAGGAGGAGAATACGAAGAGGGGGGAGGAAGAAAAGGAGGATGATGTGATGAAGAAATAAGAGGAAGAAGAATGACAGAGGGAGAGAAAAGAATTGGATGAAGAAAAGACGAATGGTGAAGCGGGAAGGAAAAGAAGAGGAGGAGGAGGTAGGAGAGAAGGGAGAGGCGCGGGAACAGAAAGAGGAGAAAGTGGGAGGGAAGAGAAAGACGGGGAGGAAAAAATGTAGGAATAAATAGGAGAGAAGAGAGAGACGGGGAGGGAAAGGGGAAGAGGAAGTAGGAGAGAAAAGAGACGAGGAGAAAAAAAAAACAGGAGGAAGTAGGAGAGAGAGAGAGAGGGACAGAAAAAAAAAAAAAAAAAAAAAAAAACAGGATGAAGTAGGAGAGAAGAGGGAGACGGGGGGAGGAGGAAGAAGAGGAAGTAGGGGAACACAGAGACGAGGAGTAAAAATATAGGCAACGCTACGCTGTTGCACCTCTCCATCTGACCAAGCACATACCCCCCCCACCTCCCTACATATCCAACCAAGCGCATAACGCTCCCCCCCCCCACACCTCTGTGTAACAAACAGACATTAAAACTTAAGAATTTAATTAGTTTATCCATGCCAATAATGAAGTTACGACTAGTGCTTTTTTCATTTCGGCAGCCATTTTTTCTATCTATCTATCTATTGCCAGACGCCTTAATCCCGTAAAGGGTGGCCACAAACAAAACGCCTCCATGTCGCCCTGTCCCCAGCCATGTCACTGCCCCGCTCTCAGCCCACACACCCCTCTCATATACCTCTCCACCCCATCCTCCATCTCATCCTTGGCCTCCCCCTCCCTGAAACTTCAAACATGATTAGATATTCATGCAATCATTTATCATGTACAATTTCTGCCTCCTAGGTGTAACAGTTGCAAAGTTTTAATAGAAAAATGCATTAAAAGAGTCAGTTTTATGTATTTCTGCAATTTCATAATATTCTATAATCTCAGGGCATTCTAACTACCAAAAGGCACCAGGAGGCATACTAACACACGTTCTAGTGAGTTGGAAGCCTGTACCTATATTAGCCTCTGAGTCCTGGCCCGGAAGTGAAAAAATTATTATTTTCTCCATCTTTTATATATATATATATATATATATATATATATATATATATATATATATATATATATATATATATATATATATATATATATATATATATAAACTACTTAAGACACAGCATTCTACCTATCAAAATGCACCAGTTCACTGTAATCAAATAACTACGTGAATATCAAGACTGTACTGGGAATACATTGAGTTCTGGCCCGCAAACGAAATCTATATGCCCGGCCAGTCGCCCTGCCGTCCTGCCGCCCAACTCTACGGACGGACACCTATTGATCCCAGTGAAAACAACACCCTCCTCTGACTTTGTCAGGTGGAGGGTACCAAAAAAAAAAAAAAAAAAGTAATAAAATAAATAAAAAGGGGACGCTGGAGAAAGGAGTGAGACAAGGAGGGGCAAAATGAGGAAGGAATAGGAGAGAAATGTGAGACAAGGGTGGAAACAAGAGGAAGAATTAGAAGACTCAGGAGAGAAGATAGTGACGAGGAAAGGAGGTAAGAGAGAAGAGAGAGAGTGACGAGGAGGAAAAAAAAAAGACGAGGAAGTACAAGAGATGGAAGAAGATAAAGAAACAGTGATATATATTAGCCTTTGTGGATGAGAACTAAACCTCTTAAGTAAAACCGACACCAAGAGGAAAGAAATAAAGGAAGAGGCGACCTTACTGGCACTACTTTCATCCCAATACTTCCTCTTGCCTCTTGGTGATTCGTACCTGAGCGTAGGCCATTATCCCACCAGGTGTGATGGTGTAGTACGGATGGAGCAGAGAGAAACTGGTGGAAATGAAAGACAGACAGATAGACAGTCTGAGAGAGACTGATATAGAGAGAGAGAGGAGAAACAGATAGGTTGATAGATAAGACAGGAAAGGAGACATATAGAGAATATGTGGTGCAGAGAGAGAGAGAGAGAGAGAGAGAGAGAGAGAGAGAGAGAGAGAGAAATACGCCTCTCCCATTTAAATCCTTTCAAGCCTATCGTACAACTAGGCTCTTGGGATTATGTACTCTCTCTCTCTCTCTCTCTCTCTCTTCCTTTTCACACTCTTCCTTCCCCTTCTTGTTTTTCCTCTTTCATCCTCCTCCTCTTTCCCTTCCCCCTCCCATTCCCTTCCCCCGCTTTCCGTCCCCCATCACCTTTCCCCTCTCCTCTCTTCCCCACGTTCCCCCTACCCATCCATCCTCTCCCTTCTCTCTTCCTCTCACCTACTCCTCCACTTTTCCCTCTCCCCCCCCCCCCCGGGCATCTGCACATCCCTCTAAAGTCTAATCCATTCTCGTGTTCTCTCACCCTGTCCCACTGGCTCACTTTCAATCCCAATTTCTCACTTTCTCACACACCCTCTCTCTCTCACTCACCCACTCGCAAACACACGCTCTCAGTCAGTGTATCCAGACTCTCTCTCTCACTCGCTCACTTTCACCCTCTTTCAGTAATTTACTTTCTGACACACAATCTCTTTAACTTACTACCTTGCGCACAAACTCTCTCTCTCTCTCTCTCTAATACCTTTCTTTCAAAACTTAATCCACAGAAAATTGGCCCAACAATCCATTATGGTAGACAGACAGACATTGCGTTCTATACACTTTTCTCTCTCTCTCCCCCATCTTGAATTTTTGGGTTTCCGCTGTTGTTCTATCTCTTGTGTATCTATCCGTCTGTCCGTCTGTCTGTCTCTCCTTCCTTTGTTCTTTTCCGATCTTTCCATGTTTTAATTCATCCATCCGTCTACCTATCTATCTGTCTATTTATCTGTCTCTTTAATTCATCTTTACCTGTCTGGGCATCTTTTCCGTTTTCTATTTCACATCCATCCCTTCATCTATCCACCCATCTATCTACCTGTCTATGTATCTATCAGTCTATCTATCTATCCATGTACCATCAAAGCCAGATGTTAATTGTGTATGTGAATTTTCTTAGTTTGTTTTTAGTTTCGGCGTTTTTCTATCTAAAATATACGTTTTTCTATCTAAATCTGTCTCGATATTGTTCTATTTTTTCTGTGTAATCTTCTTTTATTTCTCCATCATTCATCTATCGGTCATTTTTTACCCTTTGTATATCGAGCTATTTATCTATCACTGCATCCTACCTGTCTGTCCGTCTGTCGCGATATCTCTGTCTCTGTCTATCACTATATCTGTCTATCTATCCGTCTTTTTATCGCTACGTGTCTATCTCCCCGTCTACGAGTCGCTGCATCTATCACTCTATCTATCACCACATCTTCCTATCTACCACTACCTGTCTGTCTGTCTATCTCCACCTATCTGCGCGTCTTTCTACCACTATATATCTATCTGCCTGTCTACGTATAGCTGCATTATTACTCTGTCTATCACTACATCTTCCTATCTATCTACCACTATATCTATAAGTCTTTCCATTTACCTGTCCGTCATTTTATCACTATATGTCTATCGGCCTGTCTACGTGTCACTGCATCCATCATTCTATCTATCACTACATTTTCCTATCTGTCTATCACTATCTATCTGTCTGTCTATCTATCTATCTCCATCTATCTACCCGTCCTGTTGGTGTGTCCAGTTTTTTATTTAAGGTAGCAGAGAGGAAAAAACACAATAACGAAAGTCTCTCTCTCTCTCTCTCTCTCTCTCTCTCTCTCTCTCTCTCTCTCTAATGGTCACAGCTGCTGGAATCACCTTTTTTTTTTTTTTCAACATTCGTACATATCAAGACTTATTTTTCTCCGATTTTTCTTAAGACAACTCTCCCTGTATACCATCAGCCTCGCCTCCAATATTTTCAAGACAGTATTTGCTCCTAAGGGAAGGCTAAGATTGAGAAAAAATCACATCATGCTGAGAGAGAGAGAGAGAGAGAGAGAGAGAGAGAGAGAGAGAGAGAGAGAGAGAGAGAGACTATGACCTTTCCAGCATGCTATTGGTGACGTGTGTGGGGGGGGGAGGGGATGAGGGAGAGGAACATGGGGGGGTAAGGAGAGGAGGAGGGAGGTGCAAAGGGTGGGGACGGGAGAGGAAGGGATGGAGGAGGAGCTTAGGAGAGGTGAGAGAGGAGAGGGATGTGGGAGGGGGGGGACAGAGAGAGAGAGAGAGAGAGAGAGAGAGAGAGAGAGAGAGAGAGAGAGAGAGAGAGAGAAAGGGAGGGAAAAGGAGCGTGAAGTGAAAAGGAAGGGCGGTTAAGGGGAAGCAGAGGGGGATAAGGGAGGAGGGGGGAGGGGAAGAGAGGGAGGGGGGAGGGGAAGAGAAGGAGAGGGGAGAAGGGTAAGAAAGGAAAAGAGGAGGATGAGAAGATAAGAGAGAAGGGGAGAGAGAACAAAGAAGGGAGGAGAAGAGAAGGGGGGAGGAGGAGAGAAGGGGGGAGGGGAAGAGGGGTCGGGGAGGGGGGGCTGGGAATTGCATGCACACCGCTCACTCCCCTAACAAAGCTCCTTAGTAAAATGTACATCGAGGTCCGCACCCGTGACGGTAAGAGACACTCTCCATGGCACCTCAAGTGGCACTCTCTCCACCACCCAGCCACTTAACACATCACAATAGCAGCATTCACAAACTCCCAAAAGTTGCCAATCTTCACCTGACAATCTGAAAAACAGAAACGCGGTCAACAAAACTACTGTTTTGTAAATGTATCAGTTCGTTCTTAAGTGTTATTTTATCAACACAGGTACTCAATAAAATGCGGAAAAGAAGCTTCATTATGATGGCGTCACTAAAATAACAAGTGTCTTAACGTCGGGACAAATACTCTTCGTAGCTTAAAACCGATTACTTACATTCCAAACCAGGTCTTTTATTACAGCTTTAATGTAATAAAATTTCAGATATATATGTCTATACATAATGCTAACATGAAATCGTTTGGTTGCAAAGTATTTACAGGAATCAGACGAAGACTGCATGCACACGCCCTCACCAAATTTTGTTGTTGTCTTCCTGGAAACATCGGTACTTGCGATTTCGGTTGGCGGCATCGTCGACACATGATTTCGGCTTCAAAAACTGCCCCCTATTTACAGCGTATAGTCAGTATATTCTCTTCAGCGTTTTCTAAATGAAACATTACTCTCGTTGATAACTAAATGATAGGCGTTTCAAAATAAACATGCAACGAGACTTCTAATAACACGTGATGAATGGTAACGGACCACGTGTCGTTTTATACATTCCAGTGACTGTTCTGCAGTATTTTACTCAGTATATCATATATGGAAAACTGGTATAATAACCAATGATTATAGTATTGAAAAATTTATGCACACTTCATCACTAAATATCAAGGAAGGGATTTTAGAAAATATATGACTGCGAGAGCCGAGAGTAAGTTGATTGAGTTCCTAATTAATTTACCCTGCGATCACTGGCAACTCCTGAGTTTGTGAACGCGTCCATTTACAATACACATCCACCAACACTTTCACCAATGACATTCTCCCCAACTCTACACCTTCACACACACTCTGTTGTCATGCAAACCTTGTATCCGAGACCACTTATTTTTTTCTTTCCTTTTCTTATATTGATTTTCCTTTGAGTATGTGTGTGTGTGTGTGTGTGTGTGTGTGTGTGTGTGTGTGTGTGTGTGTGTGTGTGTATGTGTTTTGTGGTACGACATGTGTCCTTTTATCACTCACTACAGCTCTAAATAAAATCCAGTTCCCTGTATTTTAGAGTTTACGTATTTCAAGGCGAGATTACATATACATGAAGACGGCTTTACACATTCCAAATATGTAAGGTCACCCCCCATACATATAAAGTGCTCGTGGGCACTTCGGGCCCCTCGCACTTGCTCCTGCGGAGGGCTCTTGCGCTGCTATAATTTATTTCAGTTGCACCTGTGGGCAAAAAATTCTACGGAGATCCTATGCCGGACGCCGGGAGCGGCGTATTTTGGTCAAAATGTGATCGCTCATTTATTATAGTAAAAGTTTTTCAATCGTGATGGGACCAAGTTTTGTCACATAGCGAATTTTTTGCGATTTTTGTGTCAATTTTGGTGCGATCTGAATGTGTAGTTTCGGCAGCCCAAAATACACACACACACACACACACACACACACACACACACACACACACAGACGGCTATATATAGTATAATATATATATATATATATATATATATATATATATATATATATATATATATATATATGTGTGTGTGTGTGTGTGTGTGTGTGCGGGGGGGCTATGTATGTACCTTATGTATGTATGTATGTATGTATGTATCAAGATGAGTTTCCATGTTTCAAGGTAGGCTTACATATTCATGTCATACCGGCTGTATCTGGTTCATAGTTACAAAAATTTACGGTACCGGTATCTATGTACCTGTGTGTGCATCATATTACAGATAATTCAATGGAAAAATAGCGATAAAAAATTTTGTATGGATTTTCAGACGATCTAATTAAATTATCGTGTTCGGGCAAAATACACGGTCCAAGTAACAAAGAAATCGGTGAGAGAGAGAGAGAGAGAGAGAGAGAGAGAGAGAGAGAGAGAGAGAGAGAGAATTAACACCGAATCCTTCATTATCAGGTGTCTCTATCCTCAATCACATACACAGGGTGATCCAAAATACCACTGGCCCAGAAAACCATATGGCAGTTATCTGATGTGTTACGGGGACGGCTCAGTCTGCTGGTGTGGGCTTGGGCGTGGCGCTGGGAGTAGGAAATGAATGAATAATGCAGACACTGATAATGTTTACTGAGCCGTTCCCGCAACACACGTCACCCGAGGAGTAGACGAAGAGTGTTATATGTGGACCATCCATTATCTATCTATCTATCTATCTATCTACTCGTCTATCTTTACTCGTTGCATTAAATCGCCTGGAGGTGGAGTGACAAAGACTAACACTATATCAATCAATCTATCTATCTTTCTATCTACCTATCTTTCCGAAGTCGTATGAAATGGCGCGTAAAGAATAATCCAAATAAAGACACGGAAAAAATTAAAGAGAATGAGAGAGTAAAATAAGTGGTAGAGACAGGAGGCGTTATTTACATGTCAGCAATTAAGGAATGGATATTACTCGCGGGAAGAGACACGCACTGGGGCTGGTGCTGGGAAGGTTAGGGGTGAAGAGAGAGAGAGAGAGAGAGAGAGAGAGAGAGAGAGAGAGCTGTATAAGTGATGAGGAACCTTTCTATAATGAGAGAGAGAGAGAGAAATACCAAAAACTAACATGAAACTGAAAGGGCATTTTTTTACCATACCGTGATGAGAGAGAGAGAGAGAGAGAGAGAGAGAGAGAGAGAGAGAGAGAGAGAGAGAGAGGATGCATGCGGCAACAGGTCCAAACTTGGTCTTAATATAGAATGTGACTGGGATGACTTCTTTGACCTTGATGGAGAGAGAGAGAGAGAGAGAGAGAGAGAATGTAAGGTGATATTTTCTAACTTCTTGTCTAAATACACAATGTTAGAAAAAATCTTCTTTTGATCTTAACGGCAGGAATAAAATGTATACGTTACTTAAGTGGACATATATAGATGAGCTGACAGAACGATAGACAGACTGACATACACACAGATTGAGATAAAAGGATACAGTATACAAAGAGACTGACAGACACAGACAAATGCATAGATAGACAGACATATATGTAATGACTACATATGTACACAGACTGACAGACAGACAAACATACATGGACGCTATAAACAGACGGATAGACAAACATATACATTCTTGTACGGTATATATATATATATATATATATATATATATATATATATATATATATATATATATATATATATGATGCACAAAAATGCAAAAAACATACACATATCGTTAGACAGACGGATAAACAAGTAAACAGTCAGAGACAGACAGATAGACAGACAGACAGGCAGACAGATAAAGACAGGCTGACATAAATAGACATAAATATATATAGATACAGGGAGATAGAAGCGTCAGCCAGACTGATTTAGATATAGATAGACAGATATTGGCAGGTACGTATACTGACAGACAGACATAGGGAAACTGATACAAATACAGGGATATGAAGACAGACAGGAAAAGAAAGAAAAAAAAAAGCCAAAGTAGTGAAGTCTGCAATATCTGGGCAGGGGGGGAGGGGGTTACACTGCGGTGGCTGTGTACGTGAAATGAATCTGTCGACATACATGCACACACACACACACGTACGTACATGAATTCATACATACATAAATATAAAGAGCTGGGAGAGAATCATTACCCTACACAAACAGATACACATACATACAAAAACACACACATTAATACATACACATACATACATACGTACATAAATACATATAGTACACATAAATACATTCAGTACCTACCTACCTACATAAATACATACATAAAAAACGGTGAGGAATTATTATACAGACACACACACACACACACACACACACACACACACACACACACACACACACACACACACACACACCTGACGTGTGTTTTTTCCACGTCTTTCCGCTACGCCTGATAATTTTGTGCACTAAAAATGTTAAACAATATTTCCCTTCCGTTCCTTTAATCCATCCCCCTCACACAGGTCTCTCCCAAGCTGAATAAAATCGTCTGGAGGTACGTAAACATTATATAGAAGGCTTCAGCACCCCTTCAGCCCGACGATTTTTTTAACCTACAATTTATTTATTATTATTATTATTATTATTATTATTATTATCATTATTATTATTGTGCTGGGGGAATTATACGAGAGGGAGGGGGGGATGAAAGTTACGTAATCTTGTTGGGTAAGGAGACTCCCTAGGTCTTGCATCTCTTCCTTTGCGATTTATTTTTGGATATGGCTGGTTATTCGTTTTTCTTTTTTAGTTATTTACGCAGAGTATGGGGGTATACGAAGGATTTATGTGACAGAATAGGACAGCAAGGTGTAACAAAGCAAAATAAATCGCATAGGAAAAGGCGTTACTAACCTTCCTTAACGGACGAGAATACGGGCCAGCTTCCCCACTCTGAGAACTCCACCTTAATCTTTTACAAAAAATATGAAACTGGTACGAGAAAAATAAAGTCATCGGCCTGACGGGGTTAAGGGAGACTATTTTTAAGCCCCCTACTAAGAAAGGCGTCTAATAAAGTAAATAAAACAGTGTGGCAGGAGCAGCGACGAAAGTGAGGAGTTTTATTGGCGACTGGATATGTTGGGAGAGAGAGAGAGAGAGAGAGAGAGAGAGAGAGAGAGAGAGATTGCTTTATTTTCTCAACCTTTTCGGACTACGCGGAACCCGACTTCGTTCCGTGTAGTCCCAAACGTTAAAGAAAGAAAACAAGCTCTCTCTCTCTCTCTCTCTCAACATTTCCACCTGTCGCAGTGGATCACCTGAATGCAGACGATCGCCTTCTGGTCCCTTCAGAACGAGGCGTCTAACTGAAGCCATCTAGAAACCCTGACCAGAGCAAGAATAAATGACACGGAAGCAACTAGAAAAAAATTAATTACGCTGCACAGGTGAACGAATGATACGGAAAATACTAGACAATCAGGGAAAAAAGAAGAAAATGGTGAAAAATAATTGCGGAAGTGTAATAACGTAGCTTCAAAAAAATACAATTATGGGAAATGACCGAAAATTAAAGACCAGATACGCTTATGACGAAAACTGAAGGAATATGAAGAGTATAGGACGAACACATACATTTTTCTGATTTCTTCGTCTCTTGTTTCAAATTTTAGGGAACAGGGCGTGATTATATTTTTGTGGTCTACTGTGTGTGTGTGTGAGTGTGTGTGTGTTCCTCAAAATATAGCTTCCTGTGTGTGTGTGTGTGTGTGTGTGTGTGTGTGTGTGTGTGTGTGTGTGTGTGTGTGTGTGTGTGTGTGTGTGTGTGTGTGTGTGTGTGTGTTCCTCACAATATAGCTTCCTGTAGGTGTGTGTTGTGTGTGTGTGTGTGTGTGTGTGTGTGTGTGTGTGTGTGTGTGTGTGTGTGTGTGTGTGTGTGTGTGTGTGTGTGTGTGTGTGTGAGAGAGAGAGAGAGAGAGAGAGAGAGACTCAGTTCGTGTCCGTGAACATGTTCCTTAAAATAGAGCTTCTTATCTATGCGTGCGTGTGTGTGTATACCCATGTGTATATGTAAATGTATGCATGTGTGTGTCCCTGTACGTGTCTATGATGTGCGTGTGCGTGTGCGTGACCGGGGAAAAGATCGCTATCACCACTTAAGCGCTCTGTAATTATTTAACGGCAAGAAATTTACGCGCCAGACACATGCATATTTGGCGGAGGATAAATTGGCGCTAAGGGCACGACAGTACTCTGGGTATAATTCTTCTTCTTTATCTTCTTCATTTTCTTATTCTTCTTGGTGGTGGTGGTGGTAGTGGTGGTAGTGGTGATTGTGGTGGTGGTGATAATGGTGGTTGTAGAATAGTAAAAGTGGTGGTGGTGGTGTAGAATTGTCAGTGCTAATGTTGTGTTTTCTTGCTATTTTCGTTATTACTGTTATTACTACTCTCTCTCTCTCTCTCTCTCACACACACACATACACACACAGAGAAACACATCTGACACATCATACTGTATGGGCTTCATCACACACACACACACACACACACACACACACACACACACTACAGCAACATCTAAGGTATACACGGCACACAGAAACACAAGTCCAACTACTGCATTAACAATCAGTCGTACACATGTTACACACACACACACACACACACACACACTTTACCTAACAAAACTCTCTCTCTCTCTCTCTCTCTCTCAAGCCACTCCACTTTTCCACCCAAGGTAAAACATACGGTACTAGACGAGGCAAACAACAGGTAAATAAATAACTACATGTAATTACAGGTAAATAAGGGGGTTCCAGGCATTACACTCGGCGACCATTGTGTTAGCTCTTACCTGGATCAACCCCTTCACTACGAGAATTAATATGTACCTGCATTTTAACGTGGTCAGTATATGAGAACAACGCGTGCTTAGTTTGTTACAGACGTTAATGATTTTGTCGTTGATGCCACTGTTGCCTCATCAAATTCAACTTATAATGCCATCCTTAACAGGGTGTACTGTCCTGGCTCTGTTGCACCGCTCACCACAAATACTGCAGTCTATCTCACGCACCTCAACTCTTCCTTCATTTTTTTTTTTTCTGTCCTCTCTCACACATGTAAAAAAGGCTACAAGCAATAAAAATGACACAAATACACTAAGGCAAATAAATATCGCTAGTTAAGAGGTGGCAAAGAGCCTGATCAGCCCACGACGTCACGGCCTCAGGATAGCAACACTGCCCATCCATCGTTCATTTATAATGGATAGGACGCATTACCCCTTGCCCTCCCCCTCCCACCACTCTTTATCTGGTACCACCCCTACCCGCACACCTCTCTCCTCAACCCCATCTCTCTTCCCCACCACTCTGCACCCTCCCCTGCCCCTCCCCCTTCACCCTTCATCATAATTTCCTTCCAAACCCACCCCTACTAAATGAATTCCCTTCCTCCTATGTCTCACCTTCACTCAGTACCATCCCTTAACACCCCTCCTCTCCCCCTTACTTGACCCCTAAGACTCTTCCCCATTCTATTACCCACTGGCACCGTGCCCTCCCCTGTCTCTCCCCCTACCCTACCCCCACATCATCTACGTGTAATGAATAGGATAAATAACCAGCAACAAACTACACCACACCTCTCAGTACCCCCTCCCCAGCCCTACCTCCCTTTCCTCCCTCCTCCCTCTTCTCCCCAGTACCCCTTCTATACTCTTGTTCTTACCCCCCTTCCTTTCCCCTCCCCTCTTCCCCTCTTCTAACTATGACTACCTTCCTCCCTGTCCTACCCATTTCTCTACTCACTCACCTCTCCAAGTCCACTCCCTTACTCTTCCCCTCCTCCCCCTAACACCCCTACATTACTCATAACCCCCTTCCTTTCTCCCTCCTCCTCTCTCCCTCCCCCTCCCCCCTTCCTTCCCATCAGAGTATGAGTAGTGAAATGTGTCATGGCGGGATTGTAGAGTTTTCAAATTACTGTAATTCACAGCATGAATATCCTGCCCCACCACATGACTTATATTCCACACACACACACACACACACACACACACACACACACACACACACACACACACACACACACACATCCCCGACCCACAGAATCGCCTTCACTCACACTTCTCAAGTCCCCCCATCCCCCCACACACACACATTTGCATCCTCGCAGCGGGCCACGAAGAATCCATATTTCTTGCACGTACTAATATCCAGAAAAATAGGAAAGAAAAAAAAAAGTGAGAGAAAACAAAAAACTAGCGCTTCACCCGTCCATTATCAATTCCTGAGGCAATGTCGTATAATAATTGGCTGGTCTGGGATAATTGCTTCGACCTGCGAGCGTATGATTCATTAACGTGGAGAGTGGAGTGGAAGGAGGTTTGGTCTCTGGGGGTAATTTTTAACGTTGGCATTTTGTAACTATGACTAGCTGTATCGGGGGATCGAACGCAGGTGAAATATACAGCTGATCTCACTAAACACAAGCTGATGGATCCTGACCTATCCTAACCCACCCTACTCTAACCTACCCCTACCTAATCCTATTCTCTCTTACCTTGACCCAACGCCCCCAACCCAACCCTACCCTAACCTAACGTAACCTGACCTAGCCTGTCGTAACTTGGCCCGACCTGACCTGACCCAATTTTCATCTGGGGAGTTACGCATCAGTAATATGGAGGTCAAGGCGGCATGGTTGGGAGTCAATTGTTGTGTCTGTTGCTTCGTGGTGTACGGTTTTTTTAGAACCTGGGTGTTATAATCATCTGATATAAATTAATATAAATCATTCTAACCTAACCTAATCTAACCTAACATGTTCTATTCAATTCGGATTTAATGTAATACGACTTAACTCTGACTACCTTAATCTAATATAACTGAACACAGCATCAGATTCTAAGATAATGCAAACTAACCCAATCTAACCCAGTCTTACTTGATCTAACACCAGTACTCAGGCTGTTTAAGTGAAGGCTATTGATGGTTTTTGCTACCACATCAATACGTCACTTCTACCTTTCAGATCAGAGCCTCGGTTGGTCGGGTGGATAGCGTGCTTCTCTGTCAGTAGCCTAATCTACAACTGGGTTCGATTCCAGCTGGGTGCAATCAACAACTGAGCGTAATAGTATGTCCTTACAGGTGTATTTACTTCTTCGCACTCTATCAAATATTTATTTTATTATAGTATTGCTCTTTTTTAAGGCTATACATATCACTCACTATATTCATTTCATCTTGTCCCAAATCTTCCTCCTTTTGCAACTTACTTCACGCACCGTAGCTCAGTGGAAGAAGAAGACAATGCTACACCTTCCCACGCTTTCAACAGCACTTCCTCGTGATTAGCAACAAATTTCAGTATTAATTAAATGTTACAATTTAACATTCAAGATGGGAAGATGACAATTTTAGGCCAAGTTAGTGTAAAAAGTGTACAAGAGTACCATCCAAAAGAACATACTTCCACTCTACTTCTTACCCTAAACTTCCGGGTCACTCGCCCTTGAGACCCAACACAAGGCCTCGACGTGAATACTGTACTTGTGACGATTTGCTGGTGCGAGGCGTGTGCGAGACGGGCGCTATTATACACACAAAATATTTACATGCAATATAAACATACAAATATACTTACCTCTCAACTTCCGGCCTGTGCCAAGGAGCGTCTTTCAGTGCCTTTCACAGCTGCACCAAAACGCATCGCTCTTCCCCTCACTGCAACTCACCTGGAAAGAAAAAAGAAAGAGGAATATTATGAATTTTGTCTCGAAAAACAAATAATTCTACTCCTGACCACTGAAATTCCAGGATATCTGTCACTCAGATGAGCTTGGTTTACTGGTTAATTAATGAGGGTATACTGAATGACCATATCCTATAATTAGACTATATATACACATCTGGCTGTCCACTAATGACTATGTAATTAAATAGCTCTGGTCACATAAACAAAGGTGAAGTAATTTGTGATTACTGTTGTTGCTAGTCAGATGATTTTATTCAGCTTGTGAAAGATTTTTATTATTATTATTATTATTATTATTATTACTACTACTACTACTACTGCTACTACAACTATTATCATTACGACTACTACTGCTGCTGCTGCTGCTATTATTATTATTATTATTATTATTATTATCATTATTATTAAATATCATTTCTCTCCCAATTGCATGAGTCTCCCCTAAGCTGAGTCAAACCGTGTATAGACAGCAGGAATAAACCAGCTACACCCTCATCAGCTACAGGAGGTAAAGTAACAACGTATTATGTCAAAGTGAGGCAGTACAGGTGAATAAAGAAGAATGACTAACAGCAGTATTTTACAGTCATAAAAAGGTATTTGTAATTTGGTTAATTTAGATATATATATATATATATATATATATATATATATATATATATATATATATATATATATATATATATATATACACTTTACTTGGAGACGCTGCAGGGAAATGTGTATCTACATCTGTGTGTGTGTGTGTGTGTGTGTGTGTGTGTGTGTGTGTGTGTGTGTGTGTGTGTGTGTGTGTGTGTGTGTGTGTGTGTGTGTGTGTGTGTGTGTGAGAGAGAGAGAGAGAGAGAGAGAGAGAGAGAGAGAGAGAGAGAGAGTTAATATGATAAGAGAGAATATGTCGTCGTACTAAGCAAGGATAATGACTAGAAATTACAAAGCGAAAACTAGGTCATAGAAAAACTCTCAACCTATATCTACATCATGTACACACACACACACACACACAACATGGCTGGAACGATTGTGTGTGTGTGTGTGTGTGTGTGTGTGTGTGTGTGCTAAAAAAAGAGAGAAAGCGGAAGGAGGGAAGAGAGCTGGAGGGGACACGAGTAGAGGAGATGGGATGGAGATGAAATGAAAAAAATGAGTCGAGAGTGAGTCAGTGAAAGTCAGTGAATGAATGAGTATGTAATTTGTTAGGTCAGCAGCCAAATGAGTCAGAATAAATAAGTCAACAATGAATCTGTAAGAGTCAGTAAGTGCGTGAGTCAGAGTCACTGAGTCAATGGCTGAGAGAGTTAACGATAAGTCGGTGAGTAAACGATAGAGAGAGAGAGAGAGAGAGAGAGAGAGAGAGAGAGAGAGAGAGAGAGAGAGAGAGCACTTCAAGTAATGAGAAAGCGCTAGATATTAATAACACATTCTCACCACACACCAGATTACAGCCAACAACAACAACAGGAACAATACATTACGATTATGAGAACAACGGACATCTAACGGACACTCAACGGACAATAATACAGAGGAATTAGTTCAACGGACATCAATACAACGGAGACAAGTTCAACGGATATTCAACGGACATAAAATAATGGAAAATAGCGCAACGGACACCTAATGGTCACTAGTAAAATGGACATATACTACAATGGAGGACTATACAACAACTATTAAAACGGACATTAGCATAACACATTTAACGGAGAGTACTCCATGAAAATAAGTACAACGGACATTACCATTATGAATATCAAAACGGACACAGCGTAACGGTCTTTAATAGAGTATAACGAATGTCAACATGTTTAACGGACATAACGTATATCAAGAACTTTAACGAACAACAGTACCCCGAACACGACTCCAGAAGAAACTAAAGGCCCCCCCAAGGGGGAAATCACACCAGCGGCGATACGATACATATCTAGCGCCGCTTGGAATATAACCTTCAACTTGACCTACTTTCACCAATTTCAAACTCGTAAGAGATTTTCACCTCTACTAAACACTTGTAAAATTTTGTGGTGATATCTTGAGAGGTTGCGAAGTTATCCTTGTAACTGACAGACAGACCTTGACCTACTTTCACCACTTTCGAACTCGTAGATTTTCATCCATACTAATCACCTGTAAAATTTTGTGATGATATCTTGAGCAGTTGCGGGGTTATCGTGGTGACAGACACATGGACACAGAGTCAGAAACAAACTGAAAACAATTCTCGTGGGAGTTTTTCATCCCTACCTGTGTAAAATTTTGTGATGATATCTTGAGCTGCTGTGAAGTCATCGTGGTAACAGACACAAGGACCTTGACATACTTTCACCAATTTCGAACACGTGATCGCTTTTTTTTCCCTACTACACACTTGCAAAATTTTGTGATGATATCTTGAGCGGTTGCGAAGTTATCGTGCTAACACACACACACACATACACACACACACACACACACACTGAAAATATCAGCATCGCTATCGCGGCTGGTAAATGAAGACCCAGACCAGATATTCCATGGTTATTTACTAACGTAAAAATGTATGAAGTACGATGATACACTGTAGGTTAAAAAATAAAGCATGAAAAAAAAAGTAGCGTAACTGAGAAGGATAGCAGCCAACTACAACAGGCAACTATTCAAATCCCTAATCGAGTTATACATATGAATACGCTAGGGGAGTATACTGTATATATATATATAACAGAATTTTACTGGTATCTTCCGTATACCGTAAAAAATCAATCCATCAGTCTTTCAAAATAATAATAAATTCGATGAAAATTGCAACTGAGCGAAAACTTCAGCTCGGTGCGACACGTCCTTAAAAATATGATCAGAGCGATTGAAAATTACACGAGAGGCGATGAAACAGTGTGATGAAGGACGAAGTGTTATGGAAGCGAACGATGGAGTAGTAACGCCGACGGAGATACTGATTGCTGGAAAATATGAAGGGTTTAAGAACATGATTTTGCAGCGACCGAGGGACAGTGAACGAAAATATGTGAGAAAATGCGTAAGAACAGAATTTGAAGAAGGCGTAAATACAAGATATGAATTAAATTGCTTAGGCTCTGGGTATGATTGAAAATTAATGAGGAAGTTATTAAAAATGAGACACACTCAATTTGACCGGAAATTAACGACAAAATATCTAGAGTAGGTTAGAATGAATCTGACGGAATATAAATGAAAAATAAAAGAACGATTTAACTTTAATGTGGTCGAACATAAATGAAATATGAGTGAAAATCAATTACGAGATGAAAGTGGCTAAAGAGAAATTGATTTTATTAATGCAATGAGAGAGAGAGAGAGAGAGAGAGAGAGAGAGAGAGAGAGAAAGAGAGAGAGAGCGTGGAAAAAGCAACAGGTCGAAAATAATAAAGACAATTACAGCATTATCAGTGTAAGAACGATATACCTGAGGAAATAAAATAAAAACTCGTGAGAAAATTTTTAACACATCATCAGAGGCAGCTGATTCGAAAAACGGAATGTAAAACGATAGAACACGCATTAACCTCTTCCCTACAGCAGGTGAGTGGATGGATTTTGAGCGGTAGATTGCACGACAAGGATCTGGCTCTCCTTTTTTGACGCTGAGCCAAAATGAAAACTTGAAGCAGAAAAATAATGAAAAAAAAGCATCAATGAAAAAATAAAAGAAAAAGATTTATAATGACGATTGACACACGAAATACCCGATGACGCAAAAATTGAGAGAGAGAGAGAGAGAGAGAGAGAGAGAGAGAGAGAGAGAGAGAGAGAGAGAAACACTGATTAAAGTTAGCCTAATGAGAGAGAATGAGTGTGTTGGAATTAGTCTGCGAGAATTAGAGAAATCTGAGAGAGAAGCAGAAATACTAGAGAAAAATGAAAGCGAGGGGCAAGGGGAAGTAATGGGTGAGGGAGGTGGAGGCGGAAGGAAGTGGAGGCAAAGGGACAAGTGGAGGGAAGTGGAGGTGCAGGGAGAACTGGAGAGAAGTGGAGGTAATTGGAGGTACGAGTGGAAGGAAGTGGAGAAAGAGGAAACTGGAGGAAGTGGGGGTTATGAAAGGCGTGTGGAGAAAGCGAGACGTGGAGGAAGGAGGAAGTGGAGAGAAGTGGAGGTGGAGGGAAGTATAAGTGGATGGAGAGGGACGAGATGGGCCATGTCTGTCTGTCTGCCTGTCTCTCTGTCTGTCTGTCTACGAATCCCTTCACCCGTCTTCCCTTCTATTTAGCTATTTTTCTATCTACAAATCTCTCTATT